>NC_085006.1:13909695-14194695 GCF_963854185.1 Sardina pilchardus | reverse complement strand
TTGTACACACACACACACTCACACTCATGACTCATACACAGACACACAAGAAAGTGGTAGCATATAAGTGTGTGAATTATTGTTTTCGCATTTACGCGTTCACATGCGTTTGTGTTCATGTTTGTGACGGTCGGTAAATGTCTTATCACCACTGTGTGTGTGTGTGTTGTCAATGTGGATTGAATCTGTTTGTGGGTGTGTGTGTGTGTGTGTGTGTGTGTTTTCGAGTAAATCCGTATCTGTCTCATGTATTACCACGGCCACTTAGCCCAGAGAACTGGATCTCCTCTCCCAGAGACGGAGAGCCCACAGACAGACATGCTGTCCCCCTCCGCTCCACTCCTGACCTCATCTCTGGGGAGACTGAGGGCAGAGACAAGGGGGATTACCATGGAAGCAGCCTGTGAAAATACCCCATGATAACAGCCGGAGGGGTCAGCTAGGGTGATGTGAAGGGGGGGTTAAAAAGAGAGAGTGTGCTATCAGCAGATCAGGAGAGCGCGGTATAAGAGATAAGTTGGGATGGGTTTTAGGAAGGGTTGTGGTTGCAGTTAGCGGCTCCTGTGAGTGTGTATAGTTAGAAATCTGGAAATGAGAGAGGCTGGCACTGATTACAGAATTCTAACTTTGTGATAGAAAGCTCTGTTGTGTGTGTGTGTGTGTGTTTTTGTATTGCCAGTCTTTGTGTGTGTGTTTGGTATACTTGGTAAACCTGTGTTGAACAGTTAAATTGGCACTGATGCTCAACTTCATTTAATGTCCAAAATACCAGCCACTGGTTCTAAACCACACTGAGAACAGAAGCCTTGTCAACCCACTGCAGGCCAGCCAAGGCAGGACATTATGGGTGCCTCTCATTCGTATTTTATAGATCCTCCCTTCCTTCCTCGGTCCTCGTTCTCACTGATCTAGATAAAGAATGATGGGGCGGCAACAATGGGATAGTCTATCCAGTGCTAGTTATAGATCAGTGGTAACGAGTCTGGAGGATCGAGGAGGGATGTTGAGAGAGGCCCTGAGTGACGTTGTGTGTCGTGGCCTGTGTGTACTGTGTAGGGGGAGCGGTCCACTCCAGCCTCGCTCTGGACGGGGAGCGTTTTCCCGGGGTCCAGCTGTCTCTATGGGATGAATGTGGCTTTGAGTGTCTGAGTGGCCCAACCTGCCTAAGGTCATGAGTGGAATGCAGCCACAGGATTGCTACTCAGCAAGTTGTCACACACACACACACACTCACTCACGCACTCTTGTGAACACACACATATTCACATGAGGTTTCTGATGGGTACACACACATTTGTTCACATGTTCACATACACTGCAGCCAAACACACACACACACACCAACCAACTACCAACTCACTAATTAGATATAACAGTGTATACTTCCATACAAAAAGCAACATACACACACACACACTTGCATACATATGCCCTTTAAACACAAAATTGCACAGTGCGTAGACACACACATGCACGTGCGCACACTCACCGCCCTCTCACCCTCAAACAGCTGTGAGGCTCAGGTCCTCCCTCGCACTTCTCCTTCCCACAAGGGCCTCCCCCTAGGGGTCGTGACCCCTGCCCTCTCTATTACGGGCGACGGGAGTGTCCGACGACAGTGCTGCAGGCGTTCGCTTTGTAAGCAGCATGTGGCTTAACGGGAAGTGTGGAGTCGCACAGCGGACACTCGCTAAAGGGGGTGACTGGTGCCAAGGGACAGTGCAGTTCATAAGACTGATGAGACAGCTGCTTAGAGGAGAGTGTGTGTGAGTGTGTTTAGAAGGTGTGTGTGAAGTTGCGATTGTGTGAAATACGGGGAGAGAGAGTGCGTGTGTGTATGTGCGTGCGCACACACTTCTGTCATTGTCGATGAGTGTGTGTGCACGTTAGTGTGGAGGAAAGGTCCTTTCCTGGACTGATGCATCAAGGCAGAATGGACTCGGTCTCTATAAACCGAGAGCTGTGCAGTCAGCAGTCAGTGAATTAGCGCCCTGGAACACAGGCGCGTGGATCGATGCCCCGACGACGGTGTGTGTGTGTGTGTGCGCACGGCGTGCAACTCGCCCAGCCTGGCTGGCGTCCTGTCGCCGCCGTCTGACACTTCTCGCTCCGAGGAAGCGCTCTCAGCCAATCAACAGCCGGCCCTCATGAAGCCCGCACATGCTGGAGGAGGAGGAGGAGGGTGCTAAAATAAATGCACAAAACAGCCAAGGACATAATGTAGCTGTGAAAAATACCACTAGGAACAGTCTTCCAGCTTGGTCTTACTCCATAGAGCTTGGGCTTGGTATGACGATCACCTTTTCCATGGCATATTCTAGATGACAGTTTAATCATGTTGGTAAATGCAACTCATATCTTGGTGTACTTTTCAATTATGCGCAGACTGATAACGTTTTTTTGTAAGAGGTCTGGTAAGTGGACTGGTCCCAGTCGAGAAGTTTTGAGGAATGCGTTCAATTACAGGAGCGTAACTGCATTTTGGCAGTCGGAGCGAGAGCCTCCCTCTGCTAATACACATGAAGAATCTGGAAGAGCCATCCAGCCCAAACCGAGTAAGTGGTTAGTGTCAGGATGATGGATTGGAGAGATGGATGAGTTAATTAAAGATAGATTTAGGTAGTAGGCATGGGGGAGGTTGTCACTGCAGTTAGAGCAGATGTATGTGTGTGTGTGCGCGTGTCCCTGAGTGGCCATGAAAACTAGGTTTTGGTCGAAGCTTCAAAGAAAAAGAAATAAATAAAATTGCATCTTGACAAGGCAGACTCAAGTCTAATGTATACTCCAGAAGGAGGTTCAGAATGTGGCGCCAAAGATTTGTAACAAAGCACATTTTCGTTTACATAGGCCTACGTCATGATGTATGTCTGTGTTCTGGTCTGTAATGGAGGTGATTTTCCCTTCAAAGTTTAACATATTTAAAGGAAGTGACACCAGCCCTCCCCAATCCCTTTGTAGAACTCTGAACATGTTATCATAACAGTGTAGGGTGTCTACCACTGGACAAGACAGACTAATTAGTTTATGACTATAGAAAATTTGCCGTCTCCCTCCTGTAATCCGCTGAAAGGCGATTGGGTTGTGGGAAATAAGGCACTTAAATAGACACACACACAACCACCAATGCGCACAGAGAGAAACCTGCAAACACACAAGGGCACACAAATAAGTATCCAGGAGAACATAGGCGAAGAGAGAGAGAGAGATGCCTGAGACCTGGTGGAGGTGGAGAACAGTGACGTTATCTTAGCTGACAGCAGAAGAGCGCAGCCACCATCAGCTCAGAAACCTGGTGGAGGCAGTATGTCTCCCATAGTTCTCCACATCCATGCCTCTTCCACTGCGCTGAACACACAAACACACAGAGACACATAACTCTTCTTGTATAGAGGGGAGTACGGCTCAATTTCAGATCACGTCCCACACATACAGTACAGTACAGTATATATACAGATAAACACAGCAGCATTCAAAAGCACATACAGTAGACAATGAAGTTCAATGCAAAAGTAGCTGAAAGAGAATAAAAGGAAAAACACCAACACATCATGACATTAAGATTACCTTAAGCAACAGTGATAAAGCAGAGTATGTGCAGATTTGTAGACATTTGTTTTACTTGCACTACAGTATGTTGTAGTTGACTGATGAAGAGAACAAACTCCTTGAAATTCAGAAATTTCAGTGATGTATCAGCATTGTGTGGAAGCAGCGTTTCCGTATCTTTAGGTTTCTTTGTGTGTGTGTGTGAGGTAGAGAGAGGGGATGGATGTATTTGAGTGTGTGTGTATGTGAATGCTTTGTAGGTTAGTGGGTGTGTATGTGTGTGTGTGTGAGAGAGAAACTGTTCTCCATGTGGTTCTCATTTTTTTAAACACAGCGGAGACTGTAATGTGTGTGTGTGTGCGTCAGCTGGGCTAGAGCCACACACGTGAGTGGATGAAAAACACATGTTCCAGTCGGACTACGTCAGGGCACTCATAAAGACTCACGTCTCTGTGTGTATGTGTAAGAGTGATTGTGGGTGTGTGTGCGTGTGTAAGAAGGAGTGTGTGTTTGTGTAGGAGTGATAGTGACTGTGTGTGTGTGTGTGTGCGTATGAAGAAGGGATGGAGAGAGGGAGAACAAAGAAGAGAAACGGTTACACATTTTGTTCCCAAAAACACTACGACTGCAAAGGAGAACGAAGTTGAAATGGCTGTGCACTGTAAAAAATGATACTGAGATTTAGTTGTTTCAAGTGTATTTGTTGAGTTAATATAACTAAAATCTTTGGAAGTTCTTGAGTCAAAAGGAAATACTAAGTTTTCACTGATTCAACTTTGTTCTAAGTTCAATGAACAAGCGGTTTGTTGTCTTCACTAAAATGTGCAAGTAGACCCAACGAAACACGGCACATGCTCGTGACTGCCACCCCTGGCGAAATCTGTTTACACCACTTTACCGTGTTGGAAGGAAAGCACATGGAGGAGTCAGCATCTGTTTGCATCCGACGTAATCCGTCAATATTCAATGTTTTTGGTGAGTAAACTTTAGTACACAACCACTCAATGGATAGAATGAGAAGATATTTCCAAATAATAGAATGAAGCATTTGCATTTCGTAGATGTTTTTGCTTACCACATATCTTGCTAGTCATACTAGTACAAGCTAGCTATCCTAATGCTCTAATATACCAAGCCTCTCGAAGAAAACATGTAATGTCTGTTTCTTATGGTTATTCCATTAGTGTATTCTGCAAATATAGCCAAGGAGACGTTTTTTTGTTGATGTTTTTTTAAGCCAAGGTTATCCATTTAGCCTATTCCTTTCGATGGGTAGTGCTAACGTTACCAGCTAGCCTAACTAACTCAAGCTTCTCTTGAACATTAGCATGTTCTTCCTTCACACTGACCATCGCTGTCTAGTGATGATTTAATATTAATTCAGATTAGAAAGGGTGAAATATTTATTTTCACTGTTCGAGCCAAAAGTGTATTTTAACAAACGTGTAGTGTTACTTTACATTAGGCTACAACCTACGTGTGTGGCAAGTAATGTGTAAATAACTGAAGGATTTTATTCTGCTGACTATTTGATGCTATCAAAGACTCTTCAGTAGCCTACTTCCTTTATCAACCGTCTCTGAGGCCATTCATTTAGATTGTTAATACGATATGATCCAGTTAAGCATATCAATGACTTATGCCTCACTATGTTTAGTATCGTAAGCAGTTCCACAGTGCTAGTCCTCATTCATTGAGAATGTATCATAGGTAATGTTCCATCAATGATGCCTTGAAAACACATTTTTGCATGTTGAAATCTTAGATGCTTGTTATTTATCTGTTACAGAGCAGTTTGAATGAAGCGGGTCTGTAAGCAGTGTCCATTTTCAACGTGGAACCAGAGGGTCATTAGAAGGCACTATACTTCGAAGCACGGACATCACAGCCATTTTTACCCCTTGCCCTGCATTTATAGTGACTGCCTTTTCACCTTCAGAAGGCAAGTCGACTTAAACAGACATTTGTTCAAGGAGCATGAAAAACAGCAGGGAAAAGGGTCTTAGAATAAACATAAAAACATTGTTTTTAATGTCTTTTTCTTTGTTGTCATATTTTGCTTTCAGATCCTTGCAGAGTTCAACCGGCTGATGTCTGCTGATCTTCTGGGAACCATCCTCAGTGGACTGGATGAATATCTGCCCAGGTTTCTAGACCTTTTCAGAAAAAAGAACTCTGCCATCCCAAAGCTCCAAGACATTCTCAGATGGCTTTATGCACATGTAAGTATTAAACATATGGATCATTCATTCTATGATCTGAAAATCAATAAGATGTCTTTTTTTCTATTTTGTTTTTGTTTAATTGTTTTGTGTTTGCGCTTGTGTGTTTCCCTTTGCAATTCAGGATTCCAACCAGAACAAGCAGACAGCGGTCTTGCTTGGGATGCCCCACTTCCTTCGTGAAGATTCTACCAGCATTCTAAAGACCTGTGAGGTAGGTTGTATGGTTCAGCAAAATACTTCAAATGTGATTTTGAAGCACTGGTTAAAATACTGTGTGCTGTACAGATGAAAACTCATCATGTTATAAAGCATATTACACTGTATTTAGACTATGCAGATTATTGTAACTGTTCCAAACTGTAACAGAATAAAGGCTTGTCCTGGTAATGACTTAAATATTCACCTTTATGGTGATTTGTTTTTCAGCCAACTGATCCAGTTGAAGACCTCCTAAAAGAAACCAGTGTGGGGATCCTGATCGTGTCCGAGGAGAGCAGCAGATGCGTGGTTCCAAACGAAATCAACGATATATGCCTTATTTTGGAGGATCAGCTTGTCGTCATGGACATTTCAAATATCCCAAAGGCCTTCGGACTCATGATGGATCTCATGCATGTTCTCAATATTGACTACCCAAAGCATCTCAAATACTCCTTTGAAGTCCTGCAAAAGCTGTTCTTGAACATTGGGAGTAGCAGCTGCTCGTCACGTGTGCACAGTCCCCCGAAACAGGCTACTTGGCAAAGAGTAGTACAACAATCTGACATACAGTAGTATTTGGTCTTGGTCCTCAGTTTTTATGTTTTTGCACCTGTGGTAAGTTTAAGTTCTTTTTTTTGTTTTGTTTTGTTTGGTATTTGAAGTGTGGGATTTGAGATTTAAGAATTCTCGATTGAGCCATTGTCTTGGAATGTGGAACCTTTTGCTTTTCTAATGTGTGTTGATGTGTTTCTAATGTAGCACATGGGCTTGGCCCCCAAATGTTGTACACCCACCTGGTGGTGGGACTTGATCACTAACCGCTGGCCCCTTTCATGGGCCTTTGCACCTTTTGCGTTTTCCCTAGATGTAGTGTAGTGCACCCACCTATGTAATTTTAGTTATTTTTTGTTTTTGATATTTGATATGTTTTGAGTTATTTTTTCTTTGATATTTGAATTTTAACAGTGGGGCACTCTGTGTTTCTGATGTGCTTGGATGCAATATAGCACAGAAGTTGATATCCAAATGTGATCCTGTGCATCCAGTCTTTTAAAAATTAAAGCTTATAAAAGTTTTTCAATGTTAATAAAAAAAAAAGGAAAGGAAAAGAAGTGTGTCTGAACAAATTCTACTATTCTACTAATAATCTTATTTTGAAATAACATGTAAATTAATCAAGTTAACTTACATACCTTTTTTGACACAACAAGAGTTTATGTCAAATTTTCAGTTGACTTAACTAAGGTAAATTAATTAAAAATTAATTTTATGTCAAGTTAACTCAAAAATGTAAGGCAGCGGGGTAACAACCCTTTTTAAGTTAAATTAATATCTAAGTTCATTTAACTTGGAAAGAGTGTTTGCTTAGAAAAATCACAACTCATCATTTCAAATTAGACTAACTGAAAATAGTTAGGCAGCCCGGACACTAACTTTTTTAAGTTAAAACCAATGGATTTTTTTTACAGTGTGTGTGTGTGTATCCATATTTGTGTGTGCGTGTGTGTACTTGGGTCTATACCTCCCTGTGTGTACTTGTGTTGATACACTGTTTGTGTCTGTGTGTGTGTGTAATTGTATCTATACATTGTGTGTGTGTGTGTGTGTGTGTGTGTGTGTGTGTGTGTAACTGACACAGCGTGTGAGTCCACACTATCTACCCGTGGGCTTCTATCAGCCGACTGGTGGGACGGCTCCAGCTCAACAGCAGGTTTGGACTGCGGCCCCACAAACACAGAGGGCCACTCAGTTGCTGTCACAGTAATGCAGATGCCCTTCAGACGCCAACCCACCTCATTCATTCCGTGTGTGTGTGTGTGTGTTTGGGTGGCAGGCATTAATCACTGCTGTGGGAATGGTTCAGTTTTAAAATAACACACGCTGAGGGAAAACCTTGTCCCCATTCATTTATCAAGAAAAAACCTGGAACAACACATTGCGTATCAGTGTAAGTGGCTGTTTTGGAGTGTTGGCTTACAAAGTTTGCTCTGCACTTATCAATAATTGTGGCTCTGTAATGCAAAACACTGACCTGAGGTGCTTTATGGTAGAAGTTGTATATCAATGGCATTTTTGAAGACAGTTAATTCATCATTCTGCTTGCTGAAAACAGCATCAACAACATTCATCAAACAGAGCTCTGGCTATTGTTTGTGTCCTTTAGGTCTGTTCCCAATAGCATCATCATAATGAGTCTGTCTGGCTGTGTGTGTGTGTGTGTGGGGGGGGGGGGGGGGGGGGTTGGGGGGTGTGCATGCTTCTGGATAGCCCTGGTTCAAGTTCAGGCAGGACGACAGAGGAAGAGAGAGGTTTAAAGAGAAAGAAGCAGTGAGAGAGATCCACTGGGGTATGTGTGTCGCATAGCTAGTGTTGAGAAGGTGTGTGTGTGGGTAGAGGGTTGTAGAGGATTTGGGGTGTGAAGAGCTGACTGTATTTCCCTTGGGGTGAGGGAGTTTGGGCTGAATATACTATCCACCAGTAACAGCATCCAATCTGCCCTTTACAACTTGAGTGTTTGTTTGATGAACGCTGATTGAGTGAGAGGGGGTTGACATGTTGAGTAGGGATGTGCTGAGTGGTACTGATGTCAGATTTCTTTGTGTGTGTGTCTGTGTGTGTGTGTGTGTGTGTACTGTATGTGTGTGGGGGGGTTCATGTCTGCTCAGCTTTTGGGGGTGATTCTGGGTCAACATTGAGCGGAGTTGAAGTGAGGTTAGCCCAGTCATTGCTGAATGTGATCAAAGCCACTGAATGAGGGGGCGTTGAGTCAGACTGAGGCGGTGGAGAGTGGTTTGGTGGTGGTGGTGGTGGTGGGGTATTTGGGATGCCTGAGAAAAGCTGGCAGGCTGCCCCCTCCCCATGCCTGCCCCATAGTGGGCACTGAGCCTTATCGCTGGCAGCCAGGCCGGGTGACGAGGGGGGGCGGGGGGGGGGGTGAGGCTAAGGCCAAATGCAGATGTGCCCACTGGCCCCTGGACGAGGCAGGCCAAACAGAGAGGGAGGCTGGGGGAGGCCGAATACGCTGGGGACGAGCGATGGAGAGGGCACTGGTTACTGTTATTCCATTTAGCACTTCACTGGGATGTCAGCCAATGGCTAGCACTGCCCGCGTAGTAGTGGTGGTGGTGTACTCATGTGGCTATTATGTGCTCATGGGTTCAGTTGGGTTGGCTGTGGGCTGCTGTTTCACAGTGGGTGGGGGGGGGGGGGGGGGAGAAAGAAAGAAAGATATACAGTACTGGAGCAGTACTGTATATAAGTCTACTAATCACAGAATAAAATACATACAGTACAATAAATACAATACATGGTTGCTGCTGGAGGCCAACTGTAAAAACACAACACTAGAACCCAACAGTGTGAGTACCCAATAAGCCAGTCCAAAAGCATAACTGTATTGCTTTAGTTTATGAGTGTTACAGCTTTTTGGGCAAACTGACAACAACTAAATGCCTAAGTGTTAAGTGAGTTATGTTAATGTGAATATGAGCATAAACATTTCCATGCTGCAGTCCCAGAGGTAAACCTAGAGGGAAACAGACGCAATACGCCATTCATGGACGCACCATTACTTTTTCGTAAGAGGCACTTTTCACACGTCCCCCCTCTCTACGAGCCAGCCATAAATAGTGCCACCGTCATAAACACTGTTAATGGTCACGCCGTCTGTGCTTGGACACAAATTTTCAAGTGCTCCTATACAGAGCATCTCTGAAACCACCTCCATCCTCTATGCAAATCTGCCCACCGCTGCCTTGGCAAAGTTGATCCCCTGCGCTGCACGATGAACACTCCCCCCCCTCGCTAAAGCACTCCACCACATGTCTCAGTCAAGCGCATAGGCGAGTGAAAGGGTCATAAATACTCTAGACTTGTGCATTACCGCACTGCAACCCCCACCACCACCACCACCCCCATCCCTCCCACACACACACACACACACACACGCACCCCATCCCCTACAGCGATCTGGTGAAACGCAGCAGAATCAGACCCCCACCCTCCCCCCTCCTTTTAGTGCTTAGCTGAGCAGAGTGGAGTGGACTCTGGATGGAGAGCTGTCAGTCCAGAGCTCGGTGAATGATATCACTGCCTAAGCTCCTGGGGCATTGTGTTACACCCCCACCCTCACTGCCCCCACAGATGCCCGTAAAATGCTGCCTGGACAGTAGAGGGAGGGTGTGAGTGTGTGTGTGTGTGGGGGGGGGGGGGGGGTCATGCCATGGGCTTCAGCATCGTTTTCACACACAAGTGCTAATGTGACGGCCGAGGGAAAGAGAGCTGAGCCTGTCGCGTCTTTTTTTATTTGTCTGCTGAGCCACCGCAGCTGTTGCCCCTACAAGCACGGCGAGCTTTAGTGTTAGAGGGGAGAAAGCAGAGCCTGCCGTTTTGTTGGCCGCTATAATTACTCGTTAATCCCAGGCTGAGAGAGAGAGAGAGAGAGAGAGAGAATGTGATAGCCTGCTGAAGACAGCCTGGTGAAAGGTGGGAAACCGGAGGTCCAGAGAGTGACCCGGTAAGGTCACTGGCCATGCAACACTGGGGTGTTAGATATCCATAAGAAACAGGAGCTGTGAGACTAACGGGAGCCTCAGACAGCAGACCAAACATTAATGAGCTTGATGATTTGATTTGATTATACAGTTTAGTGTTGACTGTTTACAAGTGTAACTTGTTCATATTACTGTTAATGGCATTTGGTTACCTCATGCCCAAAAGTTCTATCTATGTTTGTCTCTTCTTGCTCAAGGGAAAGCACTGAAGATGGCTGCAGTGATGCAGCTGTCTTGCATGTTTATGAGACTGCAATGGAAATGTCCATAACAACATATAACTTTGAAACTATGAAGTAATGTTTAGTATTCGTAGAGACACTTGATCTCTCATACTCGTACCTCTCTAGATGCAGGCCCATTGTACACTGATGTTAAGTCTATCTCTGTGTTTATCTGTGTGTGCACCTGTGAGTACACAGTACTGAGTAGCCACTGGTAAACTTGGTACTGTAGATTCTGCACTGACTTGATCACTGTGACCAGACTGAGACGGGTCCTGTCTCCGCCACCTCTGCCAGTGCTTGACTGGCCCTCTGTCGCCCGTCTCTCAGAGAGCTAATGGAGGGCGCGCTAACTGGCTTATCTCCCCGGGACAGTCAGCGCTCGTTAAGATCCTCCCTCGTGCCCACTGCCTTCCGCGTGGCACGGTGGCACGGCGCCACCAACTCCTCCACCCCCAGAGTGACACTCAGAACCACCCCCCCCCCCGCCCCAAAATCCCTGCCAACCATCCCTGCCACCCTGCAGTTCACTGAAACCCCCAAATTAATTAACTCCCAAATTAATTATGGACGCCTTCCTCATTACAACTGGGTCTGAGGAGGAAGGAGGGGGAGGAGGAGGAAGAGGAGGATGATGATGCAAATAAAGCGCCACAGACACTTCATTACGTCTCTCTGGGACGGCTCCAGGCAGCCCGGACGCGCGGGTTTGTTCCGCGGCTGACAGCGAGGAGAAAGGCGTCGTCACTCGTCAGGCTTCTGCGTCGTCGTCCGCCGAGCGCCTGGCCGCATCGCTCGTTCGCGCTTGTCACACCGTCATCTCCCTTTAATAAGCCCCGTGCATTACCGTCGCTTCCACGCGCTGCCAGATTAAGTCCATCCCAGGCTATTTAATACATCACACGCTATTTATACCCTTTCCCTAAGAAGTCTTTAATGAATTGAAAGTCGTTTTTTTTATGAAGGCTTTCAAGGTTATATACTGCGGGCGGTCTTCAAAGGCACTGCGGCGTCCCCGTCCGCTCTCCCATGGGAAAGTCTCTTTGGTCTCGTCTCACTTTCACCCTGGTGACACCTCGGGGTCGCGCATTTGTCCCTCGCACCCACGCGAGAGGACACATGTAAGTTCACAGTTCAAGCACAGAGTAAGCTGTTTTCTCCCCAGTGGGGAGACGTTAGCGGAGGAGCCTTCCTGGTCTATTATTAAACGGAACCTACAAGGCATCCAGGGAATGTGAAAGTCGGTGCTTTCTGAGAGAGTGTGTGTGTGGTGCCTGTGTACGGGGGGGGGGGGGGGGGGAGGGGTGCAGGTGTTGTGGATTTCTGGCGAGTCTCCTTGTCAGCAGCAGATGCCGTGTGGCCCCTGAGCCAACCCCACAGAGCACCTGTCTAGACGGGGCAGCACCACAGGGCCTGAGAGAGAGAGAGAGAGAGAGAGAGAGAGACCACCTCAGAGCTATAGGCTCTGGGCTGGCACACAGATTTCAAAGAGTCACCATCCAGGGGTCAGAGGTAGTTTTACAAATGCTCACACGGTGAGATAAAGTATATGACAAAACAGAAAATATGCACACTTACTGTATATATACATGTTGTTTATGAGGTACTCACACGAGTGCATGTGCATACTGTATGTAGCACATACACTAATATACATTTGTACTTGTGAATATACAACGGGCAGACAAACACACACACACACACACACACACACACACACACACACGCTTACAAGCCAAGTGGTTGTTTCCGTAAGGGAAGAGTAATTGCCTGTGATTCTCACTGAGCGCTGGGTTCCCATTCCCAGGCCTGGAGCTGTGGGGAGAGTTGACCACTCAGCCCACCACTGCTGAAGCCTGTTCCAAATCTCCCCTCTGTTCTCAGAGCAGCCCCTCTGCAGCACACACACACACACACACACACACACACACACACACACACACACTCACACACACATACATATACACTCTCTCCCCCCCTAATTTTCTCATTCACTACTGGCTTTATGTCTCTGCCTTTACTCCCACCCTCCCTCTCTCACTCACATCACTTCATCTACTCAAAGAGGTAATGATTGCATATTATCTCCTAGCTGTCTTTTTTCCTGCCACTCTCTTTCTCTCTCTCTCTCTCCCTCCCTCCCTCCCTCCTTCCTCCAGTGAGGGTCTGTGTATTAACTTCTCCCTCAGCTGCAGATTGCCTTTCATCCATCACTCGCTTCCTGCCCCCTCCGTCCCGTGGCTCAGCTTACACACTTCCTCTGCCGTCTCACGAGACTTCCTGCGTGACCCCCCCCCCCCCCCCCTCCAACACACACACACACACATACACACTCCCCCTCCAACCCTCCAAAAAAAAAAACTCCTACTCCTGTGGCAGAGCCCCTTAACCAGCAGCACACTCACTTCCATCAGTGACCCTAAAGCTCTGCCAAACATGCCCGCAGCTATTTACCCGACCCACACTGATCTCAGCACTGTTCTCGCTGTGTTCTTGCAGGCCACAGCTCAGATACAGACAGAGGAGAACAGGACAGATGAGGGCTGGCAAGGGTTATTGAGTTCATCTCAATGGGAGAGGATATGATACAAGGGCATATGGAGATACACATGCACACACACAGCTAAAATACACACGCATACACACTCAAACAGATACTCTCTCTCACACACACACACAGACATACTGTATACACAGACACATGCACACATGCATAAAGACAAGGGCATATGCAGATACTCATGCACACAGACAGCACAGACATACACACACACACACATACAGCTAAAATACACACGTACACTCAAAGATACTCACACACACACACATAGAGACAAGGGCATACAGATATGCACATGCACACACATGCACAAGGATGTACCATAAGCACATCCTCTTTGAAGTGTATCAAAGCCAAAATACCGTAAAAGCTTTACTATGCTATTCATTCATTCAGCAGACATTTTTAGTACAGTTCTTCCGTTAATTCCCTTTCATATGAGTTCTCAGGAGCACTTGAATACATGCCAGGCCACTTTGGTGTGTGTGTGTGTGTGTGTGTGTGCACGCTCATGTGTGTGTGTGTGTGTGTGTGCATGTGTTATGAATGGCATGCAGATGCTGCCAGGTCCATTTAGACTGAGACGGTGAGACTCCCATAAGCCCCATGTGGCCCCAAATGTATTTCCTCATTCATCCCCATCCAAGCTCCCAACCCACGGGCACAAGCCACACTGACACTGAGGGGGGCAAAACATGCCTTTATTGCTTCATGTGTCCCTTCCTTTCTTTCTCCTCCTTTACCCCCCCTCGGCCCTCCTCCAACACACACACAGACACGCACACATACAGAGAGAGAGAGAGAGACTCACACACACACAGAGAGAGGGAGAGAGAGAGAGACTCACACACACAGAGAGAGAGAGAGAGACACACACTGAGATACAGAATGCTGCACACACAATGTCTTTCTCTGTCTTTCTGTTCAGCTCCATCTCTGGGATGTCATTGAATACTCAGACAGTCCAGCCAGGACCTACAGTACAGTATGCCCAGCAGTGTCCGCACTCCTGCCAAGGCCCCTGGCACTGTCCCCCGACGCACTAAATACGACACTGCTGGCAATCAGCTTCTCTTCCCCTCTCTCCCTCCCTTTCTCTCCCTCTCTCTCTCCCCTCTCTCTCTCTATCTCTCCCTCTCTCCGAGCCAAACCCAGATCCTCAGGACTCCTCCAAGCATTCCTGCAAGGCCTCAGACAGACAGACCTGACTCGCCCTACGTCATCCAACGCCCCGCGGGCAGGCCAGGCACCCAGCTGAGCTCCCCACACAGGGTTTCTCACACACACTTGGAGGTGTAGAGGGAGGGGTGTGTGTGTGGAGGACGTGAGAAGTATCAGTACAACAGTGTGGGAAAACACACACAACTTGTGTGATCAGGATAAAAAAAAAAAAAAACATGTTTTTATTTTGATCATTTCAATGTGTAGGCTCCAAGCGTCTTGCTGTTTGACACTTGTAGCACGTTCATTGCATTGCGTAGTCAGTTCATCACTTTGCAAGACTGCAGGCACTGCAGTGGTGTGTTCCAGAATCTTCCAGGAAGTGGTTCAGTTCCATGTCTCTCCGTATAATGAGACTGAGGATCCTTTGTTACATGTGCAACATTCCCACAGCACGGCACAGGGTCTGCAAATCTAACCAGGGGATCTGACTGGAGGCACAGGGAACCCACATAACATGTCAACCAATGAAAGGCCGTCTCAGAGTTCATCAAAGCACACATTCATCCACTCCCCCCTCTCTATCACTCTATCCTACAGCCCATCAGAGAGACACAGATCTCATCCTGTTTGTCACTCCGCCCTCCCAGGTAAGCCTGGACTCGTGAGCAAGGCCTGGACCGCAGCCAAGGGCCCCGAGGTGGCGTCACGGCTAACCGCCAGGCGGAAAGCCTCCCTGCTGCGGGTAGGAGTGAGGAGAAGGAAGGAGAGAGAGAGAGAGAAAGGAAAGAATGGAGGGAGAGAAAAGAAATGGGATGGAAGGAAATTGCTGATACGCTTTCAGCATTTTTTTCTTTCTTTCTTTCTTTCTTTTTTTGGGGTGGGTTGGCTGTGGTGGGTGGGGGTAGGTGGTTACTGCTGAGGTTGCTGTTTGGCTGGTGTTTTTTGAAAGGAGCCTTGGGAGACGTGGCCATTATCGTGGGGTAATAAATACTGCACTGTGTAAAACTGCAGCCCAAGACGGAGCGCTGCGCACTGGAGAGGCTAACGCTAACAGGCTTCGCTCAGTTCCACTCCGCTCCGCTCCGCTCCTCTCCTCTCCTCTCCTCTCCTCTCCTCCTCCTCCCTTCTCCTCTACTCTCCTCTCCTCTCCTCTCCTCCTCCCTTCTCCTCTCCTCTACTCTCCTCTCCTCTCCTCCTCTCCGCTCCTCTCTTCTTCCTCTGCTCCATTGTAGCGGTGTCGCTCTCATGGACCAGAGATGCAGAGTGCAGATAGCACTCTGTCGATAATGAGAACTGCAGAAAAAAGAGGGTGATGTGAAGTGGAAGGGGGTGGGGGGGTGTAGGAAGAGGGGGGGAACATTCCCAGGCTTTTGATGGCATGGTTGTTTTATTCATGAAAAAGGGAATAGTGGCTGTTAGTAGCTCCCTCTCGCATGGCATGGCTCTATGGGCTATGGGTTCAGAGAGAAACAGGCACCTCCTCTCACACACACACACACACACACCAGGGTTTCCCGCAGCGCTTTCCTGCTAAGGCGGCCGCCTTAACAACACAGGGCTGCCGCCTTAACTAGCGTCTTCAATAAATAAATAAATTATGTATAGTGATATTCGCCGTATTAGGCCTACTCTGTCATGTTTTCTCCCCGTCATTCCAAACCGTAGCCGCTAGTCTCCCTTCTCTGTAGAACGCATAAAAAAAAGAAACTTTTCCAAATCGAGTTGGCCTATGCGCACAGGCGACGCGCTCATTCAGCATGAGTATTTGATATCACTGCCACGCATATCTCAGAGTGACTGCGAACACAAATAGCCTAAACCTAGCTAGATTTGACGACTCTCACAGGAATGGTTCTCCGTTGAATCTACCAAATGTATGGGATCAGCGGCATAACACTTTTGAGCGCTTTATCTTTTTTTTTTAAATCACTCGTCTACTTTGAATGCATAGCCCACTGCATCTTGTTATTTGTTGTGACAAACACTTGTGCCATCTAGCCTACAGCTAACAACAACTTGTGACGGCTATTCATTCACGTGTTGTAAAATACTGAAATTGTCTGAGGTTTACACAGGCTAGTTTAAACTTGAAACTGTAGCCTCGTCTCCCATGCCAGTTTCATTCATCCCGACCGGGTGGGACGGGGACGCACGTTTCGGTTTTGCTGAAATAATTCCTGAATGTTTTTGTTCAGAGCTGAACATGCAACTGTAGGCTATTTGACAGATGACAGATTTGGTTGCTAGTGACAAAATATTAGCGTTCAATGCGGTACGATCTCGCTAATTATGTTTTAAAAAGCATTAAAAACGTTCCGGCTCTCTTAGGCTATATGAGCAACAGGCACGCACAATATACAGCTTCAATCAAAGAATTGCAGCTTTAGTCTACTAAATCACAATTCACTAACTTTACCATACAGTCGCAATGTTACATTTTCATACAGTTTCATCTTTATTTCATGGTATATTCTAAAATATCCACCATTACAAATATTCTTGGTTTTAATAGAATATTATAATATTGACTGGCTTTAAAATATATCCTATGGTGCTATGCTGAGCAGTGCAAAGGTTTTTAGATACAAAAGGCCCTGTATTGTAAAACTTACACTTTTAAGGTATAAGCCTAATATTGTCTAAATTGTGTTAATGATGTTTAATTGGTTGCTGATACAATTAAATCTGATACAATGAATGTGAAATCCAGGATTATTGCTGTCATTAATGTCAAAATTCAACATTTTCAACATTAATGAAATGCTGACAGCCTACTAAATTTTTACTTCAGCTGACCTCCTTGTCTTCAAGTAAATCAGAAAAGAAGTTATTTAGACAAGTGTGTGCTAGACTGCTCTAGCCAACAATCCCCTCTCTACCCTTTGGGAATTGAACTGTTATATGATCCTTGGTGATGTAAATTATGAAAACCCCTTTCTTTGGTTGGTCTTGATGCGGCCTTGACTCCTTTAAGACTCGGTCTCGACTCAGACTTGCTTCCTAAAAGACTCGGTCGTTGTCACTCGGTCTCGGCTGCAGTTAAACCAACGGTCTCGACCCCCCCCCCCCCCCCCCCCCCCCCCATCGTAGGGCAGTGCCAGCGATGCGGCGGGGACGCTACGGCGACGCCCCCTTCCCCTGGACAGACACCACCTTAACTAACAAATTTTCTGGGGGAAACCCTGCACACACACACACACTAACACCAACACTGCTAAGCCTGAGTACATGATTACACACACACACACATCTCTGCACACACATCTTGCTCAATTATTCAGAGGTGTGGGCTGATGCTGTTACATAAATGTCGTAAGCAGGATTTTGGGTAAAGGGTCGGTGGTGTGGCCATCCCGGGCTCCCTGTTGAGCCTCTCTGTGTCAGGAGAACTGTGGCATATGATGCAACACTGCCACTTCAAACTCCAACAGGCACAGATCGCTACATGCAGACTACTGCTTCAAAACCACTGTTAACATGATTCCTGTACTTAATATGTTAATATCAGAATGAGCATCACATTCAACTGCAATTGCTATAGTTTATACAGTACAATTGTTCTATTGCTATGTTATGTTCAATATTATAATAACATATGCCATGCATGGGACAGAGAGACAAATCAACCCATGTGCCACAGCACAAACAGGCAACGCACAATATTAAAGACAGCAGCATCTGCATAACAATCTTCCAAAATTCGTATTTGGAATGGAAGCGAATAATCATTCTAGAATACATAACATAAAACTGACTATGGTTAACCGGCCTGTGCCATTAGTGTGTATTGCATGTAACCACAGCTAGCTCTGTGATTTAATCAACTCTGTGATGAGTCTGAGTTGGAGCATAACTGAGTACGGGTTCAGGATGAGAGATACATAATTAATACATTTAATCAGGGCTCTCAAGCTCTCACTAAGAGCCTCAGGGGCCCAGTATATGGCCAAGGCTGATTAATATGCAGTCGATTTACACAGCGCCGAGCCATATGCTCCTGCTCATTTAAAGATTTAAAAAGTGGAGTTAGCCGGGCTCTCTCCGAGGCCATAAAATATGGAACACAAACATTTCATTTTGTTGAGAGTCTGAAATGACTGCATGTCAGATGCGTGCTGCGTCACATCACATGCTGACGAGCAGGATTACCTGCCGTGTGCTTGGATTGTTGTTGTGTACATACACAAAGTTGATCAGAGTGACCTGGTGCCCCGCAGACTGTAGCGTAGTCGATGCGTCATCATCGAGTTGAATCAAGATTAGTGTAACACAGTGTCATCAAAAACACACACAAACACAAAGAGCGAGAGACACACACACACAGTGTCATCACAGACACACATACACACACACACACACACGTGCGGGCATCACACAGGTGGGATTAGTGTCTCTGCGGTGTCATCCCCTCCAAGCTTAGAGCCACATTCAATATTTCACCTGCAAGATTAGAGAGGAGACTACGGCCCCATTACCCTTCATCCAGTTGGATTTATGCCTCCCGGGGAGTCGGGACCCAGGGGGGCCCCAGGGGAGGAGTGTCCCCCGCGGCGGGCCCCTGTCGTCATTTGGCCGGCCTAATTCCCACCTGACAGATGTGGCCTGTCCGCTCTGGACACTGGCTCTTTCATCAAGGTGGAGCCCGTGGTGTGTGAAAGAAAGCGCATCGGTAGCGGTTATTTAAATCCACGTGTAGGGGTTCAGGGCGAGTGCACTTATAAAGGTGGTGTTAAGTAAGTAAGTGTGTTATTTGTATAGCGCTTTTCACAGATAAAAATCACGAAGCGCTTTACAGTACATAATAAAATGGTGTTACAGACCGTATAGGTGTTACAGTATAGGTGTTAGCATAATGAGGTTATGTTTGGTGTTGTTCATGTTTGATGATGAGGTTATGACCGTGTAAAAGTTAGCACATTGGACTTCAGACGAGTGGAGCATGATATCTATAAGGGGTCGAGTGAAACAACATATGTTCCCATTCTCCCATTTCACACTTGCCTCAAACACACCTTCGTCATCATCATCGTCGTCATCGTCACCGCCGCACAGACTGATTAAGATCTCAGACGTTTCCTGTGAGGCTGCTGGTGTGCAGACAGATGTCTTCTCCATGGCCCAGGTCTTCTCCATGGCCTCCATGTGTGTGTCTCTCTCTTTCCCCCGTCTGCCGCGCTCCAGCAGGAGTGTGTCATCAGCAGGGGCCCCCTCAGGAGGGCCTGCCCAGGAAGGGTGGCCTGTGTGGGGTGAGAGGTCGGCGCCTGCCGGCCGGAGAAGCAGGAGGGAGCTCGGCGTTGATGGAGCACTCCATCCATCCATCTGCAGGCAGATGGATCAATCTTCCTACTGCTGACGGGAGGCTATATGTGTGTGTGTGTTTGTGTGTGTGTGTGTGTGTGTGTGTCTGTGTGTCTGTATGTATGTGTGTGTGTGTGTGTAAGTGTCGGGTTACAGATGCCTCAGTGTGTGCGCACTAAGATAATCACAGATAACATAGACACACACATACAAACACAAGGACAAGAACACACACACAAACACTCTCATACACACACTCACACAAAACATGCAAAAGTGGCAAGTGTTCCGGACACACACACACACACACATACATTCAACTGCACAAATGCAGACCACTCAAACTGTAATAAACTCAAGCAAGCTCTGTTTACTGTGTTCTCTCAGCGGGTGGTGCTGAGAAGCTGGTTCTAATGCAGAGGTCAGAGGCTGTGGCCATAAAGGCAGGTCAAGGTAGGTGTTCCGCACGTTCATTAGGGCGCGTAGACACCCTTGGCCCCCTCTCCTGAGGGTACACTAACCTCCTAAACGTGAATTGATGGGGATCTTTAGCGCCTGGGCTGTGGGAGAGGTCGCGACTTTACAGACCGCTTAGCCTGAGAAGAGGCTCTGTTGAAGGTAACGCAAGTTAACACACACACACACATACACATACATACAGTGCTAACGGTGCCATTTGGCAGGGGTTACATGAATACTGACACAGCGCAAGCTAAGGCAGTTGTGTGTGTGTGGCGAGGGTGAGGTTGTAAGGTTAGAGCAGGGGGTGGAGATAGGGGGAGGGAGTATGGCAGGAGGTGGGGGGAGGGGAGAGGGATTCTGTGGAGTGATTCATAACCCCCCTCCTTCCTCCCCCTCTGTCTTCATCATCTCACCTGTCATCAGAGACAGAGATGAGCCGCCTTGGGGTCACGACCCCTCAACCTGTGCTCCTCTCTCTCTCTCTCTCTCTCTCTCGTTCTCTGTCTCTCTCTTTCTCTCATTCTCTCTCTGTCTCTCTCTCTCTCTTCTCTCTCTCAGGGCCTGTAGTTTCCCAGAGGATGTGGATTTACGACGGCTCAAGGTCTCACAGGTCTCTCACCGGGTGATTCCTCAGTGCTCTGTGACGCGTAGCTCGATGAGGTGATCATGGGAAGAGATGATGAAGAGAGCGCTGAGGTGAGGTTAGAGAGGAGGAGGGGGGGGGTCATTGTGTGCAGGTATGTCAGTGAACTGTGCCTTATGAAGCTGTGTACATACTGTATGTACCATAGACATATGTACCCTCTCTACCATTCTATTGTGTATTCTTAAACGGATAGTTCCGGTCCTTGAATCATATTCTGTGAATCACGTTCACGTTCTGTAAAATCCAGCACAAATATACACCTTGACCACATTTCACTCATAGTAATGCCCTACCACAACTTACACAAAAGTTAGAGTAGCTACGCAGCTAATAGAACTTTTGTGTGAGTTGTGGTTGCCCGATGTTGCTTGGCAAACGCTCAGATTGAAGAAATATATTTCTTGGCAGAATAGGTTCTAATGATTAGATTATCTATGAATAAATTGTTACATTTCTTGTTGCTGTGCCTTTGTTTCATGAAATCTTGCCAGATATATGTAGTAACCATTTTAGAAAAGCAATAAGCCACTCGAGTCCGTAGTTTACACTGATTTTAGAACAGCTAAAAGGGGTTTTCCACTTTCCACTGACAACGCCCCTTAGCTGTTCTAAAATCAGTGTAAACTATGGCCTGGCTTATTGCTTAATTCAGCTTCAATGTAAGCAGCCCAGTAATGTGTAAAAGAACCTAAGATACTGTAATCCTTACAAAAATAAATCTGATTCTACTGCAGATATATAAAGATATATATAGTATATAATATAAAGATATATTCTTTGATTCAAATTCTACACTCTTCATTTAGATGGATGAGAAGGAATTGAGAGAGTGAAATTGGGAAGAGATCAGTTCAATGAGAGAGAGAGAGAGAGAGGGAGAGAGGGAGAAGGTCAAAGCTTATTCATCTGCATCCATGAGTAACTGAAGCAGTCGTGAGGATGACCTTGGTGCCATGCCATCTGATCCTGTTTTGGACAATCAATAAATATGCTAATCTGCTCTGTCTGCAGAGATCTGTGAGCAGCCCGCAGGTCCTGTAACTGATGTAGTACAGTTAGTCTCAACTACTCCATATTCACCAACACACACACACGCATACACACACACACACACACACACACAAATGCATACACACACACACACACAAATATACACGCACACCACTCCCGCACACACACACACACGTATTCTGCACGTATGCACAGACAATACACAGTTGCAAATACATGCAACCACTCACTAATAAAACAGACCAAAAAAAAAACCTCACTCCCACTAACAGGCTACCCATGGCCCAGAACTGAAGCCGGTGTACATTAGGTATACCCATCAATTTAGTGCAGCACTTTAGGTGCATGGGAGCACAAAACCACCACACAGGGAAAAGGAGGGCTATACTGGGGAGTAAAGAGAAGGAGACATTAACAAAACATGGGGGGGAAGCAGTACATGTTTAAAAAAACTGAAGCATAATGCAAAAGTTTTGGATGCGTTTGAAAAGGAAACACATCCATATTCATACATTATTAAAACAGCAATACTGTTATCCTTCCCAAAACAATATTCAATTATGAAAATGGAAGCAGACTTTATAATTACATAAAGCCTGCTTGCTCCTGGAGCCAGTTTGCATGATGATCTATTTATCCATGCAGTCGCAATTAAAATTCATCCGATTTGGATCAGCGTGCGTTTGTATAAACAGCCCCACCACTCTCCACCGTGAGTTTGATTCCTCTAATCCCGGTAATCCAGCCAAACCCGCCAGCAAGCCATCGGCAGCCACACACAGACGCAGCCAACTTCCCATCGATCGCTGCGTCTGCGAACACTTAGGAATATTATTTTATCAAATCGACAGCAGAAAGAGAGAGAGAACAAAAGAAAGAGAGCAAAAGAGAGAAAGAGAGGGAGTAGAACAAGGAGGAATGTGGTAGTTGTGGAAATGCTCTTCTGTATTTACCCTGTGGTTCTGGCAATCAGGTTTTATATTTGCTGGCTTGTTTGTTGTGTTGTGTTTAATGATATACATCTTTATATGGCAGAGGCTCTAACTTGCTTACTTACTTGGCAAAGAAGTCAGAGCAGATTAATCTTGCATGCTTTCTCTTGTAGGCCATTTTGCAGCAACTTTGGCATAGTTTGTATGAATGTTTTGAAATGAGTTATACTTGGCAGGAGACTGTACATGCACAGCGATTGTTGGTGAAATTGAGCTGTTAAGAAATGATTTGTAAAAGAAAAATGGTGTATTACATCTTGCAGCATTTTCAAGACAGAGACAGTGTACATAACTAAAGCCTTACTGCAGAGTCAGCCTATACCTCTACTCCTGAAATCAGACCATTTAAGTCTATCGAAGCGAAAAAGAGAGAGACAACTGCAAGAATTACACTAAGGACAAAAAGTGAGGCTTGCCAAGATGATGCAGAAAAAAAAGATTGAGTTAAACTGCAGTTCTTAGGGTTGTAGCATTTTTACGTTAGCGCTGTGATTTACGAATCCATCTCCTCATTGGCTGCAGAAGCTCATAAAAAGGCAGGGCCATGAATCATACCACCAGCAGCCAAAACAACCTGGAAGAAGAAGAAGGGGGGGGGGGGGGGGGGGGACGCTCGGCCTTTTAATTGGCCTGTTGTTGCCTAGCAGGAGAGGCCACTCGCTCGTACCCAGTGCGTTGTCGAGGAGAGGTGATGAAGGTCAAGACGGGCTTGTAAACTCTAGCCGTGTCTCGCGTGAGGTAAGATGAAACTGGAGTTACAACCCTCTGCGGTGTCGCTTTTGCGCCGGGGGGCGGTTGCCAACTGCCAAACGGCGAGGATAAAATAACGCCGCGTTCGCGCTGGCAAGCCACCGTGTTTATTGTGCTCGAGAGATCCAACACTAGCTTGTCATAACCAGCTCACGCGAGTGAACCCCTCTGATATACATTCGCGTATTAAAACAGAAAATATGTGGCTGGAGGCCCTCAGAGAAAGTGAGACAATGAGGTAAGTCTTTCCACAGCGAAGAGAAAGGGTACACCTCCCAGATAACCAGAGAAAGGTGAGGAAAAGAGAGGGGAGATACGCACACTCTCGCCTTTTTTTACAGCGTGCTATCAGCAACCCAATCCCACTCGGGAGGTGGAGGACCATATAATCTCCTCTCTCTTTTTCACTTTGCAGCCAGTAAACATTCCACGGTCCTTTTACAGAGCAACTGCAGCGCTCGGTTGGTTTACTGATGGCTGTAACGTTAGACATGCTGGATAGAGAGACTGCGTACGAGTGCCATGTGAAACATGACATTGGATATGCAGGATTGAGGGGAGACTCAGACTGCATGTAAATGCTGTTTGAAACACAAGACAGGAAGACAAAATCATTTAGTCCATTATTTCTGAAGAGAAATTGTTTTGGACAAATGTGAGGGTGTGTGTGTGTGTGTTTGACTAGGTGGCCTCTGTCCTGGCAGGTGTGTGTGTGTGTGTATGCAGTAATGAGTTCCACACTCCTTATCAGGACTATGTCCGGATGAACTTAAACACACTATTATCCCCTCACTCACCCAGTTATTACATCTGCATGTCTGGAAAGACAGCCTCTTTGTGTGTCTGTGTGTGTGTGTGTGTGTGTGTGTGTGTGTGTGTGTGTTTTATGTGTGAGTGTAGGGTATCTGTACTGTATATGGCTGGGTGCATGAAAGAAGGAGAGGGATAGAGAGGAGGTGTGGTAGGGAAGTGTGAAAGACCAACTGAAACTCACACTGCTGCGTCACAGGTGAAAAGCACGCACGCACGCACACACACACACACACACACACACACACACACACACACACAGGCCCTCTCTTCCGGCGTCAGACCCATTATTCCCCTCCTGCAGCATAATTACTGGGGAGGAGACTGCTGCCAGGAGAGGGCTAGTGGCTAGTCGTATAATTGTGTGTGTGTGGGTGGGTGGGTGTGTGTAGATTCTGCTTCACTGTCCCTGGCCTGTTCTCCGGGGGTTTCTCATGGCACTGACCACAGCAGTCACTGGGCTAACAATCTGAATGACCTTTTGTGTGAGCGGCTCTCACGAGGCTGTTCTCTCACCTGCTCAATGGCACCTGCATGTAAACAGACACCTACAGTACTAGGACTGTTAGGCCACAAAAAATGAGTAGAACTCGTTATAACCACAGTTCACACTCCCTTCTCTCTCTCTCTCTCTCTCTGCCTTTCAATGGCACCTGCATGTAAACAGACACCTACTAGGACTGTTAGGCCACAAAAATGAGTAGAACTCGTTATAACCACAGTTCACACTCCCTTCTCTCTCTCTCTCACTGCCTTTATTTCTTTCTCTACCTACACACACGCACACACACACAGTACATACGAATCAGGTGCTACTGCCTGAGCAGTATCCTCTGTATCTCCTTTCTAGCCCTGAAATCTGCTGTCCTGGTGCATAATTGATAGACAAGGCCACTCCACTTGTCGCAGTAGTTTAACAGCACAAGCATCAAATCAGTGTGTGTGTGTGTGTGTGTGTGTGCGTGCAGCGATGAGAGAGAAAGACAAAGAGTGAAGGAGACATTAAGGAAAGGAGAAAGAGAGATACAAAGAGAGAGAGAGAGAAGCACATGTAGGGTAGGAGGGACTCACGTGAGTGAGGTTGCGCGAGAGGCCACTGAAGGTTAACACAGAAGCCTGACGCATAGCAGGCAGGTTTCGCTGCATTTAATGTTTAACCCCGGCCACGCCACTGACGGCGCAGCAGGCCCTGTGATTGGTCACATCTGCAGCGGTCTAGGTGACTGAGACAATAAGACTGCACACATGTCTGCAGGGTGGCCTGTCACCGGCACTGTTATCATTTAACCTGGAGAGGGGGCGTGTCCTCTGGGGCCACAGGAGGCGAAGGAGAGTGGCTGTTACCGGTGAGCTTACCGCTGGTTACACTGTAAGCTGTCATCACGCCGTTGTCTGGGAATGGGAGGAAAGGGATGAGAGCGTGATGTCAGCGGAGAAGAATTCCGTCGGAGATGAGAACGGTTCCCACGTTCCCCACACACAGAACGTGCTTTTCCCCCCCCCCTTTTCCATATCGTTCGGTTTAATCTCAGGTCTCAAGGAAAAAAAGTGTTCCCCCACGGCAAGGTGCTTTTGATCGTCTGTCCGTTCGTGGGTCTCCATCTGGTTATTTTTGCTAAAGCTCAGTTTTCTTGTCATGTCAGTCAAAGGTGGCGGCCTATAAAGGACAAGTGTTATTTAAAGAGCGGTCACTGTTTGAGTTTTCTGTGTAACATGACTCTGCGTGGGGAGAGAACTGCAGAGTAACCGGTTTCCAGCACTTCCTGTACGCCGAGGTCTTGCTGCTTCAGCTGTGCGGACCGTACGCAAATGAACCAATCCCGGGCCCGTGGAACAGCATGGAGCTCTGTTTTTTCATTGGCCGGGAAGAATCTGAACAGGGAAGTTTTTTTTAAATCGCTCGCCCACCACAGCAGGGAAGCGGGAGTAGGTTTTTGTTATTGTAATGTGAGACTGTAAAAGTCACCTAATGCATGTGGACCATATCCTGTCAGAAAGAAACACCAACGATCCCAGTAAACAAACAAGGTGAGGGCAGCTTGTTGTTTGGGGTCAACATTCCAGTGCCCTCTGACATGTTAATTGACAACACAGTCCTGTTTGTCACTAGTAAACCTTTGCCCTGTCATGTTACACAACCTATTCAATTTACCAACAGTTTCAACACAAAATGGGGGGAAAACCCCTACAAAACACACACTGCCACAGACACACACACTGCCACACACACACACATAAATATGCTTCACTTCAGGGCTGTCTGGCTGGGTGTGTTCCAGCATATGTGATTGTGAGGATAATGCACTCCATGTGCTGGAAACTGACACTGAGGAGTATGGCACACACACACACACACACACACACTCAGACACACAGAGAGACAGAGAGAGAGAGAGAGAGAGAGAGAGAGAAAGACCTTATAGGACTAGCTGAGGAGACACTTCCATGAAAAAGGGGTCCCAAGTGCCCCATCTGTTTAGGGCACTCCTGGCAGACCTTTCCGTCACAAACTCACATACACACACACACACACGTAAACATACACATACTTAGACATGGACGTACAGTACATATGCACGACCATATACATACAGATGGTTTATCTCCCTCTCTCCCCTTAAGCACATGTGCTGCACACACGTGTGGTTATATTTACTGCTCTCGGGAGATGCACACAGAGCACAGTAAACGTAATGTCATGAGTAAACTTTCCTCTGTCAAGAGCCTGCCTTCCCCTATTCAGTGGCCTCAATTACTCCAAAATGACTCCAAACAATGGCGCGGTCAACACTTGCCCGTCGCCTGTCCAACTGCGGCTTTCAAAAAGGCGCCACGAATTGAGTAGAAAGTATCACATCAAAAGTCCTTTTTTTTAACGAGAGCGCGAAATGGGCCACGGATGTCAAATCTGCATGGTGGAATGAACAGACAGCAAAAAAAAGGGGAAAAAATTGGAAAAAACTCTGTCTGGTTTTATTTCAACCCAGTGCCGATAATTTCAGAGCCTTCTTGGCGGCCGATATGAGCTCTGCGCGGCAAGTCGGAATTAGAAGTAATCACGGCTTTGCAAATGAAGTGCTGGAGTCACAAGCAGACCCCAATGTGTGTGTGAGCGTGGATGGGTGTGTGTAGGTGTGTGTGTGTGTGTGTGTGTGTGTGTGTGTGTGTGTGTGTGTGTGTGTGTGTGTGTGTGTGTGTGTGTGTGTTGGGGGGTCCCTCGTTGCCGTCCTCAGACGTTCGTGTCTCCAGAAACATGGTTGCCAAGAACACATGGCTGGCTGGTATTGGGTAATGCCAAACAGGGAGGAATGGAGTCCTCTCCACATGCAAAGCTGCAGAACAGAATTAGAAAAGCTGTGAATAATTAACATGCATGCGATTCCTTCAAGAATCCGAATGCTGCAACTGATACTTTTGTTTACTAAATACGGCAATGATTAAGTTGTTTTCGGTACATTTACTCTACTTTTTACTATTTCTTTTTTTGCCTACATCGTGTGGCTACTGAAAAAAAAGTGGTCAGCTTCCAATACAGTGTCATTGATATCAACAGTACCGGTTTTACAATCCCATTCATCAGCTACTTGGAGGCGGCGGCTTGTGCTACCCCAAGCTAAATGGGGAGTGTGTACAGTATGAGAGCAGACGGGCCTGTGAGCGACTGAATGGGGACTGGACTGGTGACACCGGGCCAGCCCTGGATGCGTGTGTGCGTCTGTGGTGCCGGCTCTGGGGGAAGACTGGCGCCTGCCAACCACAACCCCAGATGTGAGCCATCTCCCTGGGAACTCAGCGTACAATGAACAGGCGCACGCACACACACACACATGCGCACACACGCACACACACACACACACACACACACAAAGTATACAAACACACACTCACTCACACATACACACACACACACATATTCTCTCTCCCTGTCTCTCTCTCTCACACACACACACACACACACACATTCACATACACATACACAAGCACATGTACATACACATAAAGTATACACACATGCATGCACTGTATAAACACAGAATACACCAACACTCACATACAAGACACACACACATGTTCTGTATACACAGAAAATGCACACACACACTCACATGGACATACATACACATGCAAACATGTACAGACAGACATACTATGCATAAGTATGCATGCACATACAGACACACATAGGCACTCAGATATACAGATGCTCAGAGACACTCCTACAGCCACACAAACATGGAAATCAGACAAACACACAAAGACAAAGAGTTGACCACACGCAAACATACACACACACACACACACACACACACACACTGAACAAAAACCCACAGCATGTGACTCTACTCAAACTCAGAGGAAGTGGCACCATAACCCCATAAATCTTTACACAGGCAGGCACACACACATAAACACAAACACACACTTGCATGCACACACAGGGTAAATGCGCACACTGAGGATTCCCCCCACCCCTCCCCATGTGAATCATTGGCTCAGGAAGTCACAGTACTTCACCTCCATAAATCTCTCCAGCGAACAGTTACCAGTTGCTCTTCTCTTTTTTTTTTGTTGAAAAATCAAATGTAAACATGAATGGGGTTCTGCTTCAACTTCCACAGCCTTCCAACATACAGACATTCGCACATACACACGCGCGCACACACACACAGGCACACACATTCATAGGCACACACACACACACACACAAACAGGCCAATTCACATCAGGATCTCTCTCTCTGTGTCCTGCCATGCTTGACCTCACGTCATGGGCCCTAATAAATCTCTCCTGCAAGCATTAATCAGTGGGAGTTCTTTTTGATTTTTCTAAAATAAATCTAAATATGTATGGGGGGGGGGGGGTATTAGATTCAGCATCAATGATAACAACCTCAACATTCTCTTCTCAGCTCAATTCAATTTTACCTCAGTTTTTCAATGAACAGATGTCATACACATGCACACAAAACGACACACACACACACATTCAGTTTGTCAATGCCATCAGATGCCAATTCACATCGGAAGTATCTGTCTGAGTCCTGTCATGCCGGTTCCCTCACATCATGAGCCCTCCACTGGGCCCCTTGACTCGTGTAATTAACGTGTAGGAGGATGCCCACCGCTCACTGTCACAGCCCACCAGAGTGATTCAATTAAAGCTCTTTTGTTCTGGCATGTTGATTCGATTCAGTCATTCACAAGCAGCTGACGATTAGCGCGTCTGTTGTTTGGGAAGCGTGACATGGATGACATTTTTTCCAGGCTCGCTGTCAACTCTGCTCAGGATAAAATTAGCGGCTAATTTACTTACCGGAAATAAAAAAAAAAATACCAATTAACCCAAATTGTAATTGCACCTGCAGCTTGACAGAATAAAGCAGCCCAGTCTCTGGCGAGGACTTGGAGGGCAGAGAGCCCTTTTACAGAGTGTCACCATGAGCGTTACTGGTTGTCATTACAGTTAGTCACATGCAGGCTAATTGACAAGCATATGAGGGAGGTGACAGCTGTACAAGGATGCATTTGGACATGCTTCTGCTGTGACGCGCTTGTGCTTCTGATGTCATCCCAAAAGGCTCCGTCTGAATGGGTCGCTGACGGTGACACCACCAAATGATTGTTACGGGTGACACGACAAGGTTCTGTTTGACACCTTCCTGTAGAGGCGAAATCTAAAAATGAGCGCAGCTGTGACTGTGTGTGTGTGTATTTAACCCCACAAACTAACTGTGAGACAAAAGCCTCTGTCTCAGACAAGCCCTTGTTGCTCTCACGGTCTCCTAGCAAGCGGAAGCTGTGAAAACGGGGGACAATTGCGAGCAACGACAAACACATTTGTCTGCATCAGCAAACAGAGACTCATGTAAAAAACCATTGTCTTTCCTCAAGGTCTTCTTCCTCTTGTTTCATCCGCAGAGAGCACTCAAACCACAACACCACAGACTACAGGGCAATAGGGGGTTGTCCACAGCACAATAGGTCCTTAAAGTAGCGGGTCAAAAGCAAACATCATCACGGGACATCAAAGTGACCAAAAATAAAAAATTCAAAAGGGCTCCTTATGCGGGGGTCTCATGAAGGGGTCTTATGAATGGAAACTGGCTCCTCTATGATGTGGTTGAGAGTCAATAAAGTATGCAAATAGAACCAATCTTCCATGCCGTGGTGGTCACGTTGACGTGCTTCAGTCAGTTTATAAGACTAAAATAAAAAATCTGTGTGAGCTTTTAAAGTAAGCAACGAAACCCCCAAATTTGCTACTGATCTGGTCTGCCCTTGAGTGCAAAAGACAATAAAAAGGTTCACTATCATCTGCTTCTGATGTTAGCGCTCAGGACGACTGCTCAAGGCCTTTGTGGAGCCATTACAGGGTGTATTTATGAAGAGCCTAATAGGCAGCAGATGTATGGAGGGTTAATTAACCAGGGACGGTTACAATCAGCACGGAGCGCTTCACTGTGTTGTTGACATGTGCTTAGGCTTGAGAGGAGTCTGTGTTATCTGCGGTGGCAGAGGAAGGCGTGTGAAAAGCCAGCCCATCATTCATTTAAACTGTGAGTGTCCATGAGTTTAATAGTGGTTGAGAGAGTGACACAGACAAGGAAATACTGTAACCAACAGAGGCAGCGGTATATTAGTAATTAATCATCATTATGAAATAGATTATTAATAGAATATGATATGTAATAATATGATTCGGTAATTAAAATGGAAGTGGGGGGAAAACCTAAATAGAAATGTAATGTTTGTATTCTAGCATTTCAAAATTCACTATGAGGTTTACCCCAATTTTCTAATGACACATCTAATTGTTCACATTGAAAATGCTGTTAACAAAAAAAACATCCACCCAGCAACTGGTGGATTTGTCAGATGCCTTTTCGGGAATGGGGATCTGTGGCTTGTGCCTGACGAGAAAGAAAGAGCTTCTTATCAGAAACATCTCTGCCTCTCTCTCTGCCACAAGGACCATTACCCACTGAAGGGGGTTAATGCATTGAGAGAGGAGCACCCTGCTTTCTGTGAAGTGTCAGCTTTAGGAGACCTGGGGGCCAATAAATATCATGTTTGTGTCGGGATGGCCTGGCCTCAGCAACAAAACACAGATTGTTTCCAATTGGCAGGGCTGCTTTCGCTCAGCAGCGGCTCCCGGCCAATCAGGCGCAGGCTCAGTGGAAAGAGAGACTCCTCACCCTGGCAACCGCTGCTCGGTACCTATTTTCTCATTGGCTGCTACCCTCACAGGCAAGTGTGCTGAAAGACTCACACCCCCACCCCTCAACACACACACACACACACACTACTCTCTATCAGCTGTTTAAAAATCCAGCTCCACCCCCGTGCTACAGTCAAGATAGATGCTATTTTTCAGGGTGTTCACTGGTTTGTGGTTTTTCTCTCCCCATCGCGCCTGAGGGCTTTGCCTGTGGTGCAGCGAGCGGTCACAGGATGTTTCTCGGGGACGACCCTTCTCATTAGTGGCCAGATGGAGGCCCCCCCGTCCCCCCCACCACCCCCCTTGACCCTGCGAAGCAGTCTTGGACAGCTCTGATTTCCTGAAGTCCCACCTCTGCGCCTGAATTTGGATCGATCCATCGTCCCTCCACAGGTCTCCCTCTCTCACCCTGCAGGATCTCAGAAACGTGCAGTCCGAGGGGGGGGCGGGGGTCGCCAGGATTTCAGCTGTCACAGCATTGGCGCTCGGGTGAAGAGTTTAGGGGGAGTGTGCAGCATCATCCGCTCTCTGAAAGGCGAGCCCTTGGAGCAGATGCTCACAGAGTGCAGGGGGGTGTGTGTGTGTGTGTGTGGGGGGGGGGGGGGTTGATATCTGACCCGCCGTACAGATGTGGGAACACTGTAGAGTGAGTGGGTGGTGTGGAGCAGAGCGAAGCGCTGTGCTGGGGAGCCGTGTAGTTCCCATGCAGCTGCACGGGCCCAGATGAGCTCAGACTGGGAGTGAATAAGTCTCCTCAGTCCAAAAGCTCTCTCACGCTCATTCACACACACACACACACACACATTAAACACATTAAATTAACACACACATGGAAACACAAACACACACACACACACACACACAGTAAACAAACACGTACACACATACCTGCAAAACACAAATACGCTCATTCACACACAAATACACCCACAAAAACAGGCACTAAATCAAACATAGCCTACATTCACACACACATATAAACAAACACACACACATACACGCAAAACACATCTGGCAATCACACCAGATGACACACTGCATGAGAGCGTTGTGGGCTCGCACGTGAGTGAGATGAGTAGGGGGCCCTCTCTCTTTCTCTCTCTCTCCATCTCTCTATCTTTGCCTCTCTATAGCTCTCTCTCTCCCTCCCTCTCTTTCCCTTTCTCTCTCTCTATCTCTCTTTCCCACTGTATCTCTTTCCCTCTATCTCTCTTTCCCACTGTCTCTATTTCCCTCTCTCTCTCTGTCTCTCGCTCTCTCTTCCCCCCTCTCTCTCTCTCTCTCTCTCCCTCTCTCTAAGCACCATGCTGGAAGCCTCCACTAGTAAACCTGCTCTTTAAAGAGCACTCCTCCTCTCCTCTCCTCTCCTCTCCTCTCCTCTCCTCTCCTCTCCTCTCCTCTCTCCCGCTCTTCCTCTCTCCCGCCAATGACTCTGCAGCCGTCCACCACTGGCCACTGGATAATCTGCCCCTGGCCATCTGCTCAAGATTTGACCCGCCTTTCTCGGTTTGGATTTTTTTCCCCTCTCTCTCTCTCTCTCTCTCTCTCTCCACTTTCATTCCCTCCCTTTTCCATTTTTAGTGAGTGAGATTTATTGTGCCCTCTCTTTTCCTCTTCTGTCATTACTGAGAGCGGTCCCAAACAATTTCCATGAGTCGTAGAAGGATTAGATTGGCCTCTAAATATGCCATTGGTGATGAAATGAAATAAAAAGAAATGAAATTGAAATGGAGTCGAGTGAAAATAGATGCATCGAAAAGAATGACCATAAAGAAGGTGACTATGAGGTGAAAGGCTTGTAAGGGGGGTGAAGAAGAAGTTTGGGCTGACTAGGGTTTGGAATCAGAAATATATTGTGCTGTGAACGAGGAAACTGTTTATATTCTTATCATACTGAAAGCAGATCACGCCTCTAGATGGAATATGGGTGTAATCACAATTTCAGTAGTGGAATGTAAGCTTGGCAGGAGAAAACTCTGGGAGACGGGACTTGCCGTGCAAGAACACTTGCTGCACAAAAGCAGACTTTGCAGTAATGGTCTCAATATTTCAAGATACAACCGCAGTGTTCAATGCATTATCCATATTGCACATAATACATGTACAGAGAAAATAGATTTTCAAGGTCCTTCTGAATGTACAGTATGTGCACTTCTTTCATACTCAGCCTACACACACATGCAGAGAGACCATAAGAAAGAGGGAGGGACAGACAGACAGAAAGACAAACAGAGAAAGAGACAGACAGACAGTAAGGGGCAATTTATGTCCTGGTGTGTATTTTGATGCTCCACCCAAATCTAGCCCACATTTTAAGCACAAGCTCATCACCAATAGATGAAACCCACTGTATGCCCCGTCGTCCCTGTTGTCTGCGGTTTCCTCCTGATCCGCTTACTGTAACCTAAAAAACTGGGATATCCTGAAGAGTGTCATAGTCACAGATCCTCGTCAGCTAGTCAGACATGAAATGGCCCCCTTTAGTCATCGGAGAGTGGTGGGCTGTGAGGGATGTCTAATCTAATCTAATCTAATCTAGAGATGTGAGGGGATGATGAAAGTGGCTGTAATGGGATTATCATCCGTTTGGCCGCAAAAGCGGCAAACAGGCCCCCACAATCCACACGGTGGCACCTTGCATGTGTGCTACATGTGTGTGTGTGTGTGTGTATGTCTGTGAGTGTGTGTGTGTGTGTGTGTGTGTGTCTTCCTGCAGATGTCCGTGAACTGTGAATTTGGGTTTTGAGATGTCTGTCTGGGGCTCAGACCTGATAATGCAACGGTCATCCAAATAACTCCTCAGATGGCATGAGAGGGTTTTCAATCAAGCATGTGATGAGTCCAAGACTGGAGAAGACCCTAGCCTAGGACATACACACATAAACACACACATATACACACACATACACACACACACGCACGCACACACACCCGCATACACACACTCAGGCAGTAGGAAACATATCTGAATGTTGAGAAGATGGACATACACACACAAACACACACACATATACACACACACAGGCACACACACACACACACACAAACACACAGGCACATACACACACACACACACACGCATACACACACTCAGGCAGTAGGAAACATATCTGAATGTTGAGAAGATGGACATACACATAAAAAACAAACACAGACACATATACACACAAATACACACAAACACGCAGGCACATACACACAAACATGCACACATACACAGGCACACACACACACACTCACACAAACACACATACACAGGTGATCCGCCATCCATCGGCTCCTCTCAGCCCGCCTGACCTACATTCTGAAATTAGGCTAGTGCGCCGTCTGTGCTAATCAGCTTTGGCTAATGAATGGATGCATGAGATGGGGCTCTTCTGCGGAGAGTCGTCTGCCAGAAGACAATATGACATTCGCTCACATCTCAGAGACATGGGGGAGAGATTTGGGGTGGATGTTTCACTGCACAGTGCCAACTGTCCACTGTTCTGTGGGTTTTACATACAAAGAGAAAAAAAAATCCCATTTTGTATCCTTTACAAAGGACGTTGGTGACCAAAAAAAGAGAGAGAAAGTGTTATGGAAAACAAACAGCATGACAATGTTTGGTGTTTGGTCCCTTTTGTCTTTGTCATTGCAAACGCGCTAGTAGGAATTTCACACTTGGAGTCAAAGCATCCTCGCACTTCTGTCGAGGCCGTTAGGCTGTTGTAGAGGCAGCGCCGTGCCATCGAGGGACTCCTCAGTGGTGAGCATGAGCGAGGGAGATAGAGAAAGAGAGAGAGAGGGAGGGACAGAGAGAGGGGCACAGAGAGAGAAAGAGAGTGCTAGATGTTTGCCAGACCCTTACCAGAGCAGATTAGGAGTCTGGTGCTATGAGCCACAATGAAGCCTCTTATGGCTCCAGAATCTGAACGCCGGGAGTCCACAGATTAGCCGCAGTGCCTCCAGCTTAGGAGATTTGTGGACCCGCCGAAAAAGCCAGAGCTCTTTGTGTCTGAGGTTCCTCTGCACAAAGTATTCAATCAGACTCTAAAAATAACAGCGCTTCAGAAGGCTTACATTTAGACGGCATGCTACATAAGTTATGTCTGACAGTGCATCTGTATCTTGTCCCAATTGTTCAATGTTTTTTTTTTCTTTCTTTACAGCAGTCTACAGAGCAGACGACGCACACATTGAAACAAATGTAAACAGTGTCTGCAAACGCAATCAATGTCAGCAGACGTAAACCTGTATTGTAATCGAGCATGTGCTTCTTCAGCAGCTGCACCGTCAAATGCATTAAGCGGTGACAAGGACGAGACCGCTGGCATCTTTCACACTCATGAGGAACAGCGCCAGCATGACCATGCTATTTCCACACACAGCTTCCCCCTATCTCTTTGTCCTGAGCTCCTTCTCTCTCTTTCTCTCTCTCTCTCTCTCTCTCTCTCTCTCTCTCTTTCTATCCCTCTCTCTCTTCCATTCTCCTTTTCTCTCCCCTGTTATCTGCTTGCCTGCTCTCTTCCCCTCTTTCTCCTTCCCTCCCTCTCTTTTTAGTCTTGTCTCTCTCTCCCTCCCTCTCTCACTGTCTTTTTTTCTTTCTGAGCCTCTCTCTCTCCCTCCCTTTCATCCCTAATTCGAGCCATAACTCATGGCAGCTTCTGTCCTTTTCCCTCCTCTCCTTTCCCCTCCCCTCTCATCTCCTCTCCGTTCCTCTCCTCTCCTTTCCTTTCCTCTCCCCTCCTCTCTTCTCCTCTTCTCTCCTCTCCTCTCCTTTCCCCTCCCCTCTCATCTCCTCTCCGTTCCTCTCCTCTCCTTTCCTCTCCCCTCCTCTCTTCTCCTCTCCACTCCTCTCCCCTCCTTTCCTCTCCTCTCCTCTCCCCTCCTTTCCTCTCCTCTCCTCTCCCCTCCACTCCTCTCCGCTCCTCTCCTCTCCTCTCCTCTCTCTGTCTGCGCTCAGGGCTACTGAGGGCTGCCGGTGCCCTCTCTGACCTCATGGCTGATTCCAAGCAAGGAATTTTCCTGGCCCGGGCGTAATAGCTCTCTGTTTAGCGCGCAGAGAGTGGAGAGAGAAAGAGAGAGAGGGGGGGGGGGGAGAGAGAGAGGTTATGAATCACGCTCCCTTTGCCAGAGCGAGGTGATGAGAGATTATTTTCCGTGAGTTAGTGTCCACACAGGCGCATGGGGGGGTGCGGTAGGGTGGGGGCCTGCTGGAGTGCTACAGTAGCTCTGGCAGCACTAGAGAAGGTGAATATTAGATTTAGAGCTATTTGGAAAAAAAAAAAAACGACATACAGTTCACATAAAATAGTGAATAAAGACAGTCCACCCACCCCACCTGCAGATACACACAAAGGTTCTGATCTCTGCCTGTGGACAACGTTTTTTTTTGCTCTGTTGGTGTTTAAGAATTTTGAATGGATCATATACAGTACATAACTCATTTAAGCTTTACTTCCCATTGAAATGTTCTCATGACATTTGTCCCGCAACTGAAGCCAAACGTACTGTAGCCACTATCAGGGCCCAACGTTTGCTGTTCCACACAAGTGGCCTGCGGTATTTGCATCTCATCGTGGGTTGTGAATGAGACGTACTGGTTGAGTGGTGGAGGTGGTGGATGAGCTAAACTGATACTCTTGCATTACTGCCATGGTGTTTACTGTTGCCGTATGGTGTATTTGGCTCACTGATGTTGACTCTTCTTTGTGAAACGAAAACCTCCTCCTGTTAACTTTGATCATGTGCCATAATTGGGAGAAGAAATGATGCTGAAAAGGTATTTGGCTGCAGAAACAAACACATGCAATGTTGATTGAAATGATCATCAACAGCGGTGGTGTTGCGAGGGTATAGCAAAAACAATTCAAAACCCTTGCAAAGGCTTGTGGCTTGTGGAACGTCAGCTGTTGACTCAGTGTTGTGTAGATTCATTTCAGAGCTGTGTGAACCTAAGACGGTATCCAGTAGTATCTGAAACACAATGAAACCTTTGTTTATATACTATCAGCAGCAGTGGAGAAATCTCATGACTGTGACAAATACTGGCCTTCCTGACTGCTGAGAGAGAGAGAGAGAGAAAGAAAGGGAGAGAGAGAGAGAAAGAGAGAGATATAAAGGCAAACAGAGAGTGGGGGGGTGGACGTAGTCGGTTTTTTCCCACATACTTGACTAGAAGCAGAGATTGGTTTGTTTGGCTTATGGTGCCGGGCCAGTGGAGATCCACCCGCAAAACGGTCTGTGATACAGGAGTCTACATAGACGCAGTCATAGGCACAGTAATGTCCAGATACTGATCAAACAAGCTCTCACAAATGAAGTTACAATGGAGGGTCTGGCCTTTGAGTTAACCTTTCCATGAAAGTTTGCGTCATCAAGGACACAGTCTCATGATAAGGGGCTTAAGGGCTATGAGTTCATGGTGAATAAATGTGTCTTAACCAGACCTTACCCAGTTTAGTTTAATTTTTAATTCAACTATGATGACAAATCTTGTTCGCCCGTGACTAATGGAACAGTCAGCATGGGAACGCCATAGGCCAGTATGTAAACACCATGGACCAGATAAACCTAGTCCTAAACTAATAAGTTATTTATCAACGGAGATTCTCATTAAGGATCCCCTTCAGCCTTACGTAAGGACTTGTAATCCGTGTCCAGGAAACCAGCCGTATGAGCAATACCACAAGCATCTGTAACACACTGATAGCAGGCCAACTGTGGTGACAGTCATTTATCGATGCAATGTGTGTGGATTCATCCATAGGCCATATGCGCAACACAGCATCTGTCCTTCAGAATCAACTCTACCACCACCTGTGCTGACAGCTGATCTCACAGATGGGGTGCAATGCAAAATCAGAGGTGTTGTGTGGTTGTGTGGTATAACGAGCCAGTGACCGAGGAAAATGGAAAAAGTCTGAAAAGTTGAGGGCAGTGTTCGGGGGGGGGAGTTGAGGGTGGGCATGCTCGTGTTCCGCAATGTACTGTAGCTTCCGCTGTAGGTACATAGATTTTCACGAAATGCAAAGCCCTTTGCTCAAACACTACATAAGCACTTTAAATGCAGCCTATGTGGTGCACCTTTTGTCAGTGTGAGAGCAAGTCTGCTCGTTTACCTCCCGTCCTGACAGACAAGAGGCCTTTTTTAAGAGACAAGTGTTGAGTCAGAGCCACTTAACTGTAGCTTCTCTCCACAAACAACGCTGTCTAAGTGACCCCCTCCACACACACACACACACACACACACTGTCTGTTTCATGCGGGACATCTGAGTGTAGGTAACTGGGTTCATTTCGAGATGCATGGAGACTCTGTGCGGAGTTAATGGCCAGTGTCTCTAGCAGGGCCGGCAGCCACGTTGGATGCGGACATTTTCCACTGACGGGGGAAGGTGAGTCAGTCCTGAGCACATAATGGACACTAAAGACAGCGAGCCTCTCACACACACTCACTCACTCACGACGCAGGTGGCCATCATGGGACTTAACACGTGTCTCAAGAGGAAAAACTCTCTCTCTCACACACACACACACACACACTCACACTCAGTGCAGTGTTTTAGCATAAGGAGGGGTGGAGACATCAACAAGCCAAAAAAAAGAGCCTTGTCCACTGCAATGGGGAAACATAAACAAAAACATGGATACAGTGTCAGCAGCATGGAACAACAGTCACCTGTTTTAGTCTCTTCAGCATCCATTTTAGCACACACTTTGATGTAAGTTGAATGATAGCAAGCTAATTCCAGGTAAGTATAAAGCTAATTAGGTAGGTTTAATTTCAAGCTAATTTTAGGTGGGTTTAAAGAGGTGGTGGTTTGAAAGACATTAGCCACTCTCTTTCCGCTCTCTCTTTCTTCTCTCTCTATCACTCTCTTTCCTCTCTCTCTCTCTCTTTCCTCTCTCTCCATCCTGTTCTCTTTGTCCTCCTTTCCCTGGGTGCATCAGAGGCCAGGAGAGGCTCATTGATCTGTCAGTCACTCTGTGTGTGTGTGTGTGTGTGTGTGTGTGTGTGTGTGTGTGTGTGTGTGTGTGTGTGTGTGTGTGTGTGTGTGTGTGTGTGTGTGTGTGTGCGTGTGCGTGTGTGTGTGTGTGTTGTCGGTAAGTATACGCCCAGCACCCCCTCCCAGTTCATCCCCCTAACTCTCCACCCCAGGCTCTGGGTCACCACTCCAGGTTCCGCTCCAACAGTTCAGCTCCATTGGTCCAGTGGGGTGGAGCGAATAGCCTGTCAGTCCACCTCCGTCCCTGACTGCATGCAGATCACTGACCGATCAATACGGACTCAGCAGCCACTGCCATCTGCCTGCTGGACACAATACAGGCTGTCACAACACTCCTATTACCATGTCCATTGTGTGCGTGCTTGTGTGTGTGTGTGTGTATGTGGGCCACTGTATGTAGGTGATCTGGCTGACTGGATCATTTAGATGGATGGTGCAGTGAAACAAGTAATCAATCAATTAAGCCTAGTGAGTTAATTGAAGTGGCCATTGCCTGGCCCTGGGTCACGGGATGAGGGAATAATTCATGGAACAGCACTAGTTTGGTTTTAGCCACTATGGCCTGGACCAGTGTGAACGGCAGTCTCATTTTGGTTCAACCAGAATGTTTCAAAGCAGTGGTCATACATCATTTCTGTGGCTTTTTTTTTATGCAAGACACAAACTCCTTCCACAGGAACATCTGTTCACCAAATCAAGTAGTCATGTCAGATATAGTTATAGATATAATGTGTTTTATAGTCGTGAAAATATCCCGCAGTCTGAAACTTCACTGTCCCAGAGTTCGCCACTCACCCACGCCGCACCACATCACTCTCACAGAAGACAAAAAAGCACACCTGTCAGTGGTGAACCTGAAGCGAGCGGGTGTGTGTGTGTGTGTGGGTGGGGTGTGTGTGGGGGGGCCATCTGGCTACCTGGCGGAGTGCAGACAGCCCTGTGGTAGAGGACAGACTGCCCAGCCTACAGCCCAGACGCTGGTGAAGGAGGCAAGGACAGCAGAGGCAACAGGGAGCTGGACGCTGGGCTAGGGACTCATGCATCACCCACCAGTGTGTGTCTCTGGTTCTCAGCAGCATACTGACGGAACCGGTGAGAGACACAGAGAACGGGGAAAAAAAAAAAACCACAAGGTCAGAGAATCACAGAGGGGTGGGGACGAACAAAGATGTGCTTTGTCATTTACAAGACAGGCATGACATGGCAAAGTTTATATGGATGTTTGGTGGAGAGTACAACAAAAGGCCCATTTCTCGAGTTATAGTTATGGCAGTATAGTTATTTGACAGATGCATCTGTTCAAAGTACATTTTCTTTAAAGAGGGTGTTGTGTTGTGGTTATTGTTGACGTTATTCGGAGAGAGGGAGTGTCTGTTAAGAGTCGCGTCTCCTTTGTCCGACGGCTTTGAAGGGAAAGGCCCCTCTGCCTCGCTCGCCTGAGCCCTCATATCCAGCCCATGTGTTGCAAATGTGCCATTATCTGGCGTCACGCTGAAATGTGCTCCGACGCATGGCTCACACTTTAGTGCTCACCACACCTCCTCCCCTGGAGCCAGAGAGCTGTGGAGCAGCTGGACTGGGGTGGGGGAGTGTGTGTGCGTGTGCTTGTGTGTGTGTGCGTGCGTGTGTGCGTGTGTTATCTCTTGTTTTCTCACTGCTGTGGGACAGTAAAGGGATGGGTCGATCTCTCTCTCTCTCTCTCTCGTTTCAGTGTAGCCTGGAGCGATAGTGAAGATAAGGGAAGGGCCTATGTGGCCATCTTCAAAGCGCTGCCATTGGGAAAAACACACAGCAAAACATAATGTTGCACACACACACAAACACACACACACACACACACACTCAAACAGTATTGATGTCAGTCCAGCAGACTGACTGAAAAACTCTCTAAACTTCTGAATGCAGGTCTAATGCCTAATGACCTCTCCTTAACAGGCACACACACAAACACACATGCCCAGGTGTGTTTGTGTTGTCTTTGTGCTCTATTCTGTTCTGTGTCTGTCCTGACGCAAGGCCTTGTCGCTAGTGTTTTCAGATCATGTTTTTGCTTTGCTATTTATGTTTTTTATTGTACATTTCATTTTTTGAGCTGATGTTTTCTTTTTAAGCAAATTCGCCTCAATACAGCATATTCACCTTTTGTAAAATAAATACTTTAAATTAAAGAGGTACTCCTTTTTGGAGGTTCTCACAATCTCTTCCCCTTTTGTTTAGTGTCTCACCACTAGACTGATACCTAACACACAAGCACACACAAGCACACACATGCACCATACCCTTCTCCAGCTATAATAAACTAAATACACTATCACCAATGACCTCCTCCCTCAGACCTTACAACTCAGACCTCAGACCCTAGTGAGAACACAGCACAACAGGGCACTAGAGCCAACCCAAGGGACGGGTGCGGGGGATTTACCTGGTCAATGATTAGCCAAACAAACAACACCAGAAAGGGAAGAGTCATTCATACGCATGAGAGGAATACGGTTGTCTGTTAACCTGATAAAGTGGGGCAAGCCACAGAGTCACGTTATTTATCTTTTTAATGTTTGCACAGGGCTAACAGAGAAAACTCTGTGTGTAAGATGTAAGATAAGGTAGTGGTACTGTGTGTGTATGCCTGTGTGTGTGTGTGTGTGTGTGCGTGTGACTGTGTGTGTGTGTGTGTGTGTGTGTGTGTGTGTGTGTGTGTGTGTGTGTGTGTGTGTGTGACTGTGTGCGTGTGTGTGTGTGTGTGTGTCGGAGGTGCACGTGAGGCCCTGAGCAGCTCCATGTGGGGCTGGGTTATCCTGGGCTGGGCTGGGCTCTGCTGGGTTGGGCACGCTTGGGTCGGGCCACGATGGGCCGGCGGGTAATTACATGCTACTATTTTCTCCTGTGGCAGCCCTGAGAGAGAGAGAGAGATGGAGAGAGTGAGGAAAGATGGAGAGAGGGAGAGAGAGAGAGGGAGGAAAGAAAGAGAGGGGGAAAGTTTGTGGCGGCCGGTGACAAGCCTTTTGGGTCGTTCCACTCAACTTTAAATAACACGGCCTCTCGGCTACACTGAGTGGAAACAGAGCCGGGTCGCTGGAGGAAACGCACAGGGGGTGGGGTGGAGAGAGAGAGGGAGGGAGAGGACAGGAACGAGAGAGGGAGGGAGAGAGAGAGAGACAGTTAGAGGATAGGAACGAGAGAGAGGGAGAGAGAGACAGTTAGAGGATAGGAACGAGAGAGAGGGAGGGAGAGAGAGAGTTATAGAGGATAGGAACAAGAGAGGGAGGGAGAAAGAGACAGTTAGAGGATACAAACAAGTGAGAGGAGAGAAGGGGAGTGAGAGAGCGTGTGTGAGGGCGAAAGAGATGAGAAGCGGACAGTTAGGAGAGGGAAGGAAAATAGAAGGAGGGGAGAGACCGAGATGAAGGGAGTAAGAGAAGAGGGCAGAGAGAGAAAAGAAAGAGAGAGAGAGCAGGGAGAGATAGTGTGTGCGTGGAAAATGGACCGTCTTAGTCATCGCACTCTGAAAACTCTCACAGTTGAATGATGCCGCCAACCACACACTGGCAGTGATCCCAGCAGCCTCATGTGAGCCCCGGAGACCTATATGGAAAAGTCATGATCAATGCTTTTGATCTATAATGAACTTTCTTTGAGCTGATTATACACCCACAGCAGATATACCACACGAGAACAGTCACAACTTGTTTGTTTGTTTTTTGTTTTTTTTTTGTTTTGGTCAAAAGAGAGTTCAGAGGCAGGCCCTGAGAAGTCTCTCATAATTGAAAGAGCGTCTGTCCTCCTAAGGGACCTCTCAGGAACTTTGAGGTAGGTGTGCACCCCCCCAAAATCCGTTTTTTCTCTACAAAGGCCCTCCCCCACTCTCAGTGTCCAGAGAGTAAGCTTGCCACCACATCAAAGCGCCGTACAAGTCTCTCTCACTTCCTTTCCCTCTCTCTCTCTTTCCTCCCTCCCACTTTCCCCTCACTCCCCCGTGTCCCTGAGCATTCAAGAACACACACAGTGTGTGTGTGTGTATGTGTGTGTGTATATGTGAGTGTGTGTGTTTGTGTGTGTGTGTGTGTGTGTGAGTGAGTGAGTGAGTGAGAGAGAGTGTGTGTGTATGTGTGTGTGTGTGTGTGTGTGTGTGTGTGTGTGTGTGTGTGTGTGCGTGTGTGTTTGTGGCTGCACTGTAGCTTTCTTGCCTCCTAAACTGACCAGACAAAGCAAAAAAACAAAGAGCTGAGTCAAGTCCCGTTCAGGAGGAGAGCTCGCTGGCTGGCTGGCTGGCTGGCTGGCTGGCCGATCTGCTGACTCGGGGCCAGCCTCTCAATGAAATGTTTCTCTTCTCCACAGCCACAAAGGGGACCGTGGGTCCTCAAAGGACCATCAGGCAGCGCGACGCCGCTGGCTGAGAAGCATCACTATTCAAGTCGAACCTCCTTCCGTCTCCGTCCATTTCCAGCACTCGTTCGCTGCTGTTCGTTCTCTGCTCAAAAGTGTGGGGACGTGCTTGCAGTCATGCAGACAGAGCAGTACATTTGATATGTTATGCGGGGCAGTGCAGCGATGCGTTTTCTTGACACTGCAGATGGGGTGTTGCTGGGTTTGCCTTGCGTGCCTCCGCACCAAATAACAGTGTGCGAACGCAAACAGGAGAATTGTCAACAGTGGTTGTAAATATTTGTGGGGACGGCATTCTCACGCTGTGAGTGAGGAAGAGACACAGGGACTGAGGGACAGAGAGAGTGAGAAAGAGAGAGAGAGAGAAAGAAAGAGAGAGAGAGAGTGTGTGTGTGTGTGTGAGTGTGAGAGAGAGAGAGAGAAAGAAAGAGGGACTGAGAGTGGTGAGCATGTGACCGAAACTAGCATCACAAAAACAATAGGGTCAGTGAGCACTCGGTCCACACATGTTACGCAGATTGTTGAGCCATGCAAATGTGTTTGGAACAGCACAAATAACGACCAACAGCACCACGACATTATATTGACGGTATTTTATTATTTTAAGGGTAATTTTACAAGCAACCATGAGTTGACATTTTTTAAAAACACTTTTTTCTTTTTTTCTGCTCTTTTCTTCTGAGGGCCAATCGCTTCAAATCAAGCTTAGGCGATGGCTCCTTAAAATAAATACTTTTTAAGAGGAAATAATGCAGACAGAAACATCTGAGTATTTGAAATCCAAGAAAGCAGACCAAATAAAGTAAAGGGGGGGAGGGACATGAAAATCAAGCCCAATCATCAGCAATGAGAGATGACAACTCGTACGGGAGGCTGTTGAAGTTCCTAAGCACCACAACCTCCCGTCCACCTTCTTCAGAACTCCACACTTCGAAGACATGTTGTATAAAACGTTTGCAAAATACAGTATCTTACAAAAAGAAAGACAAAAGAAAAAAAAACATAAAATGAAATCTCAGTTTGTCATAAAATTGTTGTAAAATATTGGCTGGTATCATTGCATGATCAAATCCCCAGACTTTTCCTTGTCAAGTAAAAAAAGAAAAACACCTCATGTGCTTCTGCTTTCTCTCTCCTCCTCTAAAACACCACCCCTCCCCTTGCCCCAAAACTGTTAGTATTCACATATATTATATATTTATTTATAACATTTATAAACAAAACTCTGCCACCAGTCCATCTGCAATCTGATTGGGTGACACAGACAATCATCTTTCATCAGGCCTCAACCCCACCCCCCCACTCCTTTTCCTAAGAGTCCTCTGCTTTAGTGGTGACCATGGTTACCAGCACCTCACTGTGTCAAGTCCCACCAATCCCATGGAGTGGAGGGCCACCTTTTCAGAGTGCCAGCAAGCACCAGCCAGATTAAAGAGAACACACAAACAAAAACAAAACAGAATCGACAAACACGTTGAACTTGAAATAAAGCTCAAATTCACTGCTCACAGTTTTACATGTGAAAAAACAAAACAATTTGGTTCCATTGGTTGACAGGTTGTCCACTCCGGAGACAAAGAAAAAAATGAAAGAAAGAAATAAAAGATAGGAAGAAAGAAAGAAAAGAAGCCCTCATCAACACCACCACTGCTTCCAACTGTTGGAAGGAGGTTTTAAGAGTTCCAAGTGCACGTAACAGTATGAAACGTTTATGGTCGACAGTCAAGGACGACATGGGTTGGCTAGTCAAACACAGGCCAAGAGTGACACTATGGAACTCTCCCGATATGTAAACAAACTCTCCATGGCTGCGTTTTATCTCCGCACTCATTCACGTGTGTAGGTCCTGCTTTACACAGGACAATGAGTATGATTGTGTGTGTGTGTGTGTGTGTGTGTGTGTGTGTGTCTCTGTGTGTGTATGTGTGTGTGTGTGTGTGTGTGTGTGTGTGTGTGTGTTGTGTGTGAATTCCGATTTCCCCACATTGACTATATTTAGCACCTTCGTGGTCCAGGAACCTTCCAATCAGCCAGTGGAGGCTTCTTTTCTTCTTTTCAACTAAGGCCCACATGAACAGCTTTCAACTGTAACTCCTACTGCCTCAAACATGGAATCAACTGGTGGTGTGTCTAATCAAAACTATAAGCAGCTGTGTGCCTGGATCCTGATCAAGTGCTACAGATTTCAAAATGCAATGGTGGCTCGAAAAAGAATAGTAGTTAAATGGTTCTAAAGTCTACGAGGAGTTCAATCTGTCGTTAGACAAAGACAACAGGGTGGAGTTAGTTTGGCTTTCTAGAACTTTCCATCCAGTATCATCTTACTAGAGTGATGGGACACGGATAGACAAAGAAAAAGTTGTTTACCTCACAGTTGCTGTTAGTTCACTTAAAATGTTCGAACAGGGGGAAAAGAAAACACAAGGTCGTGAACTGCGGCACTGAGCACAAGGGTGAGAGAGGAGTGTGTAAATAAAAAAGGCAAGTGTGTTTCGAGTGTCCCTGTTGAATTCCTAACATCTTCGAGCCTTTTTCTTCACAAGCTTCAGGACCGTCTCAGTCCGACCTCCAAGCTTCGATGAGATGCGTTAAACAAACATTCCGTTTAAGTGCAAAGACCGTACTGCTTTCCTTGCCACACTTCGCCTTTTGTTTGTTTGTTTTTTTCGTTTGTTTGTTCTATATTTATATCTGCATCACAGAGACAATAAAAACAACACAGAATTTCCAAAACAACTCTCTCTAGGCACTATTGATTTTTTCCCCCAAGGCTTTGATGCAGATTGAAAAAACAAAGTGTCAAAAAGCAATCCAAGGAAGGATAACGATTTTAAAACAAAAATGTTTCAGAGTGATGGTTCTGCAGACCAACCACTGCGAATCTCCTACATTTTTTTTTTAGAAAAAATCACCAGCTTCTCCATCTGGTCAGACGTAACCAACACAGACAACCTCCGGGTCCATTAGGAGTGCCTCTGAATGGGAAAAGGTAATGTCTATAAAACAGAATATGCGTTTAAGCACATCTACTCCAGTCTTCACCAACGGAAAAATAAAAATCACAAAGAAAACAAAACAAACAGTCTCATCCATATGACTCTTTTGTGACTTCACATGACAACAAATCGTCTCGGTTCTTCTTTTTCTTTAAACACGTAACAGCTCAGGTCATGATCTTCTGTGGGATCTCTATGGAGGCTTTGAGGAAGATGGCGTTGTCGCGGATGTAGTTGCGCTTCTTGATCTCTTCGTGGGAGATGAACTTGGGGTAGCCGAAGCCCAGCATGCTCTCGTCCATGGAGTCGCGGCTGCCGCCGCCTCCTCCTCCGCCCCCCGCCGCCGCGCTCGGCTTCTGGAAGTTCTTCCAGTTGGGGTCGGGGTTGAAGGTCTCTGTGATGTGCTGCGGCTTGGAGAGCGACGGGTCGCTCTGGTCCAGGATGGAGAAGGTCACCTTGTAGGAGAAGGGCCACTCCAGCAGGTTGTCGTACTCGCCGGGCAGCACGCGGATGTAGATGGACAGGTGCGTGCCCTCGCCGCTGCCGTTGCCGTTGAGGAAGGCCGACACCTGGAGCTTGTAGCCGTAGCGGTGCGTGTAGAAGGCCGGGCTGAAGAACTCGTGGTTGTTGCGCAGCTTGGCCTCCTGGAGCTTGCGCGAGTAGTCGCACAGCTTCCAGATGAGCACGCCGTCGTGGCTGACGGAGAGCTCTTCCACCTCGCGCCGCAGCTCGATCAGCTCCTGCCGCTGGCGCGCCACCAGGCTGCACATCATGGTCAGGTGCGACTTGGTGGTCTCCTCCAGGTGACGCCCGACCGCCATCTTGGGACACTGCAAGAGAGAGAGAGAGAGAAAATAAGAAAAAAAAAGTGAGTGATGGCATTATGGAACTGATATACTGTAGGTAGAACTGGTGATCAAGCTGCCGTTTAGACTCAAAAAGATTTCCTGTCAATCAAGAGCCTATCAATTGCCCCAAATGCATCCAGTTGGCTACCAGCCATCTTGGGACACTGCAAGATACAGGCTTGTGAGTGAAGCCATAGCAGCTCATGATCTCAGATGCACTGCAGTGCTGTCTCACAGCATCACATTAACATTCCATTAATATAACATTGGAACCATGCATGGAATCTGCAACACAATGCCTCATAGTCGGTGACCAGAGTATTTGGAACAAAACTTCAACATCCCCGTTCCCCCCCTTCCATCCCCGTTCCCAAAAAACTGAACATAAATATGCAATCCAATATGGCTGTGCAAGCACGCTGCAGGGAGTTTATGGGGCTGGAGGCCGGTGAGTGTGCAAGAGAGATCCACCGCTCACTATTAGTCCCGTCAGCACCCGAAATTCAATTAGCTTTATGACACAGCACTGACTTCACGGAATGCCTTTGAAGCTGTTTTAAGTGAAAATCGTTGTAAAAGAGAATAATTTAATTTGACCACTGATTTCCACTTAAGTTGATAGGAAATAGACTCCGTAGCCACTCAAGGGAGACTCCCAGGGAAAGTGGCAGCAGGGGAGCATCAACTCGAAGGCCTTTTCCAGAAGAACAGAGCGATTGTCTGCGTGCATGACTACGGTGGCCTGAATCCTTCAGCAGATTCTCCAGCTCAAGCAGGGGCCTTTATGAATTTAAACATGGCCGCCTCCTCCTCCATAAATGATGCACTCAGCATCCCCAACTTCCTCCTTTTTCTCTCTTTTCTTTCTCTTTTCCCTCCGGTTTGCAACGGAGAACAAAGCTGATTGCTCCAAGCAGGAAACTAGCCTGCTTTAGCGACAAGAAAGTTCGGAGTGAACACACACACACACACACACACAAACACACTATCTCTCACACGCACAAAGAGTCAGTATCCGATTCACATCAAGTTAATGTGTTGAAAAATAGAACAAAAAAATGCCCTGTCAGATCGGAAAAGTGTGACTCTCATTAAAACGGACCCCAGAGGCAGATTTCCTGCGTTTTCCCTGTAAAGACCGTCATTGTTCCGGACAGCATTCGTGGCAGCTGCTCCAGTAATTTCGGATGTATGCGCGGCATTTAATTCTAGATGCTCAATTACGAGCAGAAAAGGGAAAAGCAGACCAATCACGCCTGACAGGCTCCAAGTGACAATAACAAGACAGTAATCTTACATCTCGTAGACATACTGTACTTTAAAGTGTCACTGACTGAAGCTTTAAAATAAAGAAACTCTACAGTACTTCTGAAACGTGCGTGTGTCTTTTTTCTAATATCCACAACATCCCATAGGAAACTGTTATCAAGTTTTCAACAAATGTACTGTAAGAAATAAAATCCACTCCTCCAGATCCACGCCTTCATAGTACATCCATAGCGCTCTATATAGTGCATAGCTGTAGGGTTGTTGATCACAATATAGTGCGCTACGCAGTGAATAAGTGGATGTTTTGAACACTGCGGTCAGTCTTTTCTCATCCTGTGTTGTGGCCTGATTGCTCACACTGGTGCCCACTGGCCTCTACCAGCTGCCTGGTATGACCAGGACGCCAGGCTGAAAGACAGGTCAGTGCCTGTCGCTGTCAGGGACGTGATGCCACTAGCTGGGTGGGCAGTGGAGCTGGCAGCCTGGCATCCGGGCAGTGAGTCAGTCACAACGGGGCAGTGGGGGGGGGGAGGGGCAGGGGGGGGGGGGGGGGGGTTTGAGGGGTGAAGATGTTTTGCAGTTGTCTGACTCATGACTCGCTGGCATCCTGTCCGGAATTCAGCCACGCGAAAAGAATTCCTGAGGACTCATGCCATTTTTTTTTTCTTTTTTTAACCCACTGAAATGAAGCTGGTGTGACTACCGCTAGTAATCTTGTTGTCTTTCTTTAGACATGCTGCTGTTTTAAGTGACTGAGGCAAAGTGGATTTAAGTGTTATTTCTTTATGTGTGTGTGTGTGTGTGTGTGTGTGTTGTGGCCACCAATGCGCTTACCCTGTGCTTGCAGCCGGCGTCCTTAAAGGGGCAGAGGACGAGGGCACTGCCACAGCTTTCCTTCACGTGGTTGGCCAGGTCCTCGCGGGCGATGTTGGGCGTGCCACACTGGTTGGGGCACTGCACCGGGAAACGGGGGCAGTGATACTGGTGGTTCTGTGTACCAAAGAGAGAGACGAAGGTGAGGATGAGGATGAGGAGGATAGAGCTGCAGTATCAACATTAAACACATGACATGACTGCTTCACCATGTTATTTCCTCAGAAACAAAATCAGATCACAGTTACACGGAAACATGACGCATGTATAGTACCAGCAGTGTGAATAAAGCAGCCTGTCAAGGGACTGCAGCTTTTGAACATTAACACATTATTTGCCAAGTTATCGTTTGTTCAAATCTTTTTATAAATAAACCAGGATCAGAGTTAATACAGACGCACTGAGGCTGACCCGGCACAATGAATGTAACAGCCTGCAGCAATCCGTGAAATTCAACTAAACTAAACATGTCACCAATTAGAGATGGCTAGTCTGTGGTTTTGTAGCGCCACAAGCGCGCAGAGAATTTCCCCTTGGCCTATCTGAGAGCGCGCCGCGCGGCACAGTCATCGAGGTCAATTAGCGAGGCTCCGAAAAGGACAGACGCAGCGGTGGGGCAAACACGGGCGCCGGAACATGTGGGTGAGTGGACCGGAGGGGCCAAGGGGCGAGGGCGACGGAGGAAACCCCGCGGCAGTGACGGTGGCGGCGGCGGGGGTGACCTATGAGTCAGGAGGACTCCCCAGCATGAACCTGTGAAAGGGATCTCCTCACAGGAACAACACAGGCCACCAGGTGTCAGGGAATCTGTGTGTGTGTGTGTGTGTGTGTGTGTGTGTGTTAGCGTGAACCCATGTGTGTGCATGTGGCCGTGAGAGAATGTGTGCTAGTGTGAGTGTGAACGATAGGGTGTGTGTGTGTGTGTGTGCTAGTGTAAGCGTGCATGATGGGGTGTGTGAGTGTGTGTGTGCGTGTGAGAGAATTTGTATGTGCATGTGAGAGGATGCGTGAGTTTAATGAGTTTGTGTGTGTGTGTCTGTGTGTGTCTGTGTGTGCGCACGCATATCAGTGAATATATAGAGTGTGTGTGCATGTTTGTGTGTGTGTGTTTATCTGTATACAGTATGTATAGAGTGTGTGTGTGTGTGTGTGTGTTTGGGCACAGGTGCAGTTCGGTGGCGTGGGGACTTGGCCGTGCCAGTGGCGTTGGCAGCAGGCTGGCACGGGGCGCTCCAGAGAGCCAGCGATCACATCCACCTCTGCCCCACGCCACCTCACTCGCACCGCCCTGAACCGTCATCATGCCACCCACCCACCAACCGCTGTGAGGGAACGCTGACACACTCTCATACTCTCCCCGCAATGTACTGTACATACACACACGCATACACACACGCATACACACACACACACACACGGGGCTGAGAGTACCGGCACATCAAAGCCCTCCCACACTAGGCATCCTCCCTCCTGCTGAAGTCTGTGTATAGCCTCAGCAAAGGCAAAGACTCAAGGGGGGGGCGGGAGGGGGGGGGGGGGTGTAATAAAAACATACACAAGACCTTCTGTGTGTTTGACAAGTTTGGCAAGTAGAAAGTTCTAGGCTGGTTGCTTCATGGACTCCTAACCGAGATAGTGCAAGCAGGTGCATTATCTGTTAAGAACTGATAGCACAACCGGCCTCCCACTCAATAACTACTATGTAGGTGAAAGGGAACCTGCTATTTGTGTGTAGGCTGAGAGACCAGCTGCTGAGACGTCTAAGGCAGCTAGCTCTCTGTGGCGGCGGGTCAGCGCAGGAGCTTGGCGCGACCTGGCACGACCTGGCACGGGCGAGACGCCGACGGGACAGGGGGGGGGCGGCGAGACGAGGCGGACTCACCTGGATGGTGTCGAAGACGAACTCCTTGCCGCAGTACTTGCAGGGCTGCGTGCGCTTGGGGCACTCGGCCATGCTGTGCTGGGGCAGCAGCCGGCGCATCATACGGGCGCCACACTTGTTCTCGCAGTACACGCTCTCCTGGGGGCAGATGCCCTGGTGGTTCTGCAGCAGGGGGGAGCAGAGGGGAGAGAGGGAGAGAGGGAGGAGTAGAGATAAAGAGAGGGGGAGAGGAGAGATGGAGAGAGGGAGAGAGGAGGGATAAAGAGGGGGTGGAGGGAAAGAGAGAGGGAGTAGAGAGATAAAGAGAGGGAGAGAGAGAAGGAGAAGAGACAAAGACAGCGGGGAGAGCGAGGGGAGAGGAGAGATAGCAAAAGAGAAAGAGAGAAGGGAGTGGAGAGAAGAGAGGAGATATGGAGAGTAGGAGAAAGAGGAGCAGAGATAAAGAGAGGAGAGATAACAAAAAGAAAGAACAGAAAGGCAGGGACAAAGAGAGAAAGAGAGAGAGAGATGATCATTCAGGGTTCAGTAATATCCACACTAGGAAAAATAAGAACACCATCCTCCACATTACTGTTTTTAACCATGGCTATTAAAAGGCGCCCCGATTCAAACTGTTCACACAATTACGTGTGTTTATGACCGAGGCACTTTCACAAGCTGCTCCTGAAATAAGCACAAAGGAGGAGCGCTGCTACAGAGTGCCTGTGGTAACACCGCCGCTGATGGCCTGCACAGTGAGCAATACGAGCATATAAACGTGTGTATTTATTAAGAAACAACACTTGTGCTCGTGTAGCTCTTCTTCAGACACTTTATTTCAGTAAGCCCACCTCTCTCCATCTTTCTCTCTCCATCTTTCTCTGGCTTTGACTGTCTCTTTCATTTGCTTTCTGTGTCGATTTCAATTCCATTCAAGCGTGCTTTATTAGCATGACAGATAGCTTTGCATTGCCAAAGTATCTAAACATAGACACACAGAATGCTTCTCTCCATCTCTCTCTCTCTCTCTCTCTTTCTCTCTCTCTTTCTCTCTCTCTTTCTCTCTCTGAGGGCAGCGTACAGTTGAGCCATTTTACTCACACCAGTAGACTGACTGTGCGCCCATAGAGGGACTTTGTTGCACAGCACTTCCTGAAGTCAACATACAGTAACAAGTATGCCATTCATAGATGTGCATGTGTATACGCCTCTCTCTCTCTCTCTCTCTCTCTGTGTGTAGTGTGTGTATGTGTGTGAGTGTGAGTGAGGGAGGGAGTGAGTGAGAGAGAGAGAGAGACAGACAGACAGAAGGAGGAAAGACAGTGAAAGAGAGAAAATGTGTGTGTGTGTGTGTGTGTGTGTGCACGTGTGTGTTAGCGCGTGTGCGCCTGGAAAATATAATTTGGAGGACAAACTCCAGCCGCTGGTTTGCTTAAGGGTGTTGGAAGGCAGAAAAGATTTTTAGCACAAACAAATCCATCCAACGGGTCAATGAGATCGCCTGCAGTGGAGGCTTTACAAAGTGCTTTAGTAAACCAACGCCAGGCTACAACTCAGGCCAACTCACACTGGGCGTGTGTGTGTTTGTGCTCACACTCAATATAAATCACCATTCTATTTACTTTTGCTCATACTGGCTTCGGTGGGCTGCAACACGTGTGCCTGAACACACACACACACACACATACACACACACACACACAAATACACAATGATGAAAAGCACCGTATCTAACCATCACACAGGCAAATCAGCACAATGCTGTAGAGCTGGTCTATGAGCAACTCTGAGCAATAGTTTGAAGATGAAAACCTGACACTGAAGAACCCTGCCTTTCCAAACCCCCAAACACACACACACACACATCCTGAGAGTTATAGAAAGATCACCACAGACAAACACACTGTCAAACACACACATACACACACAAACAGAGGTGTGTTAGGGCTGTACCTCGTAGGCCTCGCCAGTGAACTCGCTGCCGCAGAACTCGCACTTGACCTTGCGCTTGGGGCAGTCGTGCTGCAGGTGCTCAGGCAGGTCGCGGCGCGTCAGCTTGATGGCGCAGCGGTTGGGGCAGGGGATCACGTTAAAGGCGCAAGTGGAGAAGTGACCCTAGGGGTGGACAGAGGAGTCAAAGGAAGAGAGAACAGAGGTCAATAAAAAACACAAAACAAATAAAACATGGTCATACACACAGAGAGAAAAGAAAATCACCTCTATGTGCCCTTACATGAAGGTAAGAGGCAGAAGAACACTCCATTTGGTACAGTACACTGTATGTATGAGCAGAGAGGTGCTTTTAAGAAATGTATGGGTTAGAGAGGACACAGAGGGGAGGAGGAGATAGACAGAAGCAGTGAGGAAAGGAAAGAAAGGAAGAAAGAAAGGAAGAAAGAAAGAAAGAAAGAAAGAAAGAAAGAAAGAAAGAAAGAAAGAAAGAAAGAAAGAAAGAAAGAAAGAAAGAAAGAAAGAAAGAAAGAAAGAAAGAAAGAAAGAAAGAAAGAAAGAAACACTGTCGCAGGCCCCAGACTGACCTGCAGCTGTTTCATGGGTCCACTCCAGCGGCAGCCCTCCTCACTGTGGATGCAGCGGATGGCTAGAGCCAGGATCTGCTGTTCCAGCTCGGGGTCAGGGTAGATCTACACACACGGAAACAAAAAATAAACAGTCAAACACTGAACGCTTTCGGTGCACTGTAGCAGTTGTACACACAGTAACACCTCGTAATACAGAGATGAAGTGGGTGCATTGTGAATGCTGGACCCTGCCCGTCTACTTTTAGCAGAAAATGTGCAAAAATATCTGCTTACGAGAACAGCACTAAATACTGTACTATGCGGATGATCTATATATAATCCATTTGCACAGTATTTTTAGAGGTCTGCACTGTATGAATGTGCTTGTTCTCTGTATAGTATAAACCACCTCTGGAGGATCCACACAGGAGATCCCTGGACACAGAGATTCTCTGTATCCAGAGAAACAGGAAGCTTTGATCCTGAGGTTTATTTGCCTAGAGCAGCGTTCAGCTGTGTTTAAGGTCTGAGAGGACGCTTGACTGAGATGGCAATAGTAATAACGAGGGATCCAGCATGAGGTCCACTCACTTGGCCCTGATCTGCCCTTTCCAGTGAGCTACGAAAGTACGAAGGTGAGCTTAGATGGATCCAGTTGAACCTACAGTAACTAAACCCCTGCATTCTTGTTCACTGCTCTAATATCAAAGCCATGAACGCATGATGGGAGAGAGGACTGGAGACAGTAATATAGAGATTGTGATAGGAAATGGTATAGAAAAGAAGGGCATTGCATATTCTGCACCTAATAGTCCACCATCTATATGAATGAGGAGCTTCATGATCCAATCAAGTCAAATCCGGTGCAGTGATAAGAGAAGGTGGGGGTACAATAGGTTGGGGTGGGGTTAGTGTAGGAGTGGGGTGGTCTGGGGGTGGTCACTGGTCACTTGGATTTAAAGTCTCTCTGATGATGTAAGAGCAGGCCACACTATACGCCTTGCTGGAGACAATTCTCTATCTCATGAGCCCATCACTGTGCAAGACTACACCAACTCTCTCCAGCGTGCTATGGAAACAGTGCGTTCTCACAGAGGCCACCCAAGACTCTCACTGGGTGATTCTGAGATTGGCCATTTACTTTCCAGAGCCAGTAACTAAATGAGAACTACAACCGGAACATGACGCCAACTCAATCTGGCCCAGATCTGGTCCACTGCCGGCCCAGACGCCTCGGAACCCTTGTCAGATAAGGGGCTGGATCCATTTCACTTGGGTCTCTGGCCTGGCAACCTTCAGTGAGCCACTCTCAGGTTTATCTAGGCCTGTTGCGTCAGCCTTTCTACACCAGCACGACGCAGAGAAGAGTGGTCTGACCATGAAGGCACATGGCGTCACCAACGGTCGATGGATCTGTATTGAAGCCGGTCAGCTGTTAGCGACAGAAGGATTCCTGGCCAAGGTTAAGAGTGCAGTGAGCAGTTCAAGAGACTCCTATCAATAATTGATCGAGAGCAGGTACAAACCAGAGGCTATTTTTAACCTCGAACAAATCTCAAAACACAAAACAGCCATGTATCCTGTTTCTCCGATATCGGTAAAAGAAGAAGACCGGTCTTGTATTGGAAGGCACCGTGACCTTAATGTCTCTCTGTGCCACGCTCGACTGAGACAGATACCGGCAATAAGATTCTTTTTTTTTTTCTTGCGGAAGATCACGTGTACTGAGGATAGGGGGTGGGGGGTGGTGGTGGTGGTGGGAGATGGCAAATCCTCTAAAACAAACCCTCACACTCTCACATTGTTCTGCGGGGTGAAATCTGCGGAGAACCGCCGTAAAGACCTTTTAATAACGGCGGGCCCGAGCGGATCAGGAAGGTAAGCTGCTCAGAGACCCCAGGCCCGGGTTTACTCTGTCTGCTCGCCACAAAAAGAGAGAACATTCTCAAACAGCCAAGTCCCTCACTCACTACTGAGACGCTTCTTCAGAGGCTCTCAGTACTGAGGGGGGGAAAGGCTAGCCTCAGCAGTTAGTGACAGCAGGAAAGGCTTGAGTGTGTGTGTGTGTGTGTGTGTGTGTGTGTGGCTGTTCTTCACAGGACAGTCTCCCAGAGGACTGGGAGTGATGAAAGATGTGTGTGTGTGTGTGTGTGTGTGTGTGTGTGTGTGTTGGAGGGATGTTCCCATGGTGGTGTGCGTGAGAGGGAGCAGGGGGGTAATTCACAGGCCTGTGTGTGGGTGGCATTGAGGTCTACAGTAAATAATGCTTTGTGACAGGTGTCCTGCCAGTGCTGTGTCTTCAAAGTGTACTGTGTGTGTGTGTGTGTGTGTGTGTGTGTGTGTTTTTCTGGTTCTCAGTACAAGAGTGAGTATGCAATTTGGACTATGTGTATGTATGTGTGTGTGTGTGTGTGTGTGTGTGTGTGTGTGTGTGTGTGTGTGTGTGAGAGAGTATTTGTGCATTACGGACTTAAATGTGCATGGAGGAGTTTGTATCTCACATACATGAGTGTGTGTGCACTGTGCACGTGTGCTTGTGTGCACGTGTGTGTATGTGCCTGTGTGCCTGTGTGTGTGTGTGTGTGTGTGTATTTGAATGTGTGTGTCAGCATGCCATCGACTCAAACACTGCATGCGTGCATGCACGCTCAGTGACGTGACTTAGCCAGCCTCGCTGTCCAGTCTCTTGTTTGAGATGCTTCACTGCCTCTCTCTGCCATGTACTGTAGATCTACCTTGCCCAGTGATACTTGCCCATGTCTCTATGACAGCTACAAAACAGTCAGATTTGATTGCAGTGAAGCCCTGAGACATTAAATGGAGCAAGAGTTCCACATTTTCCACCACTGTCATTATGATTTAGATTATCTCTACAGCCATGCCATTTCAACAATAGCTTCTTAAGTTTTACACAAGCCTATCTTTGTGGTATGTATAATTGCATGTACTGTATAATCACATCGAATCAAATCTAGTAAAGGCTACACAAAAATCCTGTGTGTGTGTTATGAAACTGTATACAGTACAATGGTGCATAAAGGGAATACAGATATACAGTAAGCTCCTAAAGTATACTAAGGACTAGCACAGATTATAGTGTTGGAGTCATGTAACTGAAGAAGCAGCATCCAGTAATTGAAAGTGTGTTTTCTGTCATGGTGTGTCATGATGATAGCTGGTAATAAATTCCAGGCAACATCATCACCAATGTTTTGGCACCGAATGGCAGAAACGGTAACGTCTGACAGGGACATTATTCTTCTCCAAACACAGACGACCATCTATCTTTCCCTCCCATGTAATCTGAATAAATGCGCTGAACGGAGACAGAAAGAAACAGATGGGATGAAACCCAAGTGGAGAAGTTAATTAAAAAGATAAGTTAGGACACCAGTGAGTGGCCACATGACAAGTGACCTCACGGACGGAGCGATGTGCACTTTCCCGACAAAAGGGCCGCGCGGAGTTAGCGGTGGCGGTTTCAGTGTTTGCTTTTCCCGGTCACTTTTTTTTATCAGATTGACCTCGCACCCACCTTGTTTTTTTCACCCATGAAAGAGCCACGTTTTTAGATTAAAAATGGCAGCCGTGTGGTCTGTGGACAGCTTGAAGGCTTCGTATTAACTTATACGCTCCATCAAACACCCTCTGAAATATGGCGTGCTTTTCAAAAACAAAAATAACTTTTGGTCATGTTTATCATCAAGCTCTGCCCAGTGACATTTTACCATCCGACCACTTAGATGGAAAGCAAGTTATTGTTTTGTCAGATTTGACTCTGAGGAAAAAAAAAAACAAACAAAAATATGAAGGGAAAAAAACCCCACAAATGATTCACTCTCGCTCCTTCCCGCACTCTCTGCCCTATCGTCCTCTCCACTCGGAACGGGATCTGACATTCCGAGGGGGGGAGATGACAGCCCTGGGGTTGTTTGTTAGCGCAATTAGCCAGGCTCATTGGAGCAGGGCAGCTAATAGCCATGGTTCTCGTCCCAGCTACCTAGAGGGCCCCAGGGCTGAGGGCTGAGACCTGGGCTTGGGGACGGCCTGGCACAGGAAGGGGAGGGGGGGAGGAGGGGCGTGCGACCCACCCCAGCCTGGCTGCTGTTTATAGCTTATGGTGATGTTCATTTCGGGTGGCATTTGTGCCTCAGCATTAGTCACTGCTGTGTGGAGCTTCAGCAGATGGAAAACACATTTTATGTTGTTTTGGATGTTTTCAAAATAAATTAAGAAATAAGAAATCCAGCACATTGTCTATTGTCTATGGCGTTAGAGATCATGTACTGTATGTATGTACACCCATATTTTGTTTGGTGTTAAAAAGTTTGATGGTGTTTAGAGAGTAAAATAAGGCAAGTTAAATAAAAGTGGGTCACACTACCTTGGCATAGTCAAGGGGCAGTTGGTCCTCCGGGCACTTGAAGACGCCCTCACTGCAAAAAAAGAGAAAGAGAAACATCAGTCACAGTCCAAGATTAGATGGCGGCAAGTAATTTACCAGAGCATTTACCTTAAATCATAGTTGTTATGGCACACTGAATTCTACACACCTTCAAGGCTTGCCTTTGAATTCATGTCATGTCAGCTATAACCATTATCAAAGGTAGCTTTATTTGAAATACTTATTTGCCACACCCAGTGTCCACCCACACCACATCACCCAGATATAACCCTGTGTCTGTTAAAGAATCATTACATCGGTCTCGCGATTGTGTGTAACATTCTTCAAGGACGTTATATCTAATGCTCTCAACCTCTTCCTCTTGAGGAATGTGACATATATTCAGGTTCTATGACCGTGAGAGTGGCTTTCACTCAGTGACACCTGGCCTGTCTTCTGAGCATACACTCTCTTTCTATTCTCTGTCATTCTATCCTTCTGTCTCACTCACTCTGTCTGGAATTTTTAGGTCTTGTTTTCTGAAGGGCAAAGAGCAGAGAACTCGAATGGAACAGCGAACGTCTGCCTGTCGGCTTGGCTTACAAAACACGGGATTCCAGCCAGCTTGTCCTCTGTACTTGGCTAACCTCTTCTAGGAAATATTGATCGCTTGTTTGTGTGTCTGATGGGCAAAATTCAACCCTGCCCACTACGGCTTTGCTCGCTTTTTATTCTTTTTTTTCCAACTCTTTGAAAAGAAAGAAAAAAAAAACAGTTGTCATTGCATGTTTCCATAAACAAAGCAGGGGCACCATGGAATTGACTGGAGAGGACGTTTTTGGAACCGGCCATCTGAGCACCCAAGGGTGCATTTAACGTTTCGTTACGGCATCCCTGCAGACAATTCAGCCAATCAGAAAACGCCGGCCGTGGCATGAAATATTCACGGTGGTGAATAATAGACGTGGCCTGGGCCTCAGAGAGATTTGGGGACGGAAGAGAATGCAGAGAGAGAGAGAGAGAGAGAGAGAGAGAGAGAGAGAGAGAGGGAGAGATAACGAGAGAGGGAGAAGCAGTAGAGTTCAACAAAAGTCACATTCCCATAAAGAGACCTCCATAAGTCTGAGGTAAAAGCAGTAAAGGTCACCCCGGAGTCTGTCAGTGAGAGGCAGCAATGGGCCTCCTGCTGTGGCAGTGCAGACGAGTTCAGGTACCAGACAGAGACCAACGGAGGAGAAGGACAGGATAGGGTAGATTTGAATTGCTACTTCAGAAGTGTTATTTGGAGGGGTAATTTCAGCCCCGTGATGTCCATTTATATACAATGTTGCAGCACATACAGTATGCACCGTGACTGGGAGCTACCCTGTCCTTGACATTTGACCTGTTGTAATCTTAAGAGCCACATGAGACACAGTCGGGCTAAATGCAGGCTAAACGAAAACTACTGCTTTAGGAAACACAATCTCGACATTGTGCTACAAAGAGTCCCAATGACATTGAGGGCACTTCACCTCAGTAGCGTTTTCTTTCTCTCGCTCATCGGTGGGCAGGGACCAGCGAAATAAAAATAGCCTTATTGTCTTACGGAACCGTGCACCTCTCTTTCCCGGGCTCTCTAAGAGTCTCCTAAGAGGGAACGGAGAACAAAAACCACAGTAGAACAAAAAAACACAGTAGAACGCTGCACTTTCCCTAACCCTCCGCGGTTCTCCCCTCGGCCCCGGCCTCGGCCCGGCACAGCTAAATAGATTAAACGGGGGAACGCGGAGTGGCCAGAGGCAGCCATGGCTCCTCACAATGTCCCCATTGAGGAGAGTCCCCGCAGGCCCCTAATCTTAAGGGACGGCTGTCACCTGACTGACCATGTGATGAAGCAGTAAAGTGAAAGGCGAGGAGCGGGGAGGGTATCGGGGATATAAAAAAAAAGAAAAAAAAATGCCGCGGAGGGACAAAACATGTGGGCTGAATTCCTGACGAAGTAATTCCACGTTACGTTGATAGGGTTAGTGTGTCAGTAGGGCCGAGGGGAAAGGAATTCAGAACCACGAGCGGCGGCCTCCTGAAAAGAGGGTCAGTCAGTCGCCAGGGAAACAGCGTAAGGGGAGGATACAAAACATGTGCCAAACACAATGGAACAAAACCAAAACAAACAAAACAAAACAAAACAAAACAGGAATCGTTTCCTTCGCATAGTCCTAGCAATTTGATGTGAATTTTGGGGCGCTGACAAACACTTTTCAATGCACTCCATGCAAATGTGGAACGAAACTCTTTGAACTCTGCATGACTTTAAGCGTTAGGTGAAGGGTAGAAAAAGGGCAATGAAACAGTTTTGACATCCTGGGGTAATCTGAGCACAAGGCGCGATGGAGGAGGAGGAGGAAGAGGAGGACTACAGCATCAGCAGGACTAACGGCTCAGCCTTCTGGCTGCTCCTTCCATGCAAAGAGAGAGGCAGTGAGTCAAGGGCCTGTCAGAACGATTCCTTCAAGGATGGGACACACACACACACACTCACTCACACAGAGAAGAGATAGGCTGAGATAGCGAGTACGAGAATAAGACACGCACACAGAGAGAAAGAGGAACAAAAAGACATAACAAGAAAGAGACAAAAGCACAGAAAAGAAAAGAAAAAGAGTAAAGAAAAGAGGCCTACTGCATGGAGATAGGCAGACAGAGGCCCACGGTCACACGTGTTAAATCTCCCAGCCCACGCTGTCCCTCACACCAGCCTCTGCTGCCACTTACGTGTGCTGGAGTAGAGGCTCCCTCTGAGGAATGTGTGTGTGTGTGTGTGTGTGTGTGTGTGTGTGTGTGTGTGTGTGTGTGTGTGTGTGCGCACACTTCAGCGCTACGATGACTAGTGACTACACCACCAAGAGAAATGTGTCGGTCTGCCTTGACATCTCCTCAAGAGACGAGTCTCAGACTTCAAGTACTTTCACACCGGTATCTCCACGCTTTCTGATAGCCGGCGGTCAAGTCAACAAGGTTTCTCTTTTTCTCTGTCTTTCTTCACGGGGGAATAGGAGAGATCAAAGGATTCATTCACAACATTAGGAGAGCAAAGAGACAACCCATGCAGTCTCTTCTCTCTCTCTTCGCTCTCTTTCACTCTGTCTATGACAAAGCATTGCTGGAAGACCATCAAAGAACAGCACACGCTCCCTTGAAAATAAATTCTCAACATCGTGGTGGTCCGAGTAGAGCAAACTCATTACCTTAAAATAACTACACTTCAATGATCTCAGGGACAGATCTCTCTCTCACACACACACACACAAACACACACACACACACACACACACACACCGTTCGACTGCAAACTGGCCTGGCAGGCTAGGTCAGCACTGTCTCTGGTTAACATAATCACTGCATTAAAATTTCAGAGGAACCCCCTTCCGCATCCACCCCCACCCCCTCATTTGGCTTCTCAAAACGCAGGCTTAGGCTCCGCAGCTGTTGGGTGGCTCAGGGGAGCAGCGTGAGCCCTCGGCCCATGTGCTGGAGCGGGGACTGGGGCAGGCAGACAGGAAGCGCTGGGCTGGCCTGGAGGAGGGGGCTGGAGGAGGAGGAGGGGAGAGCAGGAGGGGAGAGCCTGAGGGGCAATTAGACTGTACGCCTATGTCAGTCAGTGTCTGTCACACACAAACGCACGCACACACACACACACACACATACACAGACACGTATATAAGGAGGAGACTATCAGACACACTTTTGTACAGACACATGTACAGACACATGAACAGACGTGGTCGCAGAGACAGATGTATACACACACACACACGAACACACAAACATGCATGTGCACCCAAGCACACATGCTGACACACACAAACACACACACACACACACACACACGCACACACACACGCACGGGTCCTGCATTATTAGCCCTCTAGCTATTATAGTGGGACAACAGTGGCAGACTCATCTCCCCAATTATGGGGGTCCCTGCTCGTTTGAGAGTGAAAGGGGAAAGGGGGGGGTTCCCTCCCCTCCACTCTAACCCGCCCCCCCCCCCCCCCCCCCTAAGGCCTGATTAACAGGCCATCTCTTTCCGCCTTGACACACATTCGGACGGCAATCACAACACTGCACTCGTACAGGCCAGATGATCCCTGGCAGGCTGTCCAGGTGATGACCCCACCCCGCCGTGCCTTTCAGACCGGCGAGGCCCTTTAGGTTAAGAGGCAGCGCTGTAATCATGCATGGCGTGGACTATGTTATGGGGGGGGGGGTTTCGTTATTTTTTTGGCTGAGGCAATCTCTCTGTTGTGGGTAACAGAAGTTGGATGGCCTCATGTGACACTGTGTGTGTGTGTGTGTGTGTGTGTGTGTGTTTTTGTCTGTATGCATAAACGTATCTTAGTGTGGAAACCACAATTCCCTTTCATGTAAAGAAATGGATTACCCCACAATGAGCCCAAACAAAAAGAGAAAACCCTTAAATATTGTCCATGGCGGATCCTCACACTCGCTGGCTCTTTGTGGCTTTTTCACTCCGTAATTCCATGCCTGTGCTCCCGGAGTGATTGGAGAAAACAGGAATGCTGTTTCATCTCAGCAGGAGTCCCCCCCTTAATCCCACAAATCCCACGTTCTGTGTGTGTGTGTCTCTGTGTGTGTCTGAGTGTCTGTGTGTGTGTGTGTGTGTGTGTGTGTGTGTCGCAGTGTGTAATTCCCATTTTGCTCTCCCACCTCCAGTTTTCAACACTAATTAGAGTGTAACGACTACGCTACCTGGCCCACCGCTGTCGAGGGAAGGGCCTGCCAGGGCTGCTGCTCCAGTTACTGACTCATTCCCATCCTCCTGCTCACACCAGCAGTCTGCTATTAAACACACCGACAACAGACCACCCCGATAAGTATCATGCACACAGATTTGGAGTGTCTTCAGTCACCCATTCTCTGTCTTTAAATGTGACCACTGTGGGTCCAAGGCCAACAGAGTGCATGTGTGTGGCGCTGTCCTCAACAGCCCTCTTTTGTTGGGCTGGACCTCCTTTATCAGTGTCTACTTGAGCGATTGCTCTTGTCCTTAACCACCTGAGGGGGAACACCCTAGCCCAAGATGAGAGTTGGTGTGTGTGTGTGTGTGTGTGTGTGTGTGTGTGTGTGGCGGGATTCAAGAACCTCAGCTACACCCATGGAACTCGATACTCCATCTAAGCAGCCAGGCAACAGCGTCCACCCAATCTCTCTCTCTCACACACACACACACACACACACACACACACACACACACACACACACACACACACACACACACACAGACACACACACAGGGCTCGGTTTTCAGTCCGGGAACAAAAGAGACGATCGCTTCTCCTCCTCCTCTTCTCAAGTGACCAGGAGGGAACAAGGGGGTGGGGGGATGGGGGGATGACAAAACCTCTCTGGCGTTTTCCCCTCCGAGCATGACATCATTGACAGCACGCTTGATTACCTCTCCCCACTCCGACCCCCGCACAAGCTACCGCCAAACAGCCGCGGCCGGACCGAGAGCGGCGCGGAGCGGGAGCGCGGAGCGGGAGCGCGGAGCGTAGCGCGAGATTGGACGCGTCCGAAAATGCCACTTCCCCCTACTTAAAGAGGCTTATGTCAGCACTGACCCCGCTGACCTGTGCGAGAGGGGGAATAAATTACACGGACAGACTGCTCATAAATCCAATCATATCCACTCGCCAGTCGCCGCGGCCGTAATGCTCTCAGTGATGGAACGCCGCGGGTAGAGTCCCCCTGCAGCCGCTTACAGACCCGGGGGGTGGACAAGGTGACAGCAGCGGGGAGCCAAGGACAGGAGGGGGAGACGGAGATCCTGGTCAACACACGCCACCCTACAAGTGTGTGTGTGTGTGTGTGTCTGTGTGCATGTCCAGAGGAGACAGAGATCTTGGTCAACACACGCCACCCTACAAGTGTGTGTGTGTGTGTGTGTCCAGAGGAGACAGAGATCCTGGTCAACACACACCACCCTACAAGTGTGTGTGTGTGTGTGTGTGTGTCCAGAGGAGACAGAGATCCTGGTCAACACACACCACCCTGCAAGAGTGTTCCCCCCCCCATCTTCCTCCTCCATTTCATTTAGTGCAACAGCAGCATTGACACACACACCAAAATGATGGAGCCAAACGGTGTCTTTTCTGCCTCACCACACAGAGAAATGCTTAGCCACCGATTTAGATGGCTGCTCGCCATTCTGCATATTTCATTCCTTCCTTCCTTCCCTCCCTCCTTTCTTTCTTTCTTTCTTTCATTCTTTCTTTCTGTCTTTCATTTCCCTTTCAGACTTTAGTTTTGCCAAAACAGACCCTGTATGATGCAAGAAGAAGAAAGAAAAGAGGCACTGTACTACGGGGCCTCGCATGCACAAGGCCATCTTGCCAGGTCCTCTCTCTCTCTCTCTCTCCACACATACACACACACACACACACGCACACACACACACACACACCCGCCTCCATCTCCCCCTCGTGCCATGCTGTCGCTCCCTTGGGCAGAGCAGCTTCTCCTCTGCTCGGATGAAAGGATTTATTTCGTTACGAGGCCACAAGGAAAGCGCTCTGAGCCTGAGGACCTCACAGAGAGACAGAGATGGATTGCACATTCATGCTACATAGACGGAGCAAAGGGGGGGGGAAAGTGCAACCTCAGAATCAGGGGGGGGAAAAAGAATGGCTGCGTAGGTTTTCTGATGAGTTTAAAACACCAGCAACAGCTCTCAATCCACACACACATGGGTGCCACACCAAGACCAGACCAAGATGGGGTGTGAATGCACTCAGTGCAATCAGAACAACATAAAGGAAATCAGGAAATTCCTGCCATCATCTGGACTCATTTAATGAACTGGAATGATGAACAGGGTTTAGCCAGCGCAGTCCTGCGCTGAATTTCAGAAAACAATTGAGTCTGCAATAGCAACACCCTGCGTGCTCCTCTGTATCAATGTTCAGGGGATGGTTATACAAAAAAGTACACTACAAAGTAGTGCACAACAGATGCAATGTATGTATGTATGTATGTATGTATGTATTTTATATTTTGTCTCAGCATACACACGTGTGTTACTGTGGTAGCCTGGACTAACATGGCTTGTTAGTGACCAGCAGGCTGTGTTGTGACAGCCACCCTCTTCTCTGCTACTCTGTCACCATGCTGACATTTGTTAGCACGAGCCATCTGCGCACTCCATCTCGGTGACCCGCCACACTGAAAGGTTACTAAAATACCCGGGCACTTTTCAGAAATGTCAGCTTTTATTTAGCGGTGGCTTGCACTGGGAGGGATTTCTGGGCTTTTTTTTGGGAGGGGGGTTTGGAGTCTGAAATGTCTCCCAGCATTTTGCATAAATATCAACATAATGTTTAAGTGCTCTGTGTGTGTGTGTGTGTGTGTGTGTGTGTGTGTGTGTGTGTGTGTGTGTAAGGAATTTCAAAGATAAGCTGTGTGTGCTGAGTCTTATCGGCAGTGAAACTGCTGAGGCCCACACAAGGTCCCAGTGCCCTGAAATATTTATTACATCTTCACTGAGTACAGAGAGAGAGGGAGCGAGGGAGAGAGAGAAAGAGAGAGACAGAGACAGAGAAAAGTGGGGAAGAAGTCTTTACTCAGTCAGTCAACAGTCTTGATTTCCAACAACACAGGCGTCATTGATCTGCAGGTCTCTGTGTGGGAACACTAGGAGCGGAGTGGAGTGGAGCGGAGTGGAGGGGGCGAGGCAGGCGGAGGTGGGGTTGTGTGATGCTGAGTCACTGACTGCTGCTGACTTCACATCTACGTGTGAAAAAGACACCAATAGCTTTTTTTTTCTGTTGTGTTATTTATTTTATGAGCCGTTTCCAAATGCTATTCACAGGATCGAATTTCAAATGCTGTGCGCACTACCAACGAGTGTAGCAGGTAGCGGACGACTAGACCAATGTCATAACATGGAGGGGGAGGAGGGGTGGAGGGGTGGAGGGAGGAGAGTTGAGGGGCATAACACCATCTGGGGGATTTGATGTTCAGTGGCAAGATTCCTCCATAATCCATCTGTAGGAATGCTGAGATGGGGACATGCGGCTCGGGCTCCTTCAGCAACTAGGTATCTCTGAGCGACACACCTTCGCAATGCTGACCGATGGACAGGACTCGGTGTGTTTCTGCATCCTCATCCAATGCCATTCAGATGGCTGCACTGCTTCTAACTACATGGCTTCAGATGGCTATCTTGTGAAGAATCTATCTTTATTTCCTGCTGACAGGCTACTTGCTTAGTGGACATTAGTGTGTGTGTGTGTGTGTGTGTGTGTGTGTGTGTGTGTGTGTGTGTGTGTGTGTGTATGTGTGTATATCTGTGTGTGTGTGTGTGTATGTGTGTGTGTGTGTGTGTGTGTGTGTGTGTGTGTGTGTGTGTGTGTGTGTGTGTGTGTGTGTGTGTGTGTGTGTGTGTGTGTGTGTGTGTGTGTGTGTGTGTGTGTGTGTGTGTGTGTATGTGTGTGTTTGTGTGTTTGTGTGTTGGTGTGTGTGTGTGTGTGTGTGTGTGTGTGTTGGGAGGTAGCAGGGGTGTTGCACATTATACTGTCACGGATGATACACTCTTGATCTGACGGTGTCGCCGCCTCTCAGCAGCCCTGGTGATGTATAGCCCTGCCCCCCAAAGACAATTTGCTTGGTTGGGTTTCCAACGAGCCCTTATCACTCAGGAGTGCAACTGCCGACCTGTCAGGAGAGCAGCAGAGTCACAGTCCTGCTCTTTCCACACTACCACACTCTCTCCTCTCCTCTCCTCTCCTCTCCTCTCCTCTCCTCTCCTCTCCTCTCCTCTCCTCTCCTCTCCTCTCCTCTCCTCTCCTCTCCTCTTCTCTCCTCTCCTCTCCTCTCCTCTCCTCTCCTCTCGTCTCCTCTCCTCCCCTCTCCTCTCCTCTCCTCTCGTCTCCTCTCCTCCCCTCTCCTCTCCTCTCCCCTCTTCTCCTCCCCTCTCCTCTCCTCTCCTCTCCTCTCCCCTCCCTCTCTCATCACAGAAACATATCCACTGAACAAACAGACGGACGAGACTCTACACTCATATAAATAACATGAGACAATGCACTCATATGAATATCAAAAATGGATTTTCAGGAGTAAATCCGCTAGCAGGTGATGCTCCCGACAGGGGATTTTTCAGTCTGTGGATAGCTCTCTGTGGAACGGAAAGGGGCGGTGTGTGTGGGGGGGGGGGGGCAGGGGGCTGTGAGGGAGAAATCAATTCCATTTCATTAACTTGTGCTGATCGGACGGGCTCGGGGAGCGCCATTAATCCTGACATGGAACGGCTTTCAGGGCGGATGACTGCGGAATCCACACGGCTCCCCCTCCTGCTCCTGCTCCCACCTTGTCCCCAGTCTCACGCCGCTGTCCAATCATGGAGTTTACATGTTAGAGAACCCAGCTGTCAACCCCCTACCATACACACACACACACTTTCTCTCTCTCTCTCTCATACACACACACACACACACACACACACACACACACACACACACACATACACTTTCTCTCTCTCTCTCTGTCTCTCGCTCATACACAGAGACACACTCACACACACACACACACGCACACACGCACACACGCACACACATACACACCAGCTTTACGACTGCAAATCTGGATCCATGCCAAACGAAAGCCTGTATGGCACAGAATAGGGTTTACTGGAGGCACCCTGGAGGAAGTGGACCTTTGATCCTGACGGTTGTGGCAGTACTAAGAGGGTGAGTATCAAAGAGAGTTGCTCTGAATGACATCACACACACACACACACACACACACACACACACACACACACACACACACACACACACACACACACACACACAGGAGAATGTGAGCCCTCACCAAGGCCCCTGATGAGGAGCAGACAGGCAGGCCGTCGAGGTGTGGAAACATCCAGGTCACTGCATTAAAGGCCAGCCGCACCTGCGATCGCCATGGCCTCTCATCGAGTTCAATGAGGGCCTCTCCTCTGATGAGGCCTATTCACAGCACGTGCACATTTATGACTTCTATGGAGGCCGCTTAGCCACAGAGCTGTGTGAGCTTTATCTGGAGTCTCTCATTAACTTAGTTTGTTCATTAGTCTCGTCACACACACACACACACACACAAGCACGCACGCAAGCATGCACACACACACATACACACACACACACTCACACACACACACTAACCCTGTGCTAATGCTACTACACTCACATGGGGCACAAACATCTCCCCGCACCCACGCAAACAAACTCCAGATTGCTCCCTGTAATAAAACGATTAGACAGGAAAACTGGGAGTAAACACTTAAAGGATTTCCTCTGTGCCCAGGCCCCATCTTTTCTTATTTTAGGGCACAGGAGGTGGGGTGCGCAGTTTTAATTACAGATGGCAAGGCTCTCTATATATGTGTATATATATATATAGCAGCGCTTGTGGGAGGGCAGATGTGCGGTGGTGGCGGTGATGGCACCGATGCAGGGAGGAGGCCGAGCGTTTTTGAAGGGGGACGCGCCGTCACCGCGGTAATCCCAAAGAATGCCGGCGCACAGCACCCGGGGATCCCAGCAGCTTTTCTGCCCTAGCCAGGCTTATTAGAGGGGACAGTTATCGCACCCAGAGCACTTCACAGACCTCTGTGTGCGTGTGTGTGTCTGTCTGTGTGTATGTCAACACGACTTAAAAGGCGTTACAACTTCTAGAAACAGTTCAAGATCTGGTGGGGCGGCAGTGGAGAGGGCATTGTGTCCTTTCCTCAAAAAAGTAACTTGGGGAACAGAAGCGTGTTTATAAACCCCCCTCAGCCTCTACAACCACCAGCTCCACTTGCACTAATCTGCAGCCACCCTCACACTCAGGAAGTCCCACAGCTCCCCGGGATGTTTGGCATTTTCAGGGTTAACGGCGGGATTTGCGAGGGAAAAACAAAGGTGTGGGACTGGCTCCAGAGGATAAGACGGCACTTCCCTAAAACTTCAGACAGATCAAGGAGGAGGATTCGGGGAGTGCGGAGGAATTACATAAAATTAAAAGACAAGTTGGTGCTTGATCTGAGACACATTGCTAAAGAACCTCCTATAATAACGCCTCCAGCCAACTATATGGTGTATATGCAAATGTGAGTTATTGCTGTGCCACTATCCCCATATTCTCACACTCTGGAAGGAGGACAAAATGTATGAAGAAAAAATTGCCTGTAACAATGGCTTTAAAACCATTGGGGATCAGCAACTTTAGAGGGAAGACAAGGATGTATGTGAGGGTGGCTCTAGTCAACAGAAGTTAATCCCTCTTAGGGCTGACTAAATAGCATGTCCTCTCAGTGATCCCCCTCCTCAGTGCTTTGAAAACTGCAGGAGGAACAAGGCCAGAGTGTGGACCCCTGAGGCTCTTCTCTGCTAGGCTACAACTAGAGGCCTGCCCGGGTGACCGTTTGCTAGGAGCATACAGGAGAAGGGTTCACAACTGTCGCACCCTCAAGTTTTCTCTGCCTCGTTCTCTCGGAGCCAAGAGAGAGAGGCTCGGTCCTCTCCACCGGCCAAGCGCTAGCCACGGGGGAGTCATTAGCCGGGTCATAATCCATTTTAATGAGGCGTTTAGATAGCGTCTGAGCTGGGCCTGGGGAAGAGGGGGTCTGGGCGCTGGAACAGGGCTAATCTCTCCAGCGATTCATGTGGCCGTGTGGAGAAAGCACATATCCTCAGGCATCTGTTAGACACACACACACACACACACACACACACACACACACACACACACACACACACACACACACACACACACACACACACACACACACACACACACACACACACACACACACACACACACACACACACACACACACACACCGAGCGCCACACCCGATGCGAAAGCCTGAGGAGGCGTATAAATCTGGGTGGAACCTGGGTTCAAAGTCCCAACGAACTCTCCACCCACAGTTTTCCGCTCTCCATATCATCAAGTGGGCTGAGCTTGACCGTTAAAAACGCAGCGGGCTTATGGCAGGTGTGGGGAGTTTTTCATACAGCGAAGGCATTCAAGTTCCTGATAGCAGAACCCTTTTATGTGCCTGTTCCAGTCACTGTCTGCGGAACGTTCCTTCCTGGGTGTGTTATTTTATGCTTAGTGGCGCACAATGCGAACTGGGGGAATTCTTGCATGAAGGACTCCACTCACAGGGAGTGAACTAACTTGTCACTCTCGTTCTCTCCTCGTGCCAAGACGCTATGCTAGATGGGGGGGGGGGGGGGAGCCAAGGCCGCAGGAGGACTTCCTGATGCTCTGCAGCCAGACTTGGGGAGGTCAGTGCCAAACGTGAACGGCCCCTGCTGGGGAGGGAGGGGCAGTCACAGAGGAAATCACCAGCAGCATCTCTTCGTCTCCATAATCTCATGAAGTACTTTAGTCAAATAAGGCCACAACTGGACCCAAATAGCAGAGTCCAGATAAAGAGAGTGGGGCAAAGAGATAAAGAGAGACAGCAAAAGAGAGAGAGAGCAAAAGGGAGAGAGAGAGAGAGAGAAAACAGGGATGAGAGCAGAGAGGACAAAAAAGAATGGGAGAAATAGGGAGGAGGGTGGGGGGGCATGTCCCGCGGGATCCCACCCTTGCTAGGCGTTCATTAGCATGTTGCTAATCCGTGGGGCGGAGGGTTGAAGACAGATTACCTCCGTGCCCCCACACCACCTCTCTCTCTCTTTCTCTCTCTCTATCTCTCTCTCCCTGTGATGCGAACCTGACTCCAGGCAGCAGGTGGGATGGACAGATAATCCTGGTGAGCAATAACATATTATGGGCAGGGGCCTTGTTTCATTAGCCTGCATCTGTTGCCCTCTGCTCTTCGCTGCGCACGGACCAGGCAAGTCGGACTGCAGCTGCAGCCTCATGCAGCAGTGCCATGTGTCCTACATATCCTATAGATAAAGTCCATGCAAATTCATGAGTATTTTCGTTGTGTTTAAAAGTCTAAACTACTTCTACTGTACCTACGTAACACCTACCTATTCGTGTTTTATGATCGTTAGAAACAATTTCATGGCATGTACTGTACGCCTCAAGCCTGCTGGCAAACTCAGTGAACATTTCAACATCTGTTGCAAAACCCCTGTGACTGAACTGGAACCACGGAGACTGAATGACAATTGATGGCCTGTATTCAAACATGCGAGTTCATTGTGTTCACCTTTTTCTCAAGCCTCAAACTCGTGAAACACGAGAGGCCCTCTGCGCCAACTGTAGGGAGGATCCTGCCAAAGACTATAGTTCTCTGACTTGTCCTCGGGGCTTCAGGAGACACTGGATGGATGGGATAACTGATTGAAACACAGCTTGATCAAGAGGTCGATACAGCAATACAGTCACGGGCAGGCACTGTGACATTTTCTCACTGGCAAGCAAAGGTGTCTTTGTCCAAGCACGCACACGCATCAGGTGTTTTGCAACCATTATCCCCATGTGCAATGGGCTTAATTTAGGCACGTCCCTATGGATATGGACCAAAACACAAGGACCCCCCCCCCCCCAGGTGCTCTAAGAAGGTCTCTTTATGAGGGAGGTGTGGCAGCACAAGTTTTCCGACACCTCTGAAGACAAAGTATCTTCGGCCGTGGTGTTATAGGTCTACACATGCTGCGCAGACACTCACTCACAAGAACACACAGCTGTGGGGGAAGGCGGACTTGATTCCTACTCTATAATCATCTTTCATCTTCCGCACCCAGGCGCGATCATTTCCACTCGGAAGGAGAAGTTACGCAATGATTAATATATTCTAAGCCTCATAATCTTTAGGCACCTGCTTAATGGATTGAGTCTGAATCTATCTGCCCTACTTGGAGTGAATACTAAAATCTTAAACGTCGTTTCAAGCACTGTAAAGTTCACTCCAGGTCCAAGATTATGATTCATAAATCTGCGAGAGATAGAGGCCACTTCCGTTGCGAGCCAAAATGCGGATTTAGAGGTGTGGTATAGGCCGCCGAAACTCGGAGGAAGTTAACGACTGAAAAGTCCTGTTCCCGTCTGAGTAATTTACCTACAGCTGTGTGTGAGTCACACGCGTCGTGGGTGCAGGTAGGAATGCTCAACCACGCAGCATGAGTCAGCAGTGATCCCCTCTCAAACTTCAAAAAACAAAATCTGCCTCTCAAACTTCTGCTTCTTGGATTTACTTACTATCAAAGACATTTGAAAAGGCGCCCCTCTCCCTTACCCGGACTATTTCTTCAGTTGCTTCAAAGTAAAGCCTACTTTGCATAATCTTCCACTGCTCTTACTGCTTACCCTAAAAAAAAGGAAAGACCTGTCTCACAGCCCTCGGAACAGAATATAACTACGCTAAAAGTAAAAGATGTGCGCACCAAGGCGCGAGGCGCAACAGTTCACAAGAGTTTGCAATTAAATCAATCTAGCGATAGGGTTCAAAGTCAGTATTAAGGAAAATGTTGGGTATCATTAACAAGCTATCAAAGTACTAATGGCACTGACTAGCAGAGTGCTGGAGTGTGAATCGTAAGGCAGTAATATAAACAGTGCTATATGGAGGAGTGAAGGAGAGAGACGTGCCGGAAGGTTCTCCACTTTCACTCCTCCAGTTCACGACTGCTGGGTTTGCTGCTACGACGGTGCACCAGTCAGACCAGCCATGTGGTTCCGTGGCCATGGTAACAGGGGAGGAGGAAGGTGAGGTAGAGTGTGAGTGTGAGTGTGTGTGTGTGTGTGTACGTGGGTGTGTGTGTGTCAGTGTCTCAGGATGAACAGCAAGGACCGAGCACAGGACAAACAGCTGATAACCGCCAGTCTGGGGTGGATCTGGACTTGTTCTGGTGCAGAGCTGACAGACACCAGCATCTTTTGCCAATGCGATAAGTCACCGCTTCCCTGCTCCCCCTTACCATACCACGCAGAGCGCAGGTGGGCTAGACAACAGCCAGGGCAGACAAATGCGCACACACACACACATACACATCGCATAATTATCTCTTTTTCCTTGGCTTTTTTACCATGCAAGGCATGCATTCAGGGCACGTTCGCATGTGCTGCTTACTCGATAATCCCAATACAGGTTCAGCGTGCGTTTGCTCCCCACCTACTCCCTCCTTTGTTTGGCTTTGCAATGTGGTGACGTCATGGCTCTCTTTGTCTCGAGGCATTCTGAACGTGCGGCTTCTGATGCTTACAAGCATTCAGTCCCACCGACCGTCCCCAGCCAGAGAGACGGAGACTGCCCGGCCACTACTCGCGTTCGTGTTCCAAGCCGAGGTGGCATTTAAAAGCGTCCATCACGTGCGGCTAATCATGCGCAGCCCGATCGACACCAGAGGGGGGGGGAGAAAAACCCTCCGAAAGAGCAGCGGGCAATCCTCACAAAAGAGACCCATAAAAGACAGTCATCGCCTGCTAATTAGCATTTCCTGCCGGACTCAACTGGTGCGTTTTGTGTCCAAACAATAAACAAAGGCGGTGAGGACTGAGAAAGAAAGAAAAAAAAAAGGACTAGTGCAGACAGACAGAGACACCGACACGAACTGTGGAGTGGACATCCAAAAGGGTGACAAATGAGCTCATGGTTCTTCGCGTCCGTGCGTGTTTAGATCGGACACGATCTGCACAAGCGTGCATTCAGCTCCGCTGGACAGGGAGACGGCTGCATCTGGCCCTATATGTCAGGAAGTGGCTTTATCCAGCATGGCTCTTTCACGGATCAATCAATGGCTGGTCTGTGCATCAGAAGGGGCTTGGAAGAGGGTTCGGAGGGGAGAGGGGGGGTGGATGTTTTGTGCTCTGTTGACATATTTGAAAATGAGCAATGAGAGCAAGTGTTGGAGTCACACCAACAGAGACGGAGGCCGATTTGAGAGGGTCTTTCAGCTGGCCACTGGAGAGGCTCAACAGTAAATAGGCCGGATCTGATGCATAGGGATTGAATGTGTATGTGTGTATGTGTGTGGATGTGTGGGTGTGTGTTTGAAGGGGGAATCGGCAGGAAGGAAGCGATCACAGGCAGCCTTTCACTGCATCTCCGGGGAGGAAGAGAGGGTTAGTTCACTGCTCAACATCAGTGACCTCCAACAGCCGTGCGCCCCGGTAACGTTCGGTGTAGTGCTCTCTCTCACTCTCTCTCTATCCCTCTCTCTCCTCCGCTCTCTGGCACGAGAGCTTAACCGGGCCGCCGGCACCTGTTCCCCTCTGAAAGGACCCCTTTCACTCCAACAGGTGCTGATGGAAAGAGACGGGGAGGGTATAGTGGTCCGGGAGTTACCCCCCCCCCCCAACCCCCAACCCCCAACCCCCACCGCTATCCCCTGTCCAACCACCATCTCCGCTATCACTCACCCCCTCCACACACACACACACACACACACACACACACACACACACACACACAGCACCCCAGCTGGCCATCTTTCAGCCCCTCACTCACAGATTCCACACATGCCTGGGACTCAGCCACGCCACCAGGAGGCTTTTCAGGCCAGTGGTCACTCAGCTGTCTCAGCTGTGCCCCCCCCCCCCCCCCCCCCCAACCCTCCCTCCCTCCCTTTAACCCTCCGTCACAAAGCCATCTTTCAACGGGGGGATCCAGTGTGAGGCCTCTGAGGGCATTAAGTGTGGATGTCTAAGGAGCGCTGACGAGGAGACCTTAAAGGAGAAATCTGGCGAGTTTTCACATAGATCTCAATTTCTCCCGGTAATTGAGTGATGTTGTCAAGAAAAAAAAAGAAAACAATTAGTTTAACCTCGCTGAAGTTCCTACAGCCAACAGCTAGCGCAGCCAGGCAGTTAAAGCGCTACACTATGGGGGCATGTAGTAGATGGGAGCTCTGTTATGGAACTTACAATGTGGCTTAACTTAACAACAGAGGGGGCTAATCATTTTTACCAGTCATTTTCAACACCAATTCAAATCAGTGCATGACTGGTCATGAAAAGTTAATGCTGTGCAAACAAATATTTCACAGACATAAAACGTTCAAAATGTCCTAAGGTAAAGAATGGCTCACCCTTCAACCCTTTATTGGCTATATAATACCCTGCATTTTTCCCTTGCCTTCACAGACCCTATAATATTCAGTGATAACCTGTTTAGTATTTTGTCAATAATTATGACATATCATGGAAGCTGCCTTATTGATGTACTGCAGGCCTTCTGTACTACAAACCTATAAAAAGGAAGGAATCTAAATAAATACGATACATGCGCGCAACAGAATCTGGTGCATGTCTTTTAGTACTTGCGTGAATTGTGAGTATGTGTGTATCTGTGTGTGGGTGGTTCGGCGTGTTTGTCCATGCGTCCACAGGGGGCTACTGAGCAAATGTTTTGGCAACACGAAGCGGAGCAGCAGTTGGAAAAAGAAAACCAAGCGCACACTGGTGCATGGGCACAGAGGGTGAGATGTCCACGGTGTGGTCTTTATTTAGCCTGGTCCACGCACCGCCTAAAATTATCTTTCTCGCTGTCTCTCTCACACCCTGGACTTGTCAAATATTTGTTGGCCTAATCTGTATACGGTCATCGCTGTTGTTGTTGACTGTGAACTCAGAATCTAGCACACGGAGATCAAAAAATGTAGTAGGTCAAGCAAAAAAAAAAAAAAAAAGAGAAGGATAAATCTCTTGATTTACTCTACAACATAAGAATGGAAGTGACTTTTGCAGATTACACACAAATGCCCATTTCTGGCAGCTATAAGCATGACCGGCTCGGCTAGGCTACTGGGCTACTGTAAACATGCTCCTAGCCTCAGTTTAGCTTTCTTTCTATCTCAGACACACACACACACACACGCACACACACAGACTAATTTTCCTGTAGCAAGCAAAATCACAAATATATTCATGAAACCCCACCGCACATACCCTGGGACCATGTTCAGGCGGCTGGCCAAGTTGCATGGTTGGGTGGCAGCTAGAGCCCTGGTCCCAGCATGCTGGAGGCACACGGCAGAAGGTGCCACGCTGCATAGCTGGAATAGTTCCCTCATTGTATAGGTGCCGGAGGGGGAGAGGAGGGAGAGAGAGTTGTTTGCGCAAGACCTCCCCAGGGCAGAGGGGGGGGGGGGGGGCATGTACGGACTTGTCCAAAAAGTCTCGGCGACCCGCCATGTGCCTCCTCTAACAAATTGCATGTCCTACAAATTTACGACTGAAAACTGTTTTTTTTTTCTCCCTTGAGAGTTGACAAAAAATGTAGTGTCACCAAGTCCATGTAGTGTCCGTGTGAGTGTGTGTGTGTGTGTGTTTTGCTGTTGTTTTTGTTGACAGATTTTCAGACGGCAAGCAAACAACCCTACAACAAATCGTACTCGACCGAAAAAAGAAAAGAACACAAAAGCAAGAGAGAAAAAAACAACACTGAGGAATTTGAAGTGGCTGTCGTGTGCGCATTGTGCGGCATGAAGTCACTTGAGCGGACTATGGGCTAGGGGCTCTCACTGCCACACCAAAAGAATGCGGAGCACTTGAGTCTGGAGAAGTGTTGAGGCACATTTCTGAACCAGAAACACATAGGCAAAAGTGCTCCATCTGAAAACAACCTGCCGAGCCCTTGTGGCTTGAAGCACCAGTCTGACTGAGGCTCCACAGCTGCCAGTCTTGCGGGCGTAGAAGTTTCTCTGCCATGCCAAAGCCGCAGCTGAACCTCTGCAACCCTGGTCTGGCTTTCTCTAGAAACATGACATCATCTTCTAATGACAGCACTCACATCCTCTGCAGAAACACTCGGATAAACACTAAATACTTGTACACTGTATTGACGGTATGGAGGGATGAATATACAAGGAGACAGAGATAACAGCCCCTGATCACAAACCTTCAATGCTCAAGTCTACCATCGGTACAATTCAACATCACAGAAGCTAAAACGGAAGTGAGAGACTGGACATGGATTGATGGTGTGAGGTGGTTCATTTGACTGGACATATCAAAGCATTACAGGCCGAGCTGGGTGCCGGGTATGTGGTTCTAAAACATCCTCCGACTCAGATACATTTAAAAATGGATGTGCTACAAGTGAAAACCACTACACGCTGCCCAGTGTTTTGATCTCCTGCTTCAAGCGGCCCCCACAAGGAGACAGGATAAGACATGCGCTGCGGTATCGATCGCGCTCCGAGTTCCGTCTCCCAGCTCAGCGAACCGCCGACTGCCTCGGAGCTTCCCACCGCCCCCGCGTTTTTATTAGCACTTCCTCCGCCGCCGCGCTGACTGGCGCAAACTGGGATGCCCCGCTTCCGGCGCGCTGAGAGGCGCTACCTCCGCTCCCATCGGCAAGCCTCTCGCCTCTCTCTCTCTCTCTCTCTCTCTCTCTCTCTCTCTATCCGCTCGCTGGAGGCGTGTGGCTTTTTCCGAGGGAGTGTGTTTGGCCTCTGTCGGTCAGCTGCGAGTTCAATGCGGTGGGAGGCGGGCAGAAAAGCCCAGTGTGGCAGAGTCACGGAGACGGAAGCCTGCCTGGCATAGAACTTTCCAGAGTCATTCAGAGACGCCTTTCATCGGGGGCCTTGGCGCCCCATGCCTCGTGCTGCATGAATGCAGACACCTGCACAGGAGCACACTAACACACACACACACACACACACACACACACGGAGGAGGATGGAAGCAAGGATGTATGCTAACACAGACACACTTGCTCAAAATCACATCATCTCTTTTTATCTCTCTTTCTCTCTCTACCTCACACACAAACACACTTTCACACACATGCACATATTGCACACACGGGCACACACGCATGCACACACACACACTCACACACACACACTCTTATAGAGCAACTTATTCACAGGGTGAGATGGCACAACGCCCACGGAAAGCACAGGCTCACAAAGCTCCAGCTGCCAGGTGGCATCTGCCTGGCCCACAGAGCCGGGCATGGTCACTTCCTGGTCCACTGAGTCCCGCGCTGTCTCCCCGTCCATTGAGGATCGCCATTATGAGCTACCCAGTAAAACACACCTCACAATGGACAAGGGTCAATTCATTGGTCTTTAATGAAGACACAGTGAAGCACTGTCTACTTTGGACGAGCAGAGGACCAGGGCTGTCTTTATATGCTACAGCTATCTACTAAGGCCTTATCAATCAAGCCCTCTGTTTCCTTTCAGCTGACTTCATTCAGCATGGGGCCATGAAAAAAGGATAAAGAGGTGATGCAGAAAAAAGAAAATGAGGAAGAAGACAAAGAAAGACAAAGATGAAGAGGAAGACATGGAAGAAAAAGAAGAAGTAGAAGAGGAGGATAGAAAAGGAGTAGAAAGAGGAAGAAAATAAAAGGAAGAGAGAAGAAGGGAAGGCAAAGGAAGGAGAATGAGAAAAAGAAGGGGATGGAGTGAAATAAGGGGATCTGAAGAGGGCCTCTGATTCAGAGGACGCTTGCTGTGGAGCAGAGGCGGCTGATTTGAGGCGGGCACAGGGGGGCGCGTGAGGCGGGCACAGGGGGGCGCGTGAGGCGGCGGCGGCTGAGCCAACAGGGCGGGGGAGAGCCAGGCCCAGAGCGCCGTGTTGTCACGGGGATAATAACTGCCCCCATTAGCCTCGTATCCCCTCAGCAGGACGCGCCCCCGCGACAGGGGTAACTCGCCAGCCCCGGCAACGAGACTCGTGACGGCTTTTTTTTTTTTTTGGTGAGGGGGGGCAGAGCGAACCAATTATGCGTCTGTCGGGAGAAGAAACTGCAGTCTCATTCCCAACGCGAGCCGGGCCATCGCCCGCTCCCAACACCGCCGCCGCCACGGCTCTAACCGAAAGATTTATGACTTAATATACTCTCCTGCGTGTGGTCTCGCCTCAACCTGGACCCTGCTGCCTCTTCTCCCGATTACACTGTGGACGGCTGCTGCACCGCATACTGCTGCGATCCACTCTACTACGCTTTACTATGCCAGGGAGAGAGAGAGAGAGAGAGAGAGAGAGAGAGAGAGAGAGAGAGAGAGAGAGAGAGAGAGAGAGAGAGAGAGAGAGAGAGAGAGACAGCAGCAGCAGCAGCAACAGCAGCGGTCCAATTCCTCTGCGCTCAAAGTTCGCCTGGGCCCGCAGAGTTATGGGGTTTTGCGAGCGCGCTGCGGAGAGGGGCGGCACGTGAGTCACACACTTGATTGCGGCGGAGATAAGGGACTGGAGGGCTGGCCGCCGTTTGCTCCAAGGTCGCAGCCATCTGTGCACGGGCGAGGCCGGGCCCTTGGCCGAGGGCTGCGGCTTTGTTTACTCTCCGCGCTCACCACTTCGGTGGAAACACGGCCCATTAGCGCAGGGGGATTCATAAACAGCGGCCGATGCCAAAGGCAGGGAGTGGAAGACAGCGTTGCAAGTCTAAACCTTCACGTGTCTAGAGGCATCTCGAAGCTGATCAACAGCATGTCATGAATAAATACACACAACACACAACACACACACACACACACACACACACCTGTGTGTGCATTCCTCCTCACAACACCTTGTGATAGCCCTGCGTGCGTGAGAAGCCAAGCTGAAATGGAGGAATCCAATTCATATGGCATAAATGCCTAGTGACTCACACTTCACATCTCGAAGGTGTAGTTTCCTCTTGGAGGGAGAGAAGAGGGGTGTCAAAGAAGATCAGCGTGTAGTTGAAAGCCTGTGGAATCTCTCTTTACACTGCGAGAGAGAGAGAGCAGGTTGGCAAGCCTCGACTGATCACACACAGTCAGAGGTAATAGACGAGACTAACTCACTGACTGTACAGTAAGCACACCCTTATAGGCATGGCGCACAAACTTTGCTCACCAAGGCAGATCAAGATAAGCTTTGCTTGGATAAACTTATTTTGCCGTGCCACACCTGGTCTAGCCGCTCAGTGAGTTGACATTTCAGCAGAGAGAGAGAGAGATAGACGAGAACAATACAAAGAGTCATTATCGGTCAGGATTTCATCTTGAACAGCAGCAATCTGTGCAAGCCCATCTATTGAGGACGAGGTTGCTTTTCTACACACAGCCGCAGGCACTGCGTTGATGACTGTTGATGTGAGATATGTAGCGTCATGAAAAACTGTATGTTTAGACCACGAGGAGGGGCTGCCATCTTAACGGCAGAGCGACTGACAGGCTCATCGGAGACTCTATTTGTGTGCTCTATAATCGGCGGCGGCGGCAGCAGCATTTGTCACACTTGCCACAGTAAGGACAGGCATGAACAGTAGCGACTTAGTGTTTTGGGAATGCAATGAGTGCTCGCGAGAGTTAACATTCTGGGCAGGCCAAGGGATGATTAACTTTCTCTGTCTCTCAGCTTTGCTCCTCTCAGGAAGTCAGCCGTCAGTCAGTCATCCTCATCAGCACTCTCCTTTGTTTTGGTGCTTGAGATAAACACTTATTACAAGCACACGTGCTAAAGCAGCTCGCTATTTCACTGACAACAACTACGCATGCTATATAATATTATCGCTAGAATGTGTTTATAACAATGTCATTACATTTCTTTTTCGTCTCAACCACACAAAGAAACACCCACACACAGACACAGACACACACACACACACACACACACACACACACACAAACACACAAAAGACAATCATGCCCTGCTATGCAAAGGTCTGACACAAACCAACACCTCGGGGGCATCTGTACAGGAGCCGGAGTTTAGTGGGTCAATCTCAGCCTCAGACATGACAGCCAAGGCGTGTGAACATCTGCAGCTATATTTGACTGAAGGTCAAACACGCCACATAGCTGCCACCAGGGCCCTTATCTCTACAACACAGGGTGTCAACACTGCCTGTGTTTACACCGTATCACTCCTACTGAAGCCTTTATGGGGGGGGAGACAAAAAGCCTGCCAATGATTGTGAACATGTGCATGGTGCACTGAACAAGGCACGGCCCTAGCGAACACGAGAGGGCTAAGAAACCGGTTTGGTGAGCTTATGCTATGTTTAGATCGATGTGACACATAAGTTGGTCAACTGAAAGGAATGGCCTTGATTCCCCGGTGACACTCGTTAAGGTCCCAGTGAAAGAAAGGTAGTGGAATTGCCAAAAGGCAAGCTTGTCCCATTGATTCCGAACACTAATGTGACCATTACAATGAGTCCGATCAATGGAGTGTTGTTAAGCATTCAGAGATGGGGGGATTGTAGGAGGCACGTGTCTGTGTGTGTGTGTGTGTGTGTGTGTGTGTGTGTGCGCGCGTCTGTGTGTGTGTGTGTGTGTGCGTCTGTGTGTGTGTGTGTGTGTGTGTGTACAGTGACCAAGGCCCAAATGACTTTTGAGGCAGAGGTCTTCTGGTCTCTGGACACTCTGGTGCCCTGGTTTCAATAAAGGAATCCCACAGTAATCCCCACTCTCACCCCCCCTTCCAGCTCCCAGCCAAACCCCCCACCACTGCCCGCCCCTCGCTCCCCATCCCCATCCCTGCTGCCCAGCCAACCAGCCACAGCCTCCAGGCAGTAACATCAGACAGGGCCAGAGGTTGGGGCCTCTTCTGCCTGGGTGAGCGATCACATGCACACACACACACACACACACACACACACACACACACACACACACACACACACACACACACACACACACACACACACACACACACACACACACACACACACACACACACACACACACACACACACACACACAAACCCGTGCAAAAACACACACGTACACACACAAACTCTCTCGGTCTCTGACACACACATATACAGACCCCTATGCAAGCACACCCACTTATATCCCCACCACACACCCACAGTGAGCCCAGGGAAAAACATGTGGGCTCTAAATATGACTGTCAGCTCATTGTCTTGAGACCCTAAAGTAATTGCTTGCATGTGTCAGGGCAATAGGCATAGAGACAGTGGGAAACGGACGACTGCCAAAGACCTTTTCAAATATTGAAACACAAAACACTGCATAAACCCCTCAACACAAACACACCTCCATTTAAATGTTTATATTAGAACTGACTGATTTTGGTCATTCTACATTGGCTGTCATCTGATAAGGCTTTGACACAATATTCGTTGGCTATGTAGATGAATTAGTCTACACAGCAGGATTACGGAGAAGAGGTTTTTCAAAAGGAAAGTGGATTTTATGGATGACGGGAAGAAAATATGTGACTGCAGACGCCAGCTGTAGGCCTAATAGAACCAGGAAGATATGCTAATCTCAATCATTTGACTTGCAAATATTCATTTTTATTAATAATATGCATGTTTATACAGCTCTACTTTATACAGAAACAGGCGTATGCCGTATTATCTGCAGCAGGCCTGTCGTAGCCAACCTTTCTGATTGTCATATGCTTCCAGTTGTTCAACTTTTCCCTCTTTCACACTTCTTTGATGCAGGCGGCCGATTGTCAACATCAGACTACGAACAGTGGCTTACCTTAAAAATTCTTGTAGACAGGTGTCACAAAATCGGTGTCCACACGTTGAAACCTGAACGGGTTCTCGCATCGCCTTGCTGCACAGTGGACATTGAAACCGTCTCTTGGGTTTCTCCAGAAACTTGTAATCAAACCCCGGCATTGTTGCTGCTCAATAAGCAGGATGATATGTTTATTTTCAAGACTGTTCGTCTTGCCTTCGATACCCCACCGTTTCGCCGGGGAGCTGTACGAAAATGTCCACGGTTTACGCTGTCAGAGTCCGTCTCTGTGTCTGCCTCTCATTCAAGTCCATCCGTCGGAGACAAATAGATTCTCTTCCGATTCCTAAAGACGATTCCTGGAACTGCCTTCACGTCTCTCTCACACGTCGCCGGTTTAGGTTGCTCTATGCATGAAAGGGTTAAGACGAAAGGGTAGCCGTTAAAGATAAATTCTAGCCGTATCGAAATATGTCCGTGAGCACGACTGACAAGTGTGCTATCAAGGCTATTCAGTAAAAAAAAATGCCAACCGAAGCGATGCGGTGAATCAGTCCGCTCCGACGACCAGCTGAGGTAAAACTGACAGTCTATGTAGACAATGCCAAGCAGTGCATCCCATCTGTTTAGGTAGACCTAGCCACGCCTCTCAGAGTGGGAGGGGTCACATTTAAATCCCATTGACCGTCTGTTTTCGGATCTCTAGGGCAGCTCAATGCCAATAAGGCTACAGCCTGCGGATTCTATTGAAAATCAACTCAGTAAAAAAACATATTTTATAAGCTCATTCAGTAATGACTGATAATAGACCCAAATCCATCGAAAATAAGCTAAGAATTTGCAAAGTGGTTTGCACTGGCCCTTGGTCTTTCCTTTGTCTAACCATGAACATTTCCGTTCCTCTCCTCTCTCTTGTCTTTTGATGGCAAGTTATTATGCATGACATTGACAGAATGAAACACGACGGCTGATATGTATTCCTTGCATAGACGTGTCTCAAAATCGAACACATAGGCCTACACCACACAATTAACTTGAATCACTAATTAGGAAGAGGTCTCCCTCTAGCGGTGACGTAAACATATTTGCGTTCGACCAGTCAGCACTCAGCAGGCCTATTGAATTCATTTATTTTCATAGTAGATAGCCTATATTTAGTATACTTTTTACATTTGAAACAAAAGGTAAAACTATGACGTCGTACTTTACGGTGAAATGCGTAATTGGTAAATGGAGGGGGTGCTGCACTGCAACCATTGGTATTGCTCAGACATTACATCATCAAAAAATGATGGCATCTTTGCTTGTGGCACAAAACATTGGTGGAAGTAGATGGGGAAAACACATGGCAAAACTTTGTTCCTGCAGTTAAATCCTTCCACACTGGTTCCAAAATAAGGTTATTACAACATGTGAATATCAAAGTGATGTTCTCCTTGTAAAGGTTATACAATTATGTTGAAATGCCTGAATGTTGCTCCCTTGACTAGTATGCCTCATAGGGAATTTGTCAGTGACATATTGATGTACACTGTAATACAAGTTCACTCCTCTAAGTGTGTCAGTTTGCCAACATGTTGCAACTCCCCTGGAGGCTAAAAAGAAATGCAAAAAATCCTTGAGAGAGGTTGAATAACTTATTAAGGAAGACCTAACACAGGAGCACAATGTTCTCCATTTTTAATATTTTACTGAATTAAACTATGTCATAAACAAATCTGTACCTGGTAACTGACATGAATTATCTAATCCATAGAGAGAAGTGACTCACCTGACGAATAAAAAAAAAAAATCATCATAAATAATGTATTTAAATGTTCATAGTTGATAAGGCAATGCTTCTTTGGTATGAAACAGATGATGTTACAATAAAGTCCCTTTACATGATAATACTGTTGGCACTTACATAGCATTCACATATTAGTTCAGTTAGTATGACATTCAAAAATGTGTGCACTCAAATGTGGATTTCCCAACAGAATGGCACAATTGTCAGGTCACCTGAAGTATAAAACACTGCATTAGTATTAATGTAAATATCCGTGCTTGCAAATTTACATATGAAAGGCAGTTAAAGTCTGCTAGGAACACGGCTCCCCTCCCTAACTCCCTTACTGCCATGCTTACACCTGTCCAGCCAGTTCCTCTTCCTGGGAGGGGAGCCTAAAATGGCAACCTTGTTTGAGAGAAAATCACCCAATTCCTCTTCGACAAAAGCCATTATTTACCTATCACGCTTCCATTACGCGAAGCTTGAAACCTGTATTTACATTGGCCTTGTGAACCAAACACAACTAGCCCTCTAGTCGTGTAGTGCAATACTGTCCCTGAAAATGTCTGATACCATTAAACCTAACGTGATCAGGCCCATGGCTTAACACACACACCAATGACGTGTTTTCCAAAACAGACACAGCATGATTCTATGTGTCCGTTTGTCTTTCACTCTGCATTTGTCCTCTCTGCTTTTGATTCGTCGTCGTCATCACAGGGGTCACTTTGGTACCGACTCTTCAAACAGAGCTGCGGAGGAGAGGAGAGGAGAGGAGGAAACAAAGAGGAGGTGAGATCCACACCACATCGTGACACCACATCGGTGACGTTACATCACATGGGTTGCAACTCATTTTCATTCTCATAGTGCAATAATGACACCCTGACTTTCATAATCACTGAGCCAGGTGAGCACACTTCAAAGGAACTGTTGCGAAAGACAGGTGGAAACTTCAGCAAAAGCGTCACATCTATTTAGCTTTCCTGTCCAAAGCGCCTCTCTCTCTCTCTCTCTCTCTCTGTCTCTCTCATAGTTAAAACTATGCAGGTCTTTTAAACGGATTACAGAAAAAATTGGAAGTCAGAAAAAAAAAAGAAAAAAGGGGGAGGGATGAGCCGAACTGGATAAATATTTCACTTAGTTACAGCGCTGGGCTCAGTCACACACAGCTCTGCACACTCACGTGTCACCAGTCCAGCGGATTACAGAGTCATCCTTTCCTGAGGATTTTTGCCCCTGTAATCTTCCTTTAAACCTGCATCTATTTCAAATGTGGTCAGGATGGAGGGATACTGTAGAGGGAGGGGGTGAGAGAGGAGGCAGGAGGGAGAGGCAAGCAGGCCCGATTTTAATCCACCACTCAGTTCAATACATTCAGATGTTACTATATTATTATTATTATTATTATTATTATTATCATACCATTATCTGAGCATAGATGACGGAGCAATGTCCTACTGAGTGCTGCTGCGTGTAAGCTTGGTGTATTTTCCTTAAAGTAGCACAGGGACACAGGCTACAACATGTAGCTACAACATCAATCCCCCCCCCCCCCCTAAACCATGAGCATGTATTTAGGCTATACATGATGATTCCTTCCACATGCATGAGACCTTACAAGACTTTACTTGCATTGCGAGTAAATGACATCAAGTACTTAATTCCCAGCACGACACACTGTGACTGAACGCCCTGATACAGTATCTCCATTAAGTGTTACATTGATCCACATGTCCCTTTAATGATGTGGCAGTTATTCAGGATGCCTAAAGCACAAAGGTATTGGATGTCGTGAGGCGGTTTCTGATTGTCAGGGGAGATTACACAGCATGATGATGAGCTACCATAGCCTAGTCTGGCGCTGAGACCCGACAGGTCACCTACACCATGCTTTAGCTAAGCACGCTTAGCAACATTAGGGACACGCATCCATTTCATTTAGGGTGCTCTAGCTCTCAGTCTCTCTCTCTCTCTCTCCATCTATTTCTCAATCTCTCTGTCACTTTTGGATATGAGCTCACTGCTGCATGCGTGGTGCCCCCCCCCCCCCCCCATCTCCTTTTCCCTCCCACCTTCTCTGCAGTCTAACAAGCTAAACGCGACCAGCAAGCCCCTGCTGTTCATTTTTTATTGCCTTTCTCGCATTAATGAAAGAGCTGCACACACAGGATTGCCTCATCCCCGACTTAATTAGGCAGAGTTTCTGTCAACTCCCTCGGGCAGCTCAGGGGACACAAAGGCAGCTCTAAGACTAAAGCGCAGTTGCCTTGCCCAAATTGGCCTGAATGGGAGGAGGGCTACAAAGAGTCACACTGACACTAAAAGGGTCAATTACGCACCTCTTTTGTTTGGGGAGATGTCTCATTTGGTTCGAGCCACTCTTCTGATTTTTTATTTTTTTTTTCCGAGGAGCGTCATATGACTTCAGTCTGTCTCCAGCCCTGAAGAATGGCCTATTCCTGCGCTGTCGCTGGTCATTTTTTTACCCTCTCCTTGTCTATTTTTGAGAGGTCGAGGTATCTGATTTCCTGCTTTCTCAAAGATACTGCGTTATTATGCAACAAAGGAGAGCGAAGCAAGAATGAGTGAGACATTACGTTTCACCGCCAGGAGGGTGTTGCCATGACAACAAGCCACCGAGGTGACGGTGAATGGATGGGTCTCGTCAAGCTGAACCGCCTTTGGTATCCCAGAATCCTCCTCTTTCCTGCCCAGGCGACCGCGAGCTCCCTTCCCCCAGGTGTAGACCTCCCCATCTACAGGGAAAACAGGGGAAAGACAGAGCAGACAGATGAAGAGAGAAACATACAACGGGATGACGCCATCATGTTTCAATACGGGGATTAACCGGGCCTCAACTGTTGATAGAGTGCGATGTATAGACTATGGAATACAGTGTAATACATAGAATACAGCATACAGTGTAATATGTTGAATACAGTGAAGAACACCACTGCTTCTGTCATTAACAAACACATATTCTCCTCAGTCTCTCTTTACCAGTCTCTTACTCCCCACTCCAGTCATTTGTGAAACCCTGACGAATTTAGACGTGACAGATATTCTTGTGTCTGAGCCACACACAACAGACTAGAGGTACAAAGTCTTCCCTGGAAACACAATGAGGGTCTTCAGAGGCCACAACTCTGTTTTAGACCCCAGCTGGTGGCGGAGCTGACCTCTGACCTTTGACACCTATGGCACCTTTTACATCATTATTGGAATGTCTGTTCATTGTTCTGTGTAGTAAAAAGGAACCCTCTTTCTATTGATTCCTCTCATGTTCTCAAAAGACTGGCTCATTGCTGTCAATCTTGTGTGGGTGATTTCTGCACAGTGAACAATGGAATTGTGCATTCCCTTTGCTTATTTGATTTGGGGAAATCATTTTTTTTGCAGAATATGCCATATAGTACATTTTGTTTAATCATGTATATAGATTTTAGATTGCATTGGGGTCAGTTAGGCATAGTCGAATATATTTTTACTTTAATAAAGAAACAACTGTGTATGTCATGAGAGAGAATCACTGATGCAGTCAGAAAATTAAATCTAACGTGTGCTGTTGGCACACCAAATCTTAGCTTGCATGCGGGTGCGTGTCTCACCAGCTCCGATGGCCAGGGTGAAGGCGTCTCCGCAGGCTGCCCTGGTGATGCCCTGAAGCTTGGCCACCACGTACGGCACTCTGCTGGTACGCCGAGAGTTGCAGCCCAGCTGGCCGTGCTGGTTACTGCCAAAGGTCAAGCACTGGCCCTTCTCTATAGGCGAGAGAGGAGAGAGACAGGACAAGAGACATAAGGGAGGATCGGGTTTTATGATACAATTACACCCCAATATTTGGAGATGCTGGAGTTTTGTTTAATCTCAAAATCTCAAAATGTATCGATTTTGAAAAAGAAAGATATTGACAGCACTCCAAATTGTTATTTTAATTGCCATAGGAATGCTTAGGATTCACTTCACATTTTTCAAGTTACTGTGGGTTTGGGTATCTTGTATTGTTTGTTTTAATTACAGATTTAGTGTGGAAAAGAATGAAGTTTGAACATTGCTTCCATCTTTGTCATTCCAAATTTGAAAAAAAATATGGTTGTCTGTGATATACTGTCAGAGAAGAATCCAGCCGTACCTGTGACCGCAGCAGAATGGGACGTTCCTATGTCAATGTAAACAATCTTCTCCACATTCAGTGGAGCTGATTGGATGGGACGGAATGCTTGGACCTCTTCCACCTGATCCGGGGGCACAGGCTCCTCTGCTCCAACTATTCGGTCCAGCCCAAGCTTGTTGAACCTGAGAGAGGGTGAGAGGGGGATACAGTACCTTTAGGAGTAATCACTCATCCAAAATCTGAAATGACGTGACGTAGGCATGCATGGCATCAGTGGAGGCCCGGAAGGCGGATGCTATGATTCTCTCTTTTAAATAAGAGAAAGAAAACAAGCTGCTTGCAGTCACAGCGGTTTATACTGTCAGCAAGAATACCAGGCACAAGCCGATGTGAAGCAGGGCATCTGAATCCAATATGACAGGCAAATAAGGATCCATTCAAAAGCGATTACCGTCACCACTAAGGACGTTCCACATCCAAATCTATCTATAAACGTGGACAACAAATTCAAAGTTAACTTCTCAAACACAAGAACGATAAGAGAACAGCTGCAGGATAACGTCATAAATATGACTTACAGTGGATCACTGGTTTCTTTCAAAACAGTTTGAAAAGAAAAACAGACTATTGGGAAATATCAGTACAGGCAGCATAGTTTCCATGTCTCTCAGTACACCAGGTACCTCCTCATCATCACTGTGGAGTGCTGACTAAGGGCAGTGTGGTGAGGGGGAGTTTTCTGAGGGAATGTCCAGCGAGGGAAGACATAGGAATGCCCAGCGGTGAGATACAGTGTGTCATGTACCAGGAAGTGGCGCTGACCGGTGTGGAATCTGTCCAGCGTGTGCCGTCTCCCCTGAGCACCGAACCACTCCGAAGTCTCCTCATCACCCAACTTAGCATTGCAGCATGACAGTTCAGTGTCCTAGAGCCTTCTACAGAGGCTGTATCCCTCAACACTATAACACATGCTATGCTGCCTGACACATGGGCCAATCAATCCATCAGCCCTTAGTATACTAAATGTGATGAAATTGTTGATCAATTGCCATGACTTACTCTGTGAGTAACCACATTCTGCGGTTGCAGTTCAGTGGTAGGTCACCTCTACAGGTGAACATTCCCTCCGTCAGCACTGTACGTACAGAAATTTCAGGTTTCTGGCAAACAGTTGCCGCCAATTTGCGGGCAAGGTCATATTTTCACATACACATTTTGGTTGTGGTTAACTTTTGGCAATGTTGCAGCCAATTTGCAACAATGTCATATGCAAATTAGGTTTGCCACTAAGAAATTCACTGGAAGTTTACCATCATTGGCTAAGTGAGGTGGAAAAATCACTGGTGAACACATTTGCCACAAATGGTGAGTTTCTCATTGCTGCCAGAACTTCGCTGGAAGTTTGCCGTTAGTGGCCAGCATTGGCAAAATTCAGGCAATATTTTCTAGTGAACTCATTCGTTTCCTACAAACTCACTCACAAAGTTTGCTGCAAATCTACCGCAAACATTTCACTTTTGTGAGGGTGAGGCAGCCAGGCCTGTAATGAGTGAAGGCTTCCGTGTCAGATATAGTCATGCGTACAGAATGCTGCCTGACTGCATGTGAAACGAAGAGGAGAAAGAATGTCACGCTGGCACACTTCACTTTCCTGCACTGCAACGCATGCATGACACCGATACTGATGCGTGGTGGAGAGAGAGAGCAGTTTCATCAGAGGGCAGAGCTCGGCATCCCCAGCCAGTTCAAACAATGTCACTTTTGTGTGCAAGTTACTGAGAATAACAGCTTGACTTAAGCCTCCGGGGAACAATGCCATTGTGAATCAGACAATACTGTCAGACGACAAGGGATACATACGCTTCATTAATTAATCACAAAACAAAATGGGTCGGCACACACAATAGACATACAGTATAACTTTTGGTAAACAAGTCTGAACGTGAGGGAACAATGCATGACTTCGACTTCTTCATTTGATTTCCTTTTCCTTAGTCATCCTGCATTGACGCCTACATGAGGGCGATCGCCGGCTGACCCTTGCGGTGTCGGAGGAAGGCCGAGAGAGCTCACCTGTTGCTCCCGCAGGCGAGGATCTGCTGCTGCGTGCTGATGATCATGGAGCAGTCCACCCCACAGAGCACGTTCTGGGCCTCGAAGTCGGCCGGCACGCTCACCTGCTGCGGGGTGTTGTGGGAGTCCTGGGTGCCCAGCCCCAGGCGGCCTGCAGCGGAGAGTGCCCCCCCCAGAAGCATCATGTGAGGTCACGTGGTACAGAGGGATGGTTACGGTGGAAACTATGACACTTTTGTCTGAGGGCAGTGCCATCAGTGAGTCTTTGTCCTGAGCTTACATTTGTCAAACATTTTTTTTTTTTTTTTTTTTATTGTGACACTTAATAGGTCACACGCCCTATGCTGCCTTAGGGCAGCCATGATGTGAACAAAACAAACACTGTAAAGAGTTTTAGTGTAAATAGTTGGAAATGGTCAGGAGTCAGGAGTCAAAGTGAGTGAAATGAAATCAGAAGAGATGAAGAGGTCTCTTGTGAGGAGAAGAGGAGAAGAGGAGAAGAGAAGAGGTCTCTTGTGAGGAGAAGAGGAGAAGAGGAGAAGAGGTATCTTGTGAGGAGAAGAGGAGAAGAGGAGAAGAGAAGAGGTCTCTTGTGAGGAGAAGAGGAGAAGAGGAGAAGAGGTCTCTTGTGAGGAGAAGAGGAGAAGAGGAGAAGAGGAGTCTTGTGAGGAGAAGAGAAGAGGTCTCTTGTGAGGAGAAGAGGAGTCTTGTGAGGAGAAGAGGAGAAGAGAAGAGGTCTCTTGTGAGGAGAAGAGGAGAAGAGGTCTCTTGTGAGGAGAAGAGGAGAAGAGGCGTCTTGTGAGGAGAAGAGGAGAAGAGGTCTCTTGAGAGGAGAAGAGGAGAAGAGGACTCTTGTAAGGAGAAGAGGAGAAGAGGTCTCTTGTGTTTACCGTTATCACCACGGCCCCAGGAGAAGACCTCTCCCTCGTTGGTCACGGCCAGGATGTGAGAGCCGCCGCAGGAGACCTGCACCAGCTCGTAGCCCAGCAGGGCCTCCACGATCTTAGGCTGTACACACACACACACACACCCACACACACACACACACACACACACACACACACACACACACACGATAAATCTCAGTACAGGCAGAGCAGAGTCCTCTCTCCATATACTGTGTCTCTCCCTTTCTCTCTCTTGTAGCCCAGCAGGGCCTCCATGATCTTAGGCAGTACATGGCAGAGGAACATACACAGAGGCACGCTCAAGACTCAGCTCAGTCAAAGCAGAGATCTCACTCACTCTCTCACTCACTATCTCTGCTTTAAGACCATTTCCAGGCTCTTTTCCAGTCTTGCTGATTAATTTCCTGAACATGCTTTCTAGATACTGTGCCATTCATGATGTGATTGAGGATGACTGGACTGAACTGGACTGAACTGTGTAGCAAGATGATGAAAAGAAAGGCAACAGATTACTGACTGCCTGAGTTCGAATGTTGTTCATGTTTAGAGATTCTTTAGGATCACGACTATGGTCTTTTTCTGTTATTCAGTATTTTTCTAGTAAAAACAGAATCTTAAAAAAGACTTTCAACAAAATACATATTGTATGTTATTTAGACAACAGATACTAAAGGGTAATTTTCGATAATTTTCTATGTCTGGAGAAATGTTTTAATTGCACACTTTTTTTTGCAGAAAGGCAAATTAACCGTAACACTCCGTATGATGAACAGTAAGACTCTCAGCTGCATTTTAATGGGGAACTTTCCATCTTCATAAATGTCACCACAGCCCTTCCGAAGCAATTTACCTGCGTCACGTCGTTAAAACTACCGTGCCCCAGGCATCCGTTGCTGCCACTGCCAAATGTCATGATGATGCCTCGGTCTGTTGAGAGGCAACAAATTAAAGGAGATTAGCGAGACTATTACTGCGTGAGCACAGGGCCACAGATGTGGTCATGTATATGTATATCAACATTATGTCAGCCGACACAAAACAAGTCGTTTTAATCCCAAACAAGAGATTTAACCAGTAATCTACTCTCGGACCATGATAAATGATGGAAGTGGGTGGCAGAGAGATGATTAGAGAGGCATTTAATCTCACTTTATTCACAAATGGTGCCAGTGGATGTGTGGTACTATGAATCACAACTAGCGCTGAAGAAAAAGGTTTGTTCAAGGTAGAGATGTCGACACACTGTAAAAACTGCAACACCTAAAAAGATCTTTCCCATACCGGGAGTCGAACCCGGGCCGCCTGGGTGAAAACCAGGAATCCTAACCGCTAGACCATATGGGAGAGGCTGTCAACAGGGAGGAAGAAATGAGACATGCAGTTGGGGACTTCAGTGTGACCACTAGAGGGGGAACAGCAGTTCTAAATTATCTTGTGCCTCGTAAAAGAAATCAATGACCCTCTGACACTTGAGTTATAGAGTTCCAAAGTCACAGCAGCGAGAAAACAAAGCATTAACTTTCACACACGGGCAGACTTTGGCAGAAAAGGTCAGCCGAGCCAGCCAGGAGTCGAACCTAGAATCTTCTGATCCGTAGTCAGACGCGTTATCCATTGCGCCACTGGCCCCGACAGCGTGTGCAAAGTCCCTCCCACAGGAAGTCTCTGGCTTACGTAACTCGAGCCTCACGAGAGCAGCAGTGCAGTGCAGAGTGAGCCAGAGGAGCAGCATGCCGTGGCTCACTCTGCACTGTGCTGTGCGCTCTGATCACCACTCACAAACTCCACACAAATGCTTCCTAGACTTGAGAACAAAACTCCAGTAGTTTACACAAAACCTGCCGTGACCCGGATTCGAACCGGGGTTGCTGCGGCCACAACGCAGAGTACTAACCACTATACGATCACGGCTAGCCACTGTCAGAGACACTGTAAGGGGTGCCAAAGTCCCGATAAAAATTATCTCTGCGGTGTAGTATTATCAGAAGTTGTTAACTTTCTATATTTGTAGTTCCTCCGTCTAAGCTCATTAAAAATATATTTCAGTGAGAAGATGTTCCAGGAAAGGGAACAAGCAGAAAATAGCAAAAACAAGCAGAAACCCAGTGCCTTCGTTTGCATTTAAAAGTGAAACTGAAAGTACAGCTTTGACTTCCTCCTTATATTCCGTAGTAGAACAATGCAAACAATCAATGCAAACAATACTATTTTGAAATGAGCAATGACATGACAATACAATAAAAGTACTGATTATCACTGTTGAACATTACCAATTTGTACTAATGAATATTATATCATATTACAAATAATATGGTACTTAATTGGTTAACATCATGTTAATTTATTTGCATAAATATTTTTCACATCTCTATGACAACCCTCACTTCAACTTGGTGCCCCTTTCACGCAGCCTTCCCTGGTCTCTTTTGCTTTTATCTACTTAGTGCTTTGTAGTACTTTTGTCTTTGCTTTTACGTCCTTTGTAACACTTAGGCACCCTGAGAAGAGTGAGAAATATCTCACCGGTCAGACAGGCGGTGAAGAGGTCTCCACAGGACACGGAGTTGATGGTGACCCCAGACTGTCCCTCCAGGAAGCGGGAGATGAACATGGGCTGCATGTGGTCCACAGCACCAGGCAGGCAGGGGTCATCTAACCCCAGAGACGGGGCCTGACAGGGGACATGTTTATGTTTATGGTGATTGGCAGACACTTTTGTCCTATAAGCATGATGATAGATGGGGAACATTGCCCTGTTGCATGAGTTTGCATGTGCACTGACAAATTTCACAGAAATGCTTCCTCGACACCAGAAATGCAGTAAACATGGGAACATAAAAACTGCCGTGACCCGGATTCGAACCGGGGTTGCTGCGGCCACAACGCAGAGTACTAACCACTATACGATCACGGCCAGCCACTGTCAGGTGACAGGTGCAGGGGTGACTGAGTCCCCTCAGAAAGTATCTCTGCAGTGTAGTATTACGAGTCGTCATCAACTTTGCCGATTCGTCCTATCTCTGTCTAGGCTCATTTCAAATACATTTCAGAAGACATGGAGAAGACGTTCCATGAAAGCAAACAAGTAGAACATGCAGAATTAGTGGGCCAGTATCTCTTTGCATACATGAAAAAGTGAAATCGGAAGTTTTAGACCACGGCCAGGAAGGATGCAGTACTCTACGCAGAATAGTGGGCAGTCACTATGGTGTACAGCGAGATATCTTTGAGCTTTGAGTGTGTTGGAAATTTGGTAGTTGAGTGTAAGCAGTGAGTTGTGTTTAAAGTTCCGCAAAAAGAGTGTTGTGCAGTGAATTGTGCCTACAGTTTTGCAAAGTGTGTGTTACAAAATTGCAAACTGAGTTCAAAGCAGTGTTTGTGCTTTTAGTTTTGCAAACTCAGTGAGTGGTTTTGCTATATGTGTTAATAGTTTTAGAAATCGTGCTACAAGAATCAAGATTAGTGCTTAAGCATTCAGAAAAAAATTTAAAGATATCAAATATCAACAATGAAAATAATATTGTTTTCATATTGACAAAAACTCTTTAAGGGAATTAATTAAGTGAAAGTTGAACTGATGAATCTTACATTGAACATTAAAAACAAAATAACAGATTTCAAAAACATCATCTGCTTTCCAAAACCACACCAAATCATGGTCCTAAGCAGCTACCATATTTTCCGGACTATAAGTCGCACCGGACTATAAGTCGCATTGATTTAGACATTTATTTCACAAAATCCAAGACCAAGGACAGACATAGACTATGTAACTGAACACAAGATTGAGAATTCTACCAGGAATGTTAATGAAGATGAAGGCGTGAATGGCGGCAAGCTGAGGCAAGCCAGGCAATACCAATGGCAGCCGACCAGGAGGACCCAACAGCAACTGTAAAGCAATTTACAAAAGATTCACTAAACGAAAATGCCCCACGAGAGCAGCAAAGAGGCCGATACAAACAAATACAGCCACATAGGCAGCGTGCTGTGGGTCTCTTTACACTGTGCTCAGAGATTGCATGTGCTGTAGCACTGATACATTTCACAGAAATGCCGTAAACATCAACGCAACATAAAAACTGCCGTGACCCGGATTCGAACCGGGGTTGCTGCGGCCACAACGCAGAGTACTAACCACTATACGATCACGGCCAGCCACTGTCAGATGACAGGTGCAGGGGCGACGGAGTCCCGTCAGAAAGTATCAGCAGTGTAGTATTACGAGTCGTCATCAACTTTGCCGATTCATACTATCTCTGTCTAGGCTCATTTCAAATACATTTCAGAAGACATTGAGAAGACGTTCCAGGAAAGCAAACAAGTAGAACATGCAGAATTAGTGGGCCAGTATCTCTTTGCATGCATGAAAAAGTGAAATCGAAAGTTTTAAACCACGGCCAGGAAGGATGCAGTACACTATGCAGAGTAGTGGGGAGGCACTATGGTGTACAGCGAGATATCTTTGAGCTCCATTGCTAGTACCACTACAACAAAGTGGATCTATAAGTCGACTGTGCTCAGAGATTGCATGTGCTGTAGCACTGATAATATTTCACAGAAATGCAGTAAACATCGACGCAACATAAAAACTGCCGTGACACGGATTCGAACCGGGGGTTGCTGCGGCCACAACGCAGAGTACTAACCACTATACGATCACGGCCAGCCACTGTCAGATGACAGGTGCAGGGGTGACGGAGTCCCGTCAGAAAGTATCTGCAGTGTAGTATTACGAGTCGTCATCAACTTTGCCGATTCATACTATCTCTGTCTAAGCTCAATTCAAATACATCTCAGAAGACATTAAGAAGACATGCCAGGAAAGCTATAGCAAGCAGAACATGCAGAGTCAGTGAGCCAGTGTCTCTTTACATGCATGAAAAAGTGAAATTGAAAGTATTGAACCACTGCCAGGAAGTGTGTAACAGTGTACGCAACACAAGTCCCACCAGAGTGGCGATGAAGCACTATGGTGTACAGTGAGATATCTTTGAGCTCCATTGCTAATACCACTACATCAAAGGGGATCAAGGATCAAACTTAAGCTGGCCTCTAAAGCACACCGAGACACATTCTCTTGTAATGGCGCTGTACAAATAAAGCTGAATTGAACTGAATGACTTGACGACGACCCTGGCACTGACCTCCCAGGTAAGCAGACGGCCTGACTTGGTGACCCCCATCTTCTGGGTGCGGGCCAGGGACACCTCCAGGACCTCCGTGTTGAGCATGGGGAGCCGCAGTGGGGAGGGAATACCACTGCCCCAGGTGTACACGGACGACTGGGGAAGAGAGTGCATCATCTTACTGGGGCCAAGGCCCATCAGGCCATCTGCAGAGAGAGAGGGGGGGGGGGGGGGGACAGAATGTCATATTTGGTGTAGCATCACAATAAATCAATTTCAGGTATTCCCATTATACCACACTTAGACTTTACCACATAGGCTGTAGCTTGCAGGGTCGCTGCACAATTTTTACAGTACAAGTAAGGTACTGTACATTCAATCGGCATTTACAATCAGAGAGTTTGTTTTGGGCTACCAACTCACTGTACCAGTTGAGATACAAGAAGAGAATACATGGTAAAAAAAAGAGAACTGCACTTTTGTCCTACTGTTGCATAACCAATCCTTTCAGATGTGTGTCAGTCAGAAGTAGTTTTGTCTTTAAGAACTGTTGCGAAACAGGAAATGGAATAGAACACTGTGTGAGCACTTACCACGCGTCCTGGTTCCGGCCATACGCCCCCCTGGTCTGCCATGAGCGCCCGGTGCGAGGGTAGACAGAGGCTTCTCAATCCTGTGGCCAACATTAATCATTCAGAAGATGCCTCTACCCAAAGTGATACATAGTATCATGCATGCTACACGGGTATCCATTCCAACCCCGTAACTTTGTTGTTGTTAGCCCTTTGCTCTACCTATAGGTGCCACAGGTAAACTGGTAGGACGGAAAACAGGGTCAGGTCAATGCTTTGCTTACTCAGTATAATTAGGTGTTGCTATTTCTCGGCTGCACCTCGCAGGTTGCTGTGGCAACTGTGCAGTGGTGGCCATGGAGACATCCTCCAGTCCTCACCTGCGCATCTTCACGTTGCCCACGTCGGTGTGGAGGTTAAGCAGGGGGCGGATGCAGATGGGGTGGGCCATGATCTCGTTGAGCTGCGGCCGCTTGGACGGGTCCAGGTTCAACATGTTGAGGATGAGCTGCCGCAGTTCGGGGCTGTAGCGGTCCGATATTGGCGCAAAGGTTCCGCTCATGATCTTCAGGACCAGGGCAGGCAGGTTCTGTAGACAGAGAAGAGTGGATACAAGAGTGGATACAGTACAAGCATTTGAGCGTACGTGAGTTTGCTTTTTCCAAAACTGGCTAATGTAGAAAGAGTGGCACTCGTCCTCTAACATGCTAATGTGAGTTTTGTGTTTTTATGCTACATTGCAAATCAGATGTCCAATTGATTAATAAGCAACGCTTAATCTGATTAAAAATAGTCTGATGACGATTTGACCGTTTGAAATTAGAGGGGGAATCAAAGATTGAGATTGACCAGGCAGGGAAGGAGCCCTTCTTACTGCTGCTTCAAAAGCTCTCTTCAAGCTGGCCAGTTCATAAAGCACACAGCCCAGGGCCCAGATGTCACTCTTTTGGTTATAAGGCTTGCCCTCACACAGCTCTGGAGAGATATAGCATGGCGTGCCCACTACCTGTAAACAAAACAACCTAATTTAATGCTACAACAACAGCAAAACAATATCAACAAGTAAAACTAAGCGGCTTCACAAAGTGGTATACATGAGTATTCTAATGTAGGTGTGTTGTAGAGCTCTAAGCTTTCATCACTCACAGTATAAGCCTTGCTCTTGCTGACAAGGATTTTGGAGATCCCGAAGTCCCCGATTTTGACAATCATCTGGTGTTTGTCCAGCAGGATGTTTTGGGTCTTCAGGTCCCTGTGTAGAATGAGCTTGTTGTGCACGTGATACAGAGCCAGCAGGATCTGCACAAAGAAGTGTAGGATGGTGTCTTCATCCAGCAGGGAGTTGCCGCGTTTCTGGATGTAATCAGCTAGCGTGCCACCTACATGCAAAACACAAAGAACACAGACACAAAACAGATGTTGGTATCGGTTAATATACAGGCAGACATGCCGTTAAACAGAGAGTACAAATAACATAATACAGGCAAGACTGAATTTATTAGTGCCCACACAGATTACGTATCTTCAATAAATGTGAAATTAAAAGCAATTGTCTCATGTATAGCTGCATACCTTTGGTATGTACAAGGGTAAAGCAAAGAAAGTTTGAAGAGATAATTTGTTGCTAATTGGGTCATTCCATGCCAAATCAACCAGAGCCCACGCACTTGCGTCTCAAAAAAATCTGAAAAAAATACCATGTGTGCCTATGTTACCCAGGAGACACTCTGTAAAATGTTTTTGTGCTAAGATCAATACTTTTCAAGTAACAGCCAGTTTTACAGGGGGAGGGGGGTGTCAAATTTGTTCTACCTCTTTTTTTTGTCAAAGTTCACAAGCTCATTGCTCAAGAACTAGAATCTGTAGGAGGCTCAAATTTTGCAGGCTGGTGCATAAATAGGAATAGTATGCAGTAAAATCACCACGAGTAGTCTGGATGATCCTGCATGGTCATAGCAGTCCCTCAAAGTTGATCAAAATCTTATTGGAGTTCTTGGCTGGGCTCTGTTTAGGCTTACATAAGACATATTTTTACTCAACATAGGCTCTTGATTTTTTTTCTCTTATTGAGATAAGTAGAAACACTCTCCGAAAAAGCAATGAAGAGAAAAGAAAATCCATCAGGGACTGAACAGCAGACCTCACAAGTTTGAAAAATAATTTTGGATCTCATATTCAGAGCACCCTAACACCTTGTGGGAATATACAAAGATTGTTTTTATATTTTCGTCTATAATTTGCATTACCTCTTCTTTTTAAAAACACCAATTTGACTTGTCTTATGCGAATCTTTCTTTTTCATTTTCCACCCTAAACATGGACAAAATGCACCATTGAGATCAATATGTTTTGTTCCCACCCGGCAATTTCAGCGATTCAGTGATTTTAGTGGCACCTAGTGGTTACTCTATACAAAACAAATCTCTCAATAGATCTCTATGGTGCATTTTGCCCTTGTTCAGGGTGGGATATGAAAAAGAAAGATTTGCATAAGACAAGTCAAATTGGTGTTTTTAAAAAGAAGAGGTAATGCAGATTATAGACAAAAATATAAAAAAAATCTTTGTATATTCCCACAAGGTGTTAGGGTGCTCTGAATATGAGATCCAAATTTATTTTTCAAACTTGTGAGGTCTGCTGTTCAGTCCCTGATGGATTTTCTTTTCTCTTCATTGCTTTTTCGGAGAGTGTTTCTACTTATCTCAATAAGAAAAAAAACCCAAGAGTCTATGTTGAGTAAAAATGTGTCTTCTGAAGGCCTAAACAGAACACAGCCAAAAACTCCAATAAAATGTTGATCAACTTTGAGGGACTGCTATGACCATGCAGGATCATCCAGACTACTCGTAATGATTTTACTGCATACTATTCCTATTTATGCACCAGCCTGCAAAATTTGAGCCTCCTACAGATTCTAGTTCTTGAGCAATGAGCTTGTGAACTTTGACAAAAAAAAGAGGCAGAACAAATTTGACACCCCCCTCCCCCTGTAAAACTGGCTGTTACTTGAAAAGTGTTGATCTTAGCACAAAAACATTTTACAGAGTGTCTCCTGGGTAACATAGGCACACATGGTATTTTTTTCAGATTTTTTTGAGACGCAAGTGCGTGGGCTCTGGTTGATTTGGCGTGGAATGACCCAATTGTAAGTAGATATTCTAAAAAAAGACAGATTAGCTGGTCCCCCTAAAAAGGTGATTAATGATTGAATTATAGTGATGGTTAAACAGTTTCATCTCAATATGTATTACAGGTGTATTTGATTTTGCATTTAGTCTATAAATGGAGAAAAGAATCCACTCTGCAGTTACTGTAGGTAAAGCACATGTAGCCAACCTCGCTGGATGAGACTGCAAGAGGAAAACTACCCAGAGACTGAACATAGAGATAAAGACAAAAAGTCAAAGAAAACTTTGAAGGAGAACTCTAAGGTCATGAATGTCATATGGTGCAAGAGTAGTGCAAGTGAAACTGAATTGCTACAGTTGATCCATGAGTCAGATCTGCTACAAAATATCATAGGTTTGTCCTTGAGCCATGTGACATTTTTCCACCAAATTTAATGGAAAATCGGGCCAGGCAGCCGGATGGAAGGATGACAGACAAACCACACTGAAGAAAAGAATAAAATACCTATTTTTAAGAACAGAGAAGGTTCTGTTATGTTTTGTTGCTGCATTGCTGTGTCTGCCCCAGGGTGCCTTGAATCTCTGAAGGGCACAATGAAATCTCAAGATCCTGGAGCGAAACATTACAGCCCAGTGTCAGAAAGCTCAGTCTCAGTCACATGCCATGGGTCCTCCAACAGGGTAATGCACCGCGCCAGACCCCAATGCTATAATAACTTGATGACAACTGTAACTTACACAGGGAAGGCTCCAACAGCTTAGTGACTATGGCTGAATAAATGGAACATGAGCTAATATTACTGCACATACTGTAGTATGAGTCGTGGTAATGCTAGATATTTGGATGATTAGATATGGATAAATGGATATTTGTTTGCATTTTCCCACAGGACAACTGCAATAACCCTGTAGGCTATGGACAAACCTGTTGATAAAATGGCGTAGGCCTAGTATTATGTGTCATTATTATCCATGAAGACGGATGAACTACCTGGCGCATACTCCATTGCTATCATGAGTGCTTTGTCTTCGAGAAAATTCTCATAATACTCAATTATGTTAGGGTGGTTGAGTAATTTGAGAACTTGGCACTCGTTCTGGGCTGCCAGACGTTCGTCCCGCGTCATCTGCTCCACCGGAATCTCTTTCAGGATTACCAAGGCCCCATCGATGCGACGCCGACAAAGGTGCACTATACTGTACGAAGGGAAAGTAGGGTGTGTGAAAAATAATATTGTAACGTTACAACAGCAACAAAAAGAGATTATGAGACAGACAGGCAGACGATGTTATAAAACGAACCAAGAAGTTACTTTCATGGACAAGAGCCGTTGTTTTGCGGAAATGATAAATAACAAAGTAACAAGTATGTTTGACGAATGTGCAGCAACATTGTCAATAGGTGTACTTGACTTGGCTACATTGTAAACATAAATGCCACGTCTGTTCTTGTCATTGCATGCTGCAGCACGATAAAAACTTTCAGTAGCCTAATGATAAAGTTTTGTTTCTCCTCTCACAGGAAAAAGTAGCGTACTACTACAATATTGTACTTCTCTGTTGGTGAGATATGTTATGTGAATTTAAATTACCCGAATGCGCCTCTTCCAACTACTTTTATTTTTTCGTACTTCTCCATCGTCTGTAGCCTACTCAGTGGGAAAATCTGGAAAATCTCTGCTGTATCTAGGCAACACTTCCTCTGCTCCTACAGGAAACACAGAGGGACAATTGCAAAAGCGAAAAATCTCACTTCTAAATTGTAATACATGTGGAGTGGGTGAATGCGTATATCGCGCAACAGACATAATCCCCTTTTGGAAAACATACAGTGCTCCTAGTTTAATCCAGAAACGTTTAATTCCAAAAAATAACCCATGTGCCAAATAATGGCACAGAAAATTCGTCACTTCAATTATTCTCTATAATGTTGTATTCCTCTTCTCAGTGAACACACACACACACACACACACACACACACACACAGAGAGATGCAGACACACACACACACAAACACACACACAAACACACACACACACACACACACACACACACACACACACACACACACACACACACAATGACAAGGATACAGAATCCCCCTGGATAGAGCTTTTTTAAGTGTTTTTTGTTTCAGAAATGAAAAATAAATTCAAAATGCATAACTCAGAGTTCTGATGGATTATCAATACATAAAAAAAACATGCATATCTTATCATTTAGAGCGCTGGTACAAGGCTCAATCCTCATTCCCATGCTGGGACAGAGAAGGATGTAAATGGTCTGGCCCCCTCCTATGACGACTCATTATTTGTAAACATAAAGTCATCAGTCACTGACCACTGGCACAGAGCCACACTAATCCCTGAATTGCTAAATGGACAGCTGGCCAGACTGTGTTTTTCAACAGCTGACTAAAACCATGAGTTTTTATCCTAAAGCCCACTGAATGGTGCACTATGCGTTGCTATTGGATGGTAATAGTAATGGATAAGAGGGCTACACAATTACACAGTCAGCAGGGCTCGTCACTCTGTACAGTGGGCTGATTTATGATGACTGTTGAGTTATTATCAGGTGTGTGTGTGTGTGTGTGTGTGTGTGTGTGTGTGTTTACGTTGACCTCCAAAACACCTCCTAATTTCCCTACTGCTTCCTCCCATGCTGCTAGACTCCAGCAGAGGACAGCGAGCTGCTGCTGCTGCTGCTTCGCAGGTAAAACTGTCTAGACAGCCACAGTCACAGACGGTTTCCCCTTGGGCGAGGATAACTACTCAGACACAGAGAAGCTTTTGAAGACTCTTCTTTTCAAGCGCCAGCGAAGGCCTAAGAAAATAACATCATGTCCCATGAAGGAAGTAGGACAAACATTTCGAGTTGTAACGGACTTAATGCTAAATTGATCTGTTTAACTGTCACACAATGCTCCATGACCATGATTACATTGTGCTTTTAGTGTCACGATCCATAGAACACCGCACGACTTCATAAGACATCACGAGGAACTCGTCGTGCTGAGAACTCAATAAATGAAAAATTGCTGGCCGTTAGCAATGCCTTCAAATACATTATAAGATTGAGACACTGATTTTCAGATCATTGAATGTTGCACAGAGGAGTTCATGTTGGAGAAAGGAGATGTTTCAATTCCACTGTGTATATTTGCAAATGCCGTTGTTTGTTCATGACCAATTCCAGTTTCACAGCTTTGAACATAGAATGTATTTCAGTCTCATGTCCTGTTACAAGAAATAAGTGCTGAGGCCCCCTAAAGGCAATTTAAAGCACCGCACACAAGGAAACACAAAAGACCATTGATTTTTGTGTTGGAGGGTGTGTTCCTATGCACAAACAAGAGCAAAAGATTACAAGGCAAAAAGCTAAATCATCTTGTCTTTGTTCAAAAAAGGAACACCGATGCTTTAGTACTATTATTGTAGGTAGCATAATATGAAAGAAATTGCATTTAAAAAAGAGTCTGTTACAATTCCATTGTTGTTGATATAATTAAGTCCTTCCTTCTCCTCACCCTGAAGTATTATGGTTGGCTGAAATTGTTTGTTGTTGAATCACCATGTTTGTTTGTTTAGTGTATGAGGTTAGAATTGCAAGCTTCACTTTTAATGCAATGTTTTCACAAATAAACAATCTATATTTTCCCCTTGCTTAACAACAGTCAACCACAGACTTTAGTGAGATGGAGTTGGTAAACATCTGGCACTCTGGCAACAACAGTCAACTCAAAACGGAAAAAAATGTGAATCACTTGCTCTGTGGCAACAAACAAAAGACTTTTCTGCTCTTAGGTTTGTTTTGTCTGTGGGAGCTGTGTTGCTTTGTACATAAACTCAACCAGTTTCGCCCGTCCCGCATATTTCACAGCTTTATCGCCACACTAAGTTTCAGTCTCTCTATGCTTGATTGACAGTTCTGCAACATGACGCAGCACACAAAGCTAACATGAAGGGCAACAGCGTTTAAGGAAATATGGAAAATATGCAACTGGGCCGGTCTTTGGAATGAAGGAGGAAGTAAATAGGAAAGTTCTGCTTGGTCTGTCACTTAGAGAGAGTAAATAATGCACTCAGTTTACATTAGAGGATGAGATATACATGATAAATGTGCAAACCATTATGCTCCTTAACTGAAGAAATAGTTTATACTGAATGATTTTTTTTACTCTGACTTGTCTCTGACTCTGAAAGCAGAAAGAGAGAGGTTTACATAACTTTCTGCATCCCAGGCACCATTCTGCATTTTGGTTGTGTTTGAGTTGGTCTTTTCATTCGAGCTGACCTGACCCTCTCTCTCTCTTCTGCTCACACAAAGGTCAATGAAAAGTATAGCTCAGAGCAGAGCTTAATATGCTGTCAGTCTGTCAGTAGCCCTCCATTCTATAGCCTTGCTTCTGGGCGTTGTCACAGAAACTCACATGGTCCTGTGTGAACTTTGCATACACTCACAGGTGCTTCTCATAAATAACAACATGCTCAGATTATCAGGTGGCAAGGGCTATGCAGATGCTTAAGCTTTCAGAATGCTGAATGAAAACTGTTTTTTGAAATTTGTTTCTAGCTGTTATATTCAACCTTTATTTATTCTCGGAGTGTCATTGAGGTAGACCTCATTTTCAATGAAGCCAAGATAAAAAAGAAAAAGAAAAAGAAAAAGAAAAAATCACCCTTGATGATGCATAGGATAGAGACGTGATCAGATGTTACTACTGATTAAATGTCTCCTCACAGTGATCTGTTGGGCGAGGCTATAGAAAAAAAGGATTTACTATCTCTGTCCTGTTTTGTCTGGGCTGTAATGGTAACCTCGTCCATAATGGAGACTCGTGTAAGACTTCTCCTTTCTCAGGATATTTTCAGAAAATCTGAATCACCTACAGGCCTGAGGGTAAGAAACGCACAGAGCCGTACTGTTGTTCCTCAGTCAGAAGATATCAGCTTTTGTCTGTGGAGATAGGTGTGTGTGTGTGTGTGTGTGTGTGTGTGTGTGTGTGTGTGTGTGTGTGTGTGTGTGTGTGTGTGTGTGTGTGTGTGTGTGTGTGTGTGTGTGTAGGTGTGTGTGTGTGTGTGTGTGTGTGTGTGTGTGTGTGTGTGTGTGTGTGTGTGTGTGTGTGTGTTTGCTAAATCATTATTGCAGCATTGTTAACTCATATTACTCAAAGTGAGACACGACCATGTAAGAGTCCTGGCTCAGGGCATCTAATTCTCATTATTCAGTACACATGGGGTGACTCAGGTCTGAGGCCGGAGCAGTGACTCTCCTCCTCCAGACTATTCCCCTCCTCACATTCTTGTAGGCTGGATTTACTGAGAAGCCTCTCCATATTTGAATAAACCAGCACTGTCATCTCCCTCCAGGCCTATTTCACACACACACACACACACACACACACACACACACACACACCATCTCCGTTTGTTTTTGCCAACAAGAAAAGTTTCAGGTCATGAATTGGGGTGCTAGAACTCTGTCTTCCAGCAAAGAGCCCAGGGCCTCAGTGATGGGAACACTTTTCTTATAAATCAAGGTGACACTCACCCGGTTTTGCTTGTCTAACTTAGCCGAACATGAGAAAGTATGAACACTTAATAGAATAGAGTGACAGACTACTCATGATGTCTACTTCTAAACATCCCTTTACAACTAGTTGAACACCAGGAGATGAAATGCTCTAGTAAAGTAGAGATGTAGCTCCATCTTGTGGCTGTCAATGGCTGCATTGTGGAATGTTCTAAATAACTACAGTAATTTCAAATGGTGTAAAAAATTGGTGTAAAAACGTTTGTTAAGTTAGAAAAGCACCAAGAGTTGTACAATTTGTAAACATATGTATCCAAGTTAATTTTTATTATTTCCAGGCTAATTTGCTGAGTTTCAATAGGTCTTGAGAACCTCCTTGGCGGAGGTAATGAATCGAACCCCAGGTGGCACTGGCTACAATAAAATTACGGTCACAATTCAGTCAACGTCGTGAAACAATATATTCTAATCACAGGGAGTCATTTGCACAGCACAATACTGACAGCGTTCTTGTGCATGAACAAAAAACGCGCTTCCAAAAGACAATAACGAACACATGAAAGTTGTCCACAAAGACACCCCTGTAGCGCTTCACTACGGGAGCGCACCCCGAACTTTGAAAAAGATCTCTCCGCCTGCAAACCGGTTTGCTCTGTGTACCCGGACTGCCACCATGAAGACAGGTGAGGAGGATATTAAAATACAGGTATTTCTCATTAAGACGTTAAATGTGCGCACTTGAAACCACTTAAACCACATTAAAGTTAGCCTAAATGCAAACAAATACCTTTTAGCGCCACAACCGACAAGCCACAACCGACCATCCATCTATTGGAATACTATGCGCCACACAATCAAACATTTTTAGTCATCACAAACATTCATTCAACCACATGGTATTGGCACATTACAAACGAAATTGCCCACAATCATATCCAACATCCTACGAGCTCATATTAGCTTAAATTGTCCCGTTTTGTTTAAATGTTCAGTTTCATGAGACCAGTCAGTTCTCACAAATAGCTTTAAGTATGATGTGTTTGTATTCATTTTCATAGTTCAGCCAGGCAAAAAAATGTAAAAGTGTATGTGTTAAAGAATGAAGACTTGTTTAATTCCAACTAAATCAAATTGAAGCTTGATACCCAAAAACTAAAACCACCACTGCCCAAGAGTAGCCTAATTCTTATGCCAGGGCCTACTTTTATTGGTTGCCCAAGGGAAGCAAACATTTTTGCTTGCTTTTTGTCCTTTTTGCTTCCATAAATGAAAAAGCGAAATACATTTCCAACACCAGGGGGCAGATGTTTGACATCTCTCAGAGCATTCCTTGTCGTTGGCAGACATAGCCTACCTAGGAGGTTCAAAAACAACAATTACTATTTGATTGCTGATTCTGTGATCTACCTTAGGCTTGAAATAAAATATTTGCAGCAAGCTGTAGTATGGCATGCTGTGGCTGTTGACAGAATAGCACACGGCAGTTTATTGTGGTAGTATGGGTTCCTCAGCTTTGTCTAGGCTTGCAGTGGATTTCAGAAGACAGTGATTGCATGTACATGTATGTTTGTACTTGTGTGTGTGTGTGTGCGTGTGTGTGTTAGGACATGCTTGTGTGTGTGTGTGTGTGTGTGTATTAGGATGTGTGAGTGAGTCATTTCTGCACTGCTGCTGCTGTTGCATGCCTCATGCCAGTGCTGCTGCAGACACTTCCTCTCGCCGCTCGTCCCCTCCCCCTCTGATGGGGGCCAGCTGTGGGAGTGCCTCTGGAACAACAGGGTCAGAGGGAAATCACACACACACGTTTATGTATGGACTTGCCCTCTCTGTCTCTCTCTGTCTCTCTCTCTCTCTCTCTCTCTCTCTCTCTCTCTCTCTCTCTGTCTCTCTCTCTCTCTCTCTCTCTCTCTCTCTCTCTCTCATTCTCTCATTTCTCTTCTGGTCTCCCTCTCTTAGTTTCTATCTGGCTTGCCATCTAATCTACAAGTAGGTGTTATAATTATGCAAAAGTTGCCAAAGTTCCTCTCCTCTCCTCTCCCCGGTGTCTCTGCTCTATACTACCACAGCTACAACAGAGAGCAACACTTTCTCCTGCTTCTCTAGTGCCACAGCAAATAAACAGGCATTTGACTGCCTGCCTCGGGCCACCGCGTGACTGAAAGTATGTCTGCGGCAAAGCAAAAGGATGAAAAAAACGCATTGTCTTATGAAAGTCTCCTCTTCTTCTTCTGCTTTTCCATTTCATTAATGAACAACATCTTCTCTCCCCGGGGGGCGTTTTCCATGTGTCTGCGTCCAACACATTCTTCTTTAGGGTTTTTTTGTTTGTTTGTTTGTTTTGGTGTTTTGGATGCCATGTTTTTTGAAACCATGCGAGATTGTGGAGTTGAGCTGACGCTCCTCCCTGAATGTGTGGTTGTCTCCACGCAGGCAGGCCACCACCCTCAACAACTAACTCTCTCTCTCTCTCTCTCTCTGCACACTCCCAATGACTCTCTCATACTGTGCTCTCTCAGCGACTCTCTCTCTCTTCCTCTCTCTCTTTCCACGGCAAGAACCCTCCCCCTTCATGCCTTGAGACTGGCTGAGCAGCAACACACAGACGCACAGAACCAGACAGAGAGAGAGAGAGAGAGAGAGAGAGAGTGAGTGAAAGAGTGAGAGAAGAAGAAAGGAAGTAAAGTAAGGAGTAACAAACCGTGGAATAGAATGGGGTCTTTCTTCAGGAGCCTCCCACTGTGGCTCAGGAAGTGAAGTACAGCGAGAGAGGAGAGGAGAGGAGCAGAGGAGAGAAGACTGGAGAGGCGCGCCCACTGAAGTCGGAGGAACAAGCTGTTCGGGAATCTCCTGCGAGGAGCTGAGGGGGAGCAAAGCCTGCGAGTGACCGGCCCCCCAGGAAGAGTGGCACTTCCACACGCCCTCCTCTGGACTTTACACACACACACACACACACACACACACCACCTACAAACACAGCACAGAAGAGGAGTGAAGGAGGTAAAGGGGGAGTTTTGGAGGAGAGGTTACAAGGAAAAGAGCGGGAGGAGAGCTGGATAGAGAGAAAGAGAGAGAGGGAGAGAGTGAAACTTAAGTAACAGGAAACACTCGTACACCAACAGGTTAAGGAGCGGAAGGAGATATAGAAGAGTAAGAACGAGTGAGAGAGAGAAAGAGCAAGGGAGGAGAGAGAAGGATGGAGGCCTTGCTGCCAGTGTTGCAGGGGCATCCGGGACTCTCTGTGATCGCCTTTGCCGTGGCCTTCCGCTGCGTCCACCACCTGCTGCGGAACCTTCCAGTGCCCGATGAGGTACAGCAGGATGCGTTCCGCTTCTGGAAATGGAGGAACCTGTCGGTGTCGATGGTCCATTCCCTAGTGACCGGCATCTGGGCTGTGACCTGGTAAGTGAGCCGCCGTCGGGCATAGGGGGGTGTGGGTGTAACTGGAGTGTTCATTGTTCATTCACTGAGACTTCACATGATGATTCGGTGGAGGAGGCTGGTAGTGTCATGTGGACAGGGCATTTACAGACATACGCTCACACACAAACAAACAGGCTCACACAGAAGCATATACATGTACATGTGCTCTTACAAACACCTAGATATTCAGGTGGACAGACGAATTGTACGTTAAGACAGTTGCAGACAGTAGTTAAGTTATCTGAAGAATTTGAGTAGTGTGTACATCTCTTCATCATTCTTCATCATCATCATATCTAGACCAGATCGACAGGTTTTTTTGCGTCACCATATGAAACACCCAGCACATAATGGCCCCATATGAAACATGAAGACGTAACGACAATGCTTTCACGATCTTTATCTACTATTCAGGAACTCTGGTTATGAACAGCTTCCTCTATAAATCACACGTTTGCTTATAGAGGCTAACTCTACTAACGTTGCTGCTACTAAGAACTAAGAATAGAATACTTCTTTTCAAGGAGTGGCAAAGCCTTGCAAAACGATGAAGGTACTGAAAACTGGAAAAACCTGTGAGCCAGCAAAACGATTAAGCATTAAGTTGGAGTGTTGTAACACACACTCCCACACACATATGCACACACACCGCGCCCATGTGTTAATTAAGACCAGAATTACATGAGGAGCACATTTTATTCACTTTCTCTATGTGTGATATGGAAAACTAAAGAGAAGATGAAACTCAATGACCTTTGGCCATTGATTGTCTGAACTTTACCACAGTGACACAAGAAGCATGACTTCAGATGGCTGCTGTGGTAAAGTTCACTAGAAGCTACACAAGAGACTTTAGCGAGCAAGACATACTACACTAGACTATGCTATCAAACCTGAAGCTAATCTAAAACTCTGTCAAGAGACACTCCACAGAATTTTGTGCCATCAGATATCCTTATCATTAATCTATGTAGTCATCTGGAGATGTATGTGGGCCTGATGTCACTACACCAACACTCTTCTTTAATTTTGTTTGAAGATGGCAACCTCAAATTAACAAAAAATAATAGGGATCTACATTGAAGTCCGTTGCTAAGGGGAGTACCCAATTGATCTAAAACTGCCAAAAATGGTTCATGCTCTGTCACACAACAACGTTACATAGTGCAATGCCGGGCATTCCATGTGTGCTTTTGCAATGCAAGGGAGTTCATTCTCCTTATAGTAAGTCAGTGGGGCATCAAAATGAGTTTGAAGCCGTTATATATAAAGGTCAAATTGAATTGATTATTACCTGTATGGCCTCATGTACTGTAGAATGTAAACTATTTCTGTCCAGGCCACTGGGATTACATACCACTCTACATCAATGGTCCTTTAGCCAGACAGTGAAAGAGAGGCTATATTTACCACACAACTGTTAAGGTGATGATACATACAAGGGGCAACACTGCTCAACGAGTTGCCTTAAGTGCAACAAGTTGCCTAGATTTCTTTTTAACTGTGATTTTTCTAAACTAAGCTACTCTAAGGAAGTTAGGATACTTTGACCAGGAGACTTGTGGATCCGGATGATGAAAGAACTCATATGACTAAACTGACTAAAATGAAAGTATAAGAAATGAATAGAATTACTTACAGACAGACTGCAGAGTTATAGCCAAGTTGAGTTAGATGAAATGTTGAGAGGACTGACAACATTACAGTAATTTCCTGCATATAAGCCGCATTGTGTATAAGCCGCAGTTAAAAAGTTAAAAGAAACAAAACCATATTAATACCATATTAACTGTCCCTGTGTATTAACCTCATAGCTGAAGACATTTTGCGAAATCAATGTATAAGCCACGGCTAATAGTCGGGAAATTACGGTAAGCATAGATGCTATCTAGTCTCTGCCAGAGATCTGACCCTGAAAGCAATTACATCTAGTTCAGTGGTTTTTAAAACTGGGGGGTCGACAAATTCTGAATTGCAGTCTGAATTGATTTTTGCCTAAATGCTTGACACAGGAGTACCAGTTATATTGGATGAGTGAGTTATAAAATAATACATCTTATTGTCATAGGCTGCCACTGACATTAATGCCTTTGGTGTTGACATAGCCTACCCATGACAGAAGACATGTTATGCCTCTGCCTCCAATGCTTATCTCTCAACATTTTCCACAGTGAAATCAAATGTTGCTGGGTGGAAAGAGGGTGGTCACTCACAACATTTGGCCACCATCTTTGCCAAGATTTGTTTTGTGTGTGTGTGAGGGGGGTGGGGAGGTTGGCAGACAAAAAGTTTAAGAACCACTGATCCAGTAAATATGACTACTGATAGGTAACAATGAAAGTGAGCCCCTGTTATTCATTGATGGAATGAAACGACATGGTCAGTGATATGCAGTTGTCATGGATGAATTGATTTTAAGCTAGTGTCACAGTTTAATTATAATTTCATAGACCATGACCAGAGATAATAAATACTGAAATCACTTGCACTGCCACAAAGAAAAATCTCTGTTCTCATTCAATGATATGGTTTGTGATATGGTTTAGTGACGACATAGAGAAAACACAGTTTGAATGTTTCACCGTTTCAATGTTTTACTGTTTTTTTTTTATCTTCTCTGTCACTTATCTCAGCTTGGTCCGAGAGCCAATGATGCGGCAGGAAATCTACTCTTACTACACTCCAGCTTCCTATCTCCTCGTCTGTGTGTCCTCAGGTCAGTGCACCACCATTGGCTGCCATACTAAAGTGGAGCTCATGCACTCACTAAAGCAACACGCTTCTTTTCTGCATGTTGGACAAAATAGGGGTTATGGGAGTGCACATGGTTTGACCTGTAGACTAGTGGGAGTCACATTTGAATTTAACATTTAACGTGTAAATTTAATCTGAGGTCTACACAAGAGAAAATCATTAACAGCCTGATTGAATTCAGGGGGGGATATGTCTGCACATTCACGTAGTGGCACACACATGCAAATACACGCACGCACACACACACACACACACACACACACAAGAGCGCGCGTACGCACGCACACAAACAAAAATGCACACACATACACTTTAACATGTAGGGTTAAATGTTCAACGGGCCCTGGTTTAAGAACAATGGGCCTGGTGAAAGAGGAGATCAGCTTCCAGTCCACAATACCACAGTCCTCCATCCTTTGGTCTTTATAAGTACAGACACTCCTTACTCTGAAAATCCAGTGGTGTCACCTGACGTGGCGTAAGCTTCCAAACAAACCCCCCTAGGCCACAACAGACAGCAAAACCCCCACCCCACCTACACAGGGATCATGCAACATGGTTGTTACGCAAGCTCCTGCATAACCTTGCAGGTCCAATACAAGCACAGCCTGTAAACAAGCCAAGCATCCGATGGGAATCACTCCGCTCCCGTCTCCGACACCTGGGAATGCTCGAGGCACTTACACTGTCTGAGTCACTGCCTGTGGCCAATTACTTAATGCGGCATCCACCCAGGCTGCGGCTGACCCTGGCGTAGATCTGGCGCTGTAAAGGCACAGATCCGACTGTGTTCGTGCCAAACCAGGACCAGGAGTTCTGTTGAAGCGGTAAATACGGTGGCAGATGCTACATGTTCGTCCAGTTATTAGCTGGTAATGAGCTGTGGGAATTGAAGTCAACAAATGATAATATGGTTTGCTAGCCTTCTCGTGGATTATACACAGTGCAAAGACATTTAACCAGTTGCAAGCAGTGGTGTAGTACTGTACATGATGGGCAGGACTATGCAGTATACCCACTTGAAAAGCATTATAGTGTCCGTATACTCACTTAAAATAGGCAAAGATACGTATTAACCCACTACAGCTAACTAGACTACACCACTAACTGCAAGTGCTAAGTCAGTCACTTTTTTGATAGTATAGCCCATGTATATATGTGTGTCTGGTATAGCCCCTTTCAGACCGCAGGAAGGCAGGGGCCAATTAAAGGGGGGGGGGGCTTGCACCTTCCATTTGCAGGAACCATCCATGTAGAAACTTGTTTAGGTCTTTTAGTAAGTCCCTGCTCCAGGGGACAACCTGATTGTGACTCCCAAATCCCAATGCTCCTCAGTTTAGGTGTATAGTATATGCAGTATGCTCTTTACATTCACCTTGTTAAAAGTAGGCTAATCAATCATAAGGAAAGAAACATGTTCCCTCTAAGATATAGATTGACACGACAAGAGGATCAAATCTGCTCACCGTTGACTAAAATGCTATAGGAAGTGGTGACCTAACCTCCCTCAGGCCAGAGCCCCCTGATCATATTTATATCCTGCATATCCTGTTTTGTCTTTTGCCTGCGTCAAGAGGAGGAAGCAACCCACCACACATCATTCAAACCATGGCAACAGTCACAGCCCTATGTTCTATGTCTCTACGGCAACACAGGGGCACTCTCTCTGACATGAGAAACCACACACTTTCGAAACGAGTGTGAGCACGCTGCCATGGAGTTACGACAAACATATTTAACGACTTTTGGTGTTAACATACTTATGACAAAAGAACCTTTATTTATTTATTTATGACAAGTTATGGTAGAGTTTAAAACGTTCAAAAAACATATAATGGGGACATTGGAGCAGTGACTGCTCTGCCATAATCCTCTATATGCCATAATGCTCTCAAAAGAGCATTTTAATCATGGCAGTTGGGAAGAATAATACAAATGAACCAAATATTTTCATTAATTTTTTTTTTTTTTGTTGTTGGGACAGGTTACTTTGTACAGGATGCTTGTGACATCATCCTTACCGGTCATGCGAAGGGCTCATGGGAGTTCTTGATTCATCATTTTCTGGTGAGTTGCTACATGTCCTCAATCATATTATCTGTGTGGGCTGACATTGTGATTTTTGTCATTTCTCAAATCTGCTTAAAACCACTTGGTGATTGGCAGCACCTCAGATTTAGATGCATATTCAACTTAATGTAAGACTTGTTATGACTTTTTAGCTTTTTGGTGACAGTTCACACTTTTTGACCCAAATCTGGAAAATTCACGAGTCAATGTATGGCATATTTTAATCTGTTGCGACTACACACTGACCTCCAGTGACCCCCCAGACAAACGGGGACATTTTCAGCAGAGCACGGGGGCAGCATTCAACATTCATGTGTCCCAAGTGAATACCACTGTGTGTTGTTTCCATTGGCGATGGAATCACAACACTCACATTGTTCGCCAAACAGAGAGTTGACCGGAGCGTTAACTAGATTGTGCCACAGAGCCTCCCAAGGCCAGCCACCACTGCAGATTGAAGCAGATACAGACTGTGTGTTTATTGCAGGCGAGTGGCCATTATGGTGGCTCCACAACTACTAACACACAACTCCCAATACTCAGACACACACACACACACACACACACACACACACACACACACACAGAGAGAGAGAGAGAGAGAGAGAGAGAGAGAGAGAGAGAGAGAGAGAGAGAGAGAGAGAGAGAGAGAGAGAGAGAGAGAGAGAGAGAGAGAGAGAAACAGTTATACCCTCTCTGTCTCTGTAATCAAATCACTATGAGACGAAAAATGGTCCCTGTCTGAATGTGGTTTTCAATCAATGGTCTACACTCTTGTCCGCTCATCATAGTGAAACAAGAACCAGAGTAATTTAAAAGTAATGTAAACTTTAAAATAAAAATAAGTAAAAGTTAAAATGATCAAAGACGACTGATGACTTCAATGTAGGCATGGATACGGCAGAATTGATTATTTCAACTGCCATTGAAACTGACCACTGCTCTTTTCACTTCAGCTTTTTGGTAACCAGGCTTGGCTGGTAGGGTGTGTTTTGGCTAAATGCGTGACCTGTCGCCATCGTCTTATCAGTCGTATGCTTTGCTCAACCTTATCTCGATTTCAGTGTCACGTTGTGCGGCCTGGCCAGCTTGTGGGGCCTTGGCCAGATGTACAGCCAGCCAGCCAGCCAGCCTATATTAAAAACTCATTCATAAAAACATATGAGATAACGAGATAAGTGGGACCAGAGTGGGGAGGGTGGGGGGGAATAATCAACTCAAGTGTACAATTAGAGGGCTGCTTGATGGGGTGGGAGCTCCTAGAGATTCTGTTGTGATTTGTGAGGAACTCACAAGAGCAGAGTGCACTGTCCTTCTCCCCTCCCTGGGTAAAGTTGCGGACCTGGGGTGTGTTTTCCCTCATAAGAGTCACTGAGTGACTACCATGAAATTTATAGATCTACAGAGACTATCGTTTTGAGTAATCCTTTGTGGTTTGAACAATCTCTTTGTGGTTACCATAGTGACTGTTCAGTGATAGTCTTGTTTGGGCCCAATGAAAAAGGACAATGGAACACGTCTTGTTTAATTTAGGTGTGCTTAGATCAAGGACCGACCAAACAAACAGGGCAAAGGGGACTCCAACAGCAAGACTGAAAACAGGCGACAGGTCTGACAGGCAGGCTACACCTGCAGGTAATTGAAGTGTTCCGTTTTGCGGCACGTATATGCTGCGACAATTAGCATCCACTATATTCAGTGGAATTGGCTGCACCACATGTGATGGTGGCACATACATTCTACAACTACTCTAACGCTTCAGTTCTGCACCCTGTGTGTGTAGCCTAGTGAGACTGCATGTAGAGGCACGCCAAACCTTCTGTTGCTGTGCCATTGAGGCTAGCTGTTCCTCTTGATCAAAGCTCTGACCTTACTACTCCAGCCCGCTTAAGTAAACTCAGGTATTTGTTAAGTCACACCTGTCTTGACCCATCCTCTACATTTCTTGCGTGCCTCTCCTGAACGTGCCTGACAAATTACGTGCATCGGAACATGCCTGTCCACATTACAGATAAGGCCAAGATTACTCGTGAAACCAATGAAAAGCCATGTAGGAATGTCATATTTCCAAACAACTGTATTTTTCATACTCATGTAACATTGAGTTTTTATATAACATGAAAATGCATATATATCTCGAAATAAGTTCCTTCAGTGCCATTCATTCTCAATTATGTGTGAGAGTGGATTTGTAGTTTTGAGTTTTGGGGCATCAAAAGTCAGGGGACTGGGTACACCATACTGTCCAGGGGTCCATCACAGAACCTCATAACCAATTTACCCATTACTGAGGATGCCCTGGGCCTACACCCTTAGAAAAGAGGTGCTTCATATATGGCACCCCTAAATGGCTCTTTAAACCATCAAAGGTTCATCAAAGGAACCGCTAAGGGTTATTTCAAGCCTGTGTGGTTCTATATGGCACCCCAAGAGCGCTTCTTTTAAGAGCGTATATTGTTTTCTGTGAAAGGCCCAACATTTCTAGCAGCATTCCTGACAATGTGACCGTCCACCCCCCACTAACAAAATCAGTCATTGAAGCGTCTCCTGACATTCCTCTGTCTCCTCCTCAGGTGCTGTGCAGCTTCCTGTACACGTTGTTCACGCGGCACTACGTGGCGGGCGCCACTATCGCCCTCCTGGTGGAGGTGAACAGCACCACGCTGCACACGCGCCTCATGCTCAAGCTGGCGGCGGCCCAGTTCTCTCCGTTCTACGGCTTCAACAAGCTGCTCAACGTCTTCACCTACGTGTGCTTCCGCCTGAGCGCGCAGTTCTTCCTCACCTGGTACATCGCGCACAACTACAGCTGGCTGGACCACGCCGGCTACTTCATGGTCACCATGATCCTCATGAACATCATGATCCTGATCTACTTCTACAGGCTGCTCCGCGCCGACTTCTTCCCCCGTCGGAAGAGCGGCAGCGGCGCGACACAGAATGGAACACACAACAACAGCAACGCCACCCCCAGGTTCCTCAACGACTGAGGAAGAGGAAGGGAAGCTTCTAGAGAAACCTTTCTGTTTTTGATTTTTTTTAAAAAAAAATTTGTATTTCTTTATGTCTAGGTTGGTTGTGTGTGTGCTTGGTTTCCATGGAGGTTCCAAACAAGCACGTTTCCATGACTCCCACATCTCACACCCTCCAAGCGCTCTCATTAAAACCAAGTGAAGTGCTCTGGATCTGAACAGCCAGCCGTGTGCAGTGTTTCTGACTTAACACCAGTCTACTTCTGCAACGTTTACATAATGCTTGACTAAATCTTGCATACTCAAATGCCCTTCATATCTCTTTGCGTGTTGTTGGTGGTATGCCAGTGTGAGACCGCAAAGAGGACAGCTACCTCAGTGCGGGCCTAGGTAGAGTCTCACTTCACATGAAGCCCCATACAGGCTGAAAGGCTGCAGACTGATCAATTTACCACCATGCCGGACTCTGGCCGGTCATATCATAAGGGTTGTGATTGACCCAAACGTGTTTGTATGTGTGTAGCATAGCATTAGAACTGACAAAGTTTTGTGTCCATCTGTCTTAGTACCTTGTTAAGGACATTTAGTTGTGTTAGACATTAAGCTGTATTCTTTTTTTTTTTTTTTTAACAGAGCCATGGCTTGGCACTGAAAAGAAAAGTTATTAAAAAATCTACATCATGAATGATAAGAGGTGAAATGCACATTTCTACCAGACTGTTGTTGCAAATCAGGACAACCAGGATTTTTCAGGACATTAAGCAGTGTGTTACAAATCAGGCAGAAAGATCACACATGGCTGTGAAGGGAGGTTGTAGTGGGTGTTAATAGTTCATTTACCTTCTTTCACTTTGGCTTTTGAAGACGTTCCAGTCAATTTAAGAAGATGGACAGCTACAAAACAGATCTGAACTGAAAATGTGACGCATCACTTTTGGTTTTACTATTTATTCACAGGTGACAAACAAATCCATAAATGGTCTTACAGTAGCTCTTGTGGGAAAGAGGTGGGCATATACCTTTAAAAATGGTATTCTGATTTGGGCTGTGTAAGTCCATGATCATATAAATATTTGAGATGATGTCTTGAAACTACATGAAACTCTTATCATGTTAGTGCTTTCTAAACATAATGATTCCAGGGGAATGAAAATATAACAGAGAGTAGAATACAGCTACCCAGTTCTGGAGAAACTTTGCCTCAGACTACTCCAAGAACACATTCTGTCTTTTACTTATGCAAAATATAGGCTATATGAATATTATATAAGATATAGAGAAATGTGAGCGCTCCTGTCAGGAAATTGTTGACTGTGAATCACAGTATCAAAGGCGAAATGAACAACTAATTGTTTTTGTTTGTTTGTTTGTTTTTTCATTAGATTGGAATGTTGAAAAAATAAATGATATCTTCAAGAGAAAGATATAATACTAAAGATTTTTTTGCAATGCATGTTTAATTTATGTAAATTTACACAAACTATCTGACCTGTGGTCATTTCCTGATCCCACCACACTTCCTCACTCTTCACAGTCCGATCTCAATAAAGCCAAAAAGTCCAACAAAACAAAACTTTTATCCATTTAAACTTCTAAAAAGCAAATCCTCTTCCATCCCCTTTCTCTTGTCTAAGTGGCCCGTTGTGACCCCTGGAGTATGCTTTTCACAGCACTCTGTATTCAGTTTTACCGTTCCTATTTCATCTGTTCACTTACATTGCTTCTCACTCATAGGCCACTTTGGGTAAAGGCATCTGCGAAGCGACTGTATGTAAATATACCCTCCTGAAACTAGCGCACCACCAAAGAGGATGCCGCCCCTCAACTGCCTGCCACTATCCTCCTGATAGAGGACCTTTAACCTACAGAGAAAAGACCGAGAGAGAATTACTATGTCCTGGCAGCAGCACAAGGACCCCCCCTTCATGAGTATAAATGGAGACGAGAGCCTGCTAATTACTGTGCCAGCCAAACAGTATGATTATGGGTAGTTTGGTGCTGCTAAACTGGTTCCAAACAGCAGTGGGAAATGATTTGACTATCAAACATTTCACCCTTACAAAGCTCTGCTACTGAAATTGCGGCGGAAATCAAACAGCACCCCAGTTTTTTGGACTGTTTTTTTTGTTTTGTTTTGTTTTTGGTTGTTTTTATGTGATCTTCTGTAATTATTGAGATATCACACAGGCTTGTCAAGGGTTCACTATCATACATTTTATAATCCAGTCAGTTGTTTAGTGGAATAAGAGAAGTGTGTTTACGTCTCAAATATATCCTTAGAAAAATGCTTTAAGATAGGCTATACTGAGAACAAGTTGTCTTTATTGTGATTTGTGCAACTCAGTTGCAGATGGTGTAATGCTGCCATCTACCAGCCCACGAAGCAACATGCATTAGTATAACTCGGGGGAAATAGATATTTTACAGTAAAGTAATTGGTTGCTGGTCCATAGACTTATCTGGGAAGTATATCTGGGAAAAGAAGGGTATTTTTAATCAGCATAGACTATGGACACATAAACATAAATAGCCTAAGTGCCCACAAACAGGCACTCTATTGTTTGCATAGACTTCAAGGAAACAAGGACTGCTACAAAAATAATTAGCCTATGTGTGTCTGTTTTATATGATAGGCTATTTCTTGGACATCATGGAATAGTCTTAGTGTTTTTTGTTTTTGTTTCTTTGTTTTCTGTTTCTTTCTATTGATTCTGCTTCTTTCTGTCAAGCCTGCTGGCTGAAAGAGCGTTTAACAGCAAAGGATGCTGGGATTGAAATGAGACCGAATTGTTCAAGGGAGTTGTAGTTTCTTTCCCCTCACCGTTTTTTCAATGGCTGAGAAATGTGAAATAGGTCTTGTTAAATCATTGCCATTTTTCTGCTTCAGGCTCAGATATAAACAGGCGTGTTGATTTCTTTTAGCCTAATTTGCTTTTCTTATCTTTATTTTACAGATTTGTGTGAGCAAGAATGGGACTGCCAGAAGGCTGCAATAGCCTATAATTAGGCTATGCGCGGTGATCATCTTCACAACAGCTACATGAAACTGGCAATAATTGTAAACCTGCAACAAATTCGACATCAACAGGATAGCAGTAGGCTAGCTTTTCTGTTTCTGTTTTATCCAAGTAGCCTAGGCGAACTCTTTTCCCGAACGGGACAGGTCATGACATTCCTCTGACGCCAGGGGGATACGCTTTCCTGGAAGGGAAAAACACTGGAATCTTTTGGGGAAAAAAGTGTAGGCTAGTGCGCACAACCCCTCAACTTAATAGAAGTCATCTGCCTCCGTCCCACATTACGCTTCCGTGGGCTAAGGGTTTCGTTTTTCCTTTAGTCTGCAAAGAAACCCTTGGGTTGAGTGGCGGATATGTGCTGAAGAAGCTGACCAAGGAGTGTCTTTGAACTTTTTGGGGAAAGGGGCAGCGTTTTCTTTGTGGAGTGGAAGCGCCCGAGATTTATCCACGCGGGAGAGCGGAAAAGATTCATTTTGGTAGCTACGTCATTACTTTTTTATGCGTAATATCTTCCTTTAAACGTTTTACAGTGGTATTATCCTGACATTTGGTAGCAGTTTATAACTGCAAATGTAGCATAATGTGTCCATCTTTGTCGTCTGGGGTTTGCCAATAGCAGAATCCTTGAAGAATTGCATTGTGTTGACTTACAGATTCTCTTTAATGACTCATTTTACGTTAAATTGCTTTCATTCTGGGATTGCACTCCATGAGTAACAAAGTTTCTTTGATTCTTTTATGAGGTAGGAATATGATGCATTGTAACCAATTGTGCCTCTTTGTTCACCGAATCACGTTTAGGATTAACTAACGGAGATTAGCTCATCACCAAACTGCCAAATGGCATATTACTGTAGCCTACGCTACATGCAATGCCCATGCCTGGTCTCTTAGCAACAGCCCAACACATGGAAATGTCAGAATAAATAAAACGCATACTAATTTTCCAAAGGAGCAGGGTATCCCACATTGTGAAGACCTTAAAATACACTCTGTTTTGGAGGCCTACGTACGTAATGCATCACTGTCCTACATGTATGTCTGTCCTGTATGTCCTCTTCTCTCACAGAGCTGCCAACATGAGTGTGCTACCGCCCATTCGGAGGGATCGAGTCATAGCCCAGCTGCCTCCGGTAGGCCTAGTGCATTCATTGGCTTTAACCATAGAAACAACACAGTGCAGAAAAGCGTTATTATTCTTCTAAATCAAATTAACTTTGCACAATACAGGTGCACTCTTACACACACACACACACACACACATACTGCACAAGCCATGGTCAGGTCAGCAGACACACACACACACACACACTGCACAAGCCATGGTCAGGTCAGCAGACACGCACGCACGCACACACGCACGCACACACGCACACACACGCACACAGCACACAAATCAGCAGGAGCATACAATGTAACCAGACAGGGATGAGTCAGAAAGAATACACACGCACACACACACACACACACACACACACACACACACACACACACTACAGGCACACATAACCTACCCATTATTCGCTGAAATGGGTATCACTCGCGCTCTAGCCTGTCGGTGCTCACAGAGTAGGACCACAGAACCAACAGCAAGTCCTGGGCCACATCAGGTGACTGAAGCTACAGGGACGTTTTTAAAATTGTAATGGTGCAAGTCACTCTGTTCCCACTCGGTTTTGACTCTGAAGAAGACGCTTCGAAACATTCGTCACTTGCACCATTTAAGTTTGAAAAAGTTTTTAGTGCGCTCCAGCCCTTCCTGGGTTCAGTCATCCGCTGTGGCCTATGACCTGCTGCACATTATTGTTGTTCAGCCAACACATCATTATGCTCTGTGCGCCCCATATTTGTTGTTTAACCATCACGTCACTGTGCGTGACTCTGACACTCTGTCATTGCAGTGCTTCAACAAAGACGCCGCCCTGCACACCAAGGAGGAGTTCCACTCCAAAGTCCGGACAGCATGCCAGGAACAGAAGACTGGGACCGTGGGGTGAGCTGGAAACATCATCATCATCACCACCTCCACTCAGATCTCGCATCACACAGCACACAGTATAAAAAGGGCACACAGCAAAGACTCAAAGTATTTTGGGATCCTGGAGGGTTTTTTTTGCCTGGAATCGAATCAACTAATTTGCCACTCTTGACACTACCTTTTTTTTGTCCAGTAGGTTTAAGATCTCCAAGGTCATTGTCGTGGGTGACCTGGCTGTGGGCAAGACATGTCTGATTAATAGGTAAGCAGATCAAAGGAGTCTTGGCTTAATATTTGACAGGGAGGGGAATGGTTGAAAATGATTGAAACGTTTAATGAATAAACTGTATGAACCTTTATTGGGACAAGTGTGAACAAACCCAATTTCACCATGCAGGCCCATTTCTAGCGCCTTCATGGAAATTTCTAGATGAATCTGTGTTTTTCATCAGGTTTTGTAAGGACACTTTTGACAAGAACTACAAGGCCACCATAGGCGTGGACTTTGAGATGGAGCGATTTGAGGTGCTGGGTGTCCCTTTCAGCTTGCAGCTGTGAGTGTCTGGCCGTCGTCCGTATCTGTGGAATTACCATTTAATTAGTTAATAAATCAGTGTCCTACAGTACTGTTCATAACTCCCTACCCTCTTTTGTGTAGGTGGGATACCGCAGGGCAGGAGAGATTTAAATGTATTGCTTCTACGTACTACAGAGGGGCTCAAGGTACACAAATGACATTTTATGGCCGTATTGCACATTTATGAGCATGAGGACAGTGTCTGATGCAGACAAGTCAGACAATTTAAGCAAATTTATCATATGAGACATCATAATTAGTTGGCTTCTCAGATTATGTTGCTTTTTATGTCCCATTTAGCGATCATAATCGTGTTTGATTTGACGGATGTGTCATCGCTGGGTCATGCCAGGTGAGTCATGGTGTTCCTCACCCTTTGTGCATTCCATCCATCCCATATTATTCTAATGCGCTGTTCCATAAGAAATGTGAACCTGGACTGTCTCTCTCTCCCTCCATCCTCCAGGCAGTGGCTGGAAGACGCCATGAAGGAGAATGACCCGTCCAGCGTGCTGCTCTTCCTGGTTGGCACCAAGAAAGACTTGAGTGTGTGTGTGCTTTGACATTCCATTCTCCAAGTTCAGTGCCTAGGGCGACAAACGATCCCACTTTGAGTTTTAGTAGCGTAGGCTCGGGCTCTGCTGGAAATGTTTCTTGTGGAAGGGAGGGTCCAACTTGGCAAGAGGCCACAGTGTTTCTGACCACTGAATATGCTGGGTCTGTTGAACACACAGACCTCAAAAATGTGGTCGGTCCTTGTCTTTTGCAAGATCAGGCTTGATCCATCAACTTTAGAATTTTTTTTTGAGCACTTGTGTTTTCCTAAGAACCGCTAATTAGAAGCAGACAATAATAAAGCCTCGCTGTGTTTACCTTTACAATTTACCTTGTGAACTGCAGCTATATGTGACACCTCAAAGATAGCAAGTCAGTTAAGTTATTCTTTCTTCCCTCCTGGCAACAAATGGCTTAATGCTCCAGTATGCTCTGCCTGGTGTGTAACACACGTGTATGGGTGGTTATTGTTACTCTGGAAAGGCTAACGTCTATCTCTCTCTGTCTTGCGCAGTCCCCTGCTCAGTATTCTCAGATTGAGGAGGATGCCATCCGACTCTCCGAAGAGATAAAGGCGGAGTATTGGGCTGTCTCCGCACTAACAGGTCAGTATAGGTCTCGGGAAGGGCTCCTAGTGGTTTGGGTGTTTTTAAGAGATGCACACAGGCTGAGATCTGTGATGCCACAGTAACTAATAAGTGTTTACATTAACTGAAAGGATCTTTAGATTGATTCGGTTTGTGACAAATGACACTGCATGAAAAGTATCCTCCTGGGTAAATTCTTGAGTGTGCATGTGTGTGCGTGTGTGCATGAGTGTGCATGTGTTTTCTCTACTAACACAGGATGACATACACACAATCATCATTTGTGAATCTGTGCCCATTTTAGAAATATTAGATCTCCGACCTAAGTTAATTCATGTCACCGGACAACCATGTTAACTCTCTTGTTCTCTGGTGCAGGAGAGGGCGTGAGGGAGTTTTTCTTCAGAGTTGCGTCCCTTACATTTGAAGCTAATGTCCTAGCAGAACTGGAGAAGAGTGGATCCCGACGCATCGGGGAAGTTGTTAGTAAGTACTTGCCTGGTCCTTTTAAACAATATTCTCATCTAATTTAATGGCAACCATAAAAATGTGCGAGAGGTAAAAGACAACATTCTCTCTGAGCCTGGTGTGAAGGCACCCAAGGTCACGTACATTTGATTCTGAGGAGGAATGTCCTAAGTGGTTAATTGGACATTTTAGCACAAGCTATTTTTTAGTCATGTCTTACCCTAAAGTTCTCTACAGATTTAGAATGGAATGCAACAGAATGGCGTTCTGTAAGGGAAAAGCTAGAATGGTTTAAATACAAAACTCAGGATGGCTTCTCTCATCTCTCTCCTAGAAATCACCAGCAACTCCAACAACACACACACCACATCCAAGAAGAAGCACCCTAACTGCTGTCAATAAGAGAGAGAACGTTCTGGAATATTCACTGAGACCGTACCAAGTCCAGACATACTGTCCTTGCCGCATGGGAAGGTCTTAAAGAACGGTGACACAATGGCAAGAGTGTTCACCTCTCCTAAAAAGAACACTACAAAGAGTTTTAAGGGCTGTCTCAAGACTGAGGTTATTTATTTGATCTTTTTCTGTTTATGAGGTTGGAATGTCAGCTGGCCTGGTGAGAGGGGAATTTGTTTTGTTGGTTACTGCCATGCTTTTTGTCCCTTGTGTGGTGAACCATGAGAGAGTTATGTAAAGAAGGATTTGAGAGTTTCACAATTGTTTTTATTTACTCATTTTAGTATCTTAAAAGTGATAAGGAATTGCACTCCCCTACCCCCACCCCCAAAGTATATCGCCTTATGCTTTTAGGCCAAGTTCAATTGATATGCTGTTGTTTTGCTGTGTGTTCAATCCATTTTTAAGGTACAAATACAATGAGGGAGTAACTGCAGTGTACTGAGAAGTAATGTGGTTTAAATGGTGCACACAATGTTTCTGAAGAACCAGATCAAACTATACATTACATATGATATGAGCTGAGGAAAGTGGTCATTGTTTACAGCCTTAATAAGCCAAAACATGAAAGATGCAATATTTCTAGTTATGCAACTGAATAATACATAATTTTGTATCAAGACAGTAATAATATTTGAAAAGTCCCTCCATTTTTGCTTTTTTATTATGTTTACCAAGTTATGCAAATCACAAGACTGCCGAAGAAAATAAAGATACTATTTCTGGGGCAATTTTAACCATTGTCTTTATTAATAATTTGTCATATACATTAGAAAACGACCATATAATAAAATCAAGTTGTATTTACAGTGGGATCTCAGTCTCACGTGAAAAAGCATATGAGGCACATCCACATGTAGTGAAGCCACTCATTATTGGCCCTACATTATGTCTTCATTTCTTGTTATTATTATTCCTTTTTAATCTTAAGACAACATTTTAGATAGAAGAGTTCATACTTTAGTGGGCTTCTCTATTATGCATTTAGAAATTCTAGTTTGGATATAGCCCCACCTTGTGGTTGTTTTAAAAGGTACAATCCAAACATGGAACAATCCAAACAAGACCGCGCCATCCTCATGTGATTCCTGAAGATAAAGCATCGCTTGTGAGATTGTTATCTTTGGCTCAGTCTATCAGTATCTCCTCTGGAAGAGGCCCTAAAAGCTTCCCACGCATTTCTGACAGTCCACCCTCTCTCACTCTCATTCCCACACTGTTTCCTGGGGTTCACTGTTTTTTATGGCCAAAGACCGCAAACGATTCCAGGTACTGGCTGTCAATCTGAGACTGGAGTTCCTCTGGGATGCAGTGCGAGTGCTTGTAGTTCTGCTTAATCCACGTGCCTCCCGCACTGTTCTCAATGGCCACAGCAGCAACACCTACACACAATTTCAACAGAATCAGTAGACAATTAGACATGTATTATTATCACTTATTTATTTAGCGAACCCTTTTAATCAAAAAATTGAGGGAGAGCATTCAAGCTACGGTGCAGAGGAGACAGTAGGAAGCTATTCATGCTACGTCAATTAACCAGAGGATGAGAGTGCAGACGTTAATCAAAGTGGAGGAGAAATTGATAAAAGAAGCAGGAGGTAGAGGAGGGAAGAGAAGGAAGTCCATAGTTAAGTGCATATTAGGTGTGTTGGGTTGTTAGTTAGTGTTGCTAAACAGTTTGTACTATAATGATGATATAATATTGTCCTGGTGGCACGCAGCCATAACCCAGCAGTTGTAACTACCACTCTGACTTTATGTAATGGGCAAATGTCAAGAAATCAGACTTTTATTAGTCTTTCACTGAGTGTTTCGTTTGAATGTGTCTGGCTTACTGTGAAAGTGTATCTGAAAGATAATTCATTATAGGCAGTTATTGTATGTTGTCACTATCTATTAGTGTAGTTTATTTGTTGTTTATAACATTTTATAGCTGAGAGATTTGCTATAAACCAGTTCAGAGTACAAACTGGGAGTGCTTCCGTGAGGCTGATGGTATCAAATGTTGGCTGACGTGCTGGATGTGGGCTGAGCTCAACGTTGTACTCTGCCCCACATTGAGCGCAGCCTCAACGAGGGGCTTCTCTATGGTTTACAAGGACACCATCACAGACAAGGAGGTGTTGTGGTTCAACAGTGACCAGACAGACTCACCCACCACCTTGGCCCCTTGCTTCTCCACAAGTTGGATGGCTGCCTTCATGGTGCCTCCCGTCTCGATCCACTGATCCACTATAAGCACCTTCAGGCCTGCAAGATACCAGCTTTCATTGAACAGTGGTTCCTCTGGTAAAACTGGGAATATTGATCCATCCAGGATTGTTTGAAAATACCTTGTATAGGTTAAGAAACAAGTGTTGTGACAAATCTGCTTTCTGCAGTACATCGATCATTAGAATCGGCTCATTTAAAATGATTGGAACTATGTGGTTCCATACAAGATGCATCAACCCTAAAAGAAGTGTTGTTTCTTACACTTTTTTTAGCTCTAAATTATTTAGTGGTCCCTACACAATGTTTCGTTTTATAATAGACTTGATCTGTTTCCCTGCATTTGAATGTAAAAGGTGTTAAAAGAGCTGGCCGAAGTATTATGTAAGACCACACATTCTCTGGCAATGCAACAGTCTAGCCTACAAGCAGATGCAGTTCTTGTAGTTTGTGTAGTACTACGCCCTCCATATTTTACGGAGAGGTATATGTGACCAATGGCCTTCTCAAACAGCAAGAGGTCATGCTCTTAGGGATCTACCTTTTATTTTCATCCTAACCAAGTGACAACTGGGGTGTATAAAGATTCAATTCACAGGAACAGGAACTGAACTTGCTCACTGAACTGGAGAGTACAGAATGGCCAAAAGGGGGTCTTTTCAGTCAAGGTACAGGAGGTCACTTCCTGCCTGGCAGGATATGCTTGGCTAAACTGTATAGGCCAATGACGCCAAAAAGTGAGCGAAGTCCAGTGTAGCCAGGTTTCCTTCATATTCAAATGGACCCACAGCTTGACACCTGGAGGTCATCCATTAACACAAGATAATTAGCAGGCGAGAGGGGGTTTCAGGTGGCTTACTTTTTTTACGCTTTTTCACTCTTCCTGCTTTTTTTTACCACCGCACTCATTTTTAGGTTTAGCTACTGCTCTCACTAAATGTGACAAAACAACGAGAACGGAATCCACTGAAACCGAATGTGTCATCACAAAACAGGGAATTTTCACTTATTATTATTTGGTCAAAAAATATTTTTGGAGGTGGTTTTATTTATTTATTTATTTTTAGAAAGGTTTTGAGGACCAAATAACTAACTTTTTAACAATGGCTCCTGAAATATAAGACCTTGAATTTCAATGCTTACTAAGTCAAGAAAACAGTAAAAGTGCTGCGTTCATTGTACATTATTATGTTCCGAAGACCACTAACTTAAATTTCAGGGGCAAATATTTCCATTCACCATGCAACAGAGCAGCATGGACAGCCCATATCAACATTTACCTATGGCATTCACATGTGTGATATGGTACCTGGCCTGAGTACATCCAGACGCACTTCCATCAGTTTCTCACGTCCCGAATAGTCACTGTAATCTTGGGTCTGAGTGTCGATACATAAATGCCCTGCTTTACGGATGGCCAGGAAACCTTTCCCAAGAGTGGTAGCCACAGCAGACCCTGAGTAATATATTATATGAGGTGACATTGTGTATAGATTTACAGTTTGTTTACTGTGATATCACATTCCCAATAAATAATATTTAAAGAGGCAGTAGTTTTGTTTCAACTTAACCTAGCTGACACATTACATTTTCACAAACTTTCATTCTCCGAGAGAGAGAGAGAGTGTGAGAGAGAGAGAGAGAGAGAGAGAGAGAGAGAGAGAGAGAGAGAGAGAGAGAGAGAGAGAGAGAGAGAGAGAGAGAGATGCCAAATGTGTTTCTAAATTTAGTGGGTTTCCCAGTGGGTAAAATTTCTTCCTGTATAAGAGTGTGACCTGCGTTCTCAAAATAACTCCCCCAGCATATGTGTAGACACACCTCACCAGAAGCCTGTGTGCCGGAACCTTGCTTCCCCCCCAGTTTACCTAGAATGAATCCCATGGCATCTATGCCAGCAACAATGTCAATCGACTCATTCTGGAATGGTTTCAGCAGGTCCTGAACGCAATCTGATAATGCCTTTAAACAAACACAAAAGATGTTAACTAATGCTCTGCGTCAGATTGTGCAGTAATACACTAGTAGGCTACTAATATTGTCAGTATGTGTGAAGGGGTTAGTGATTAAAGTAACTGCTGTCTTTAAGACAAGTCATTAGTGTAACAAGTTGAAAGTGTTACATGAAGACAACAATATGCAACATTTGCAAGACTGCCACTAGGCATACCTGGGAGTTGCAGTACAGCCTTGACGGGTCAAGCCAAGCAAACTTTGGTCCTTTGGTGTTAGGTGCCATGAGAGAGATATACCAGCCCTTTCCCCTGTCTTGAGGGACAGCCAAAGCGTCCATTCTGTTGGTTGGTGAAGATCGAAGCAGAAGTCGACTGACGCTCAAAAACTAGGCACCGCTGTCCAAAGCCAAGGGGGGCGTGCACCGTTAACATTTCTGAGAACACTCAATACTGCCCTCTGCGAGTTGTGCAAACAAACTGAGTCTGTGACCCGGCAAAGGTATTCTATAGGTTTTGTATTTTAAACCTTTTTTATAAGTGGGAGTATAAAGTTGCATATTTAAACAAAAGGCTAGTCTAAGAAATCTTTGTTTTGTTGATGCATGCTGTTCAGCGTGTTAACCTGCTGCTGATGTTGCTCTTCTCAAGACGTTGTCACGTTCCTTGTGAATCATTTCCACTAGGGAAAATGATTTATGTTGTCTGATTAAACTTTTCTCAACTTAACTTCTTTGGATATTCTTCGTCACATTAGTGGGGTAGTATACGTATTAAACTTATTATTGATATTATTATTATTATGAGATAATAATAATATTATTCTAAGAATAGTTTATTACTTCAAGTAGGCTATAATCATATTTTAAACTTTGCCATTGTTGACACATTCTAGACTACCAATGTCTTACTAGCCTAAATAGCACAGAAATGCACATCATATCAGATAATTCTTTTTGCAAAAAACTATGCCGAAATGACACCCTTTTGGCGGACTTACCTCTGTCAGTCAGCATTTTTTGCACGCACTTTTCCACCCAAATCGTGTTTCGTATGGACACTCATCAGCGGTCTGAATGTGAACTAGGCGCAATCAAAACTAATTTCATTATTTGGATTAAAATGACGAATACGAACTGATAAAACTAGCAATGTTATGGCCACAGAGAAGTTTACCTTGACACCCGCAGCCCATGCGAACAGGCGTGCGTGCGTCTCCACTCCCTGTTATTTTATTCAGTGGGCCTACACAAGCGTTAATGCGAGATGAATATTTGTCTTCCAAATATTGTGATGCAGAAGTGGACAAAAGAGGAGCCTATTTGCCCGGCCACCTTTATTTTAAGGCTTTATGGGAACCTGGGGGTAGCCTAAACCAAAACGTTGCAATACCCGCGATATTGGTGCTTTGTGACGCCCCAGTGCCCAACTGTGTCCTAGTTTTGCGTGGTTTGCGTGTTATTATTTCATCAAATAAACAAATATGGGGTAGACTCCCATTGAATAATCAAAACAGTTAACAGATTTAGACCGTGAGCCAGGGCCTCAAATTATGGAAACCGTTACCGAAAAGGTGGCAAAGGCTACCATACCTTTTCTGAAAGCCTGGAATCTCAGCTTTTCAATGATGTATGATGGCCATCTGACAAGAGTAGCTGTTTTGAGTTATGACACATAATGTAAACTAAGGTTAAAGAAATAATGTGTAGAAATCAAGCAGAACACTGGAATATTTTATTTTGCTATGTTTGGTATCATTTTAAAGGGGAGACTCTGAGCTTTCATTTAAATCCTTTTGTGAACATTTTGGATAAGTACAGCCAACCCTGGAGCTCTTCAAACCTTTAATCACACACATTTCCCTACCATTTCCCTGCCATTTTTTTGTCTTTTAATCCTGTGGCACCTGGGAGCATCAGAGAAACGAAATCCAAACACTGAAATACTGGCATGACCCTAAGGATTCAGGAAATGTATCATTTACCCATATTATCTGATTTGGAGGGGGTGATTTACAGTCTTGTATCAGAGATGGCGTTTTTTCAAAGACATAAACAGTAGTGTACTATTACCCTTGGCTAATTTGTTGATATGTTGAGTTGAAAGTCTGAGGTAAATATATTTTAAATAATAATTATTGATACAGATCATTTTGAAAAAGTTGTTATTCAGCATTCTCAGCATTTTTAGATAGTTAAAAAGGTCCTTAATACAAATCCACCACATATCATTTATATCAGGTCCCCACTTTCTTGGAATTTATATAAAAAAATGAATGCCTTGTTCTCAGGCAAGAAAATACACGTATACACAGGCTGCGATACTGTAAGTGCATTTGCAGGCCATGGTAAAGTGTCAGCCCGAAAACTTTTGTGAGACCTTTCAGAATGTTTGGGCAGACTGGGCAATGACACCTGCGTTGTATGCAGCCTTAAAGGAGTTCACATGTCAAATGTACAGCTCCAAGTCCAGAATCACCAACATCAATGAAATGAAGTATGCACTTTTTTATGCAAAGAAAGGCGTAGAATCCTGGCAGTTAACTCCATGCTCGGATTCTCTCAGGAAGCACGGTTTCAGAGCTAACTATCAAGGTGCTATCTGGAGAAGATGCCTCGAGAACAACCCTGAAGTTCCTTCCCCTGTTGAGTATGGGTGGTCTAGACTGGACCAAGATGGTGACTTGCAGCTCTCCATAGACTGGTTCAATGTCTCCATTGGTCCACAAGCAGTACTTGAGTTTCTGTCCTGCTCATGCAAGAGGGACTGTGTCACTCCTCATGTCAGTGTGATGCACTGTATAACAACTTTTTCAAAATGATCTGTATCAATAATTATTATTTCAAATATATTTACCTCAGACTTTCAACTCGACATATCAACAAATTAACCTTAAGGGTAATAGTACACTACTGTTTATGTCTTTGAAAAAACGCCATGTCTGATATAAGACGGAAAATCAACCCCTCCAAATCAGATAATATGGGTAAATGATACATTTTCTGAATCCTTAGGGTCATGCCAGTATTTCAGTGTTTGGATTTTGTTTCTCTGATGCTCCCAGGTGCCACAGGATTAAAAGACAAAAGATGGCAGGGAAATGGCAGGAAAATGTGGGTGATTAAAGGTTTGAAGAGCTCCAGGGTTGGCTGTACTTATCCAAAATGTTCACAAAAGGATTTAAATGAAAGCTCAGAGTCTCCCCTTTAAAATGATACCAAACATAGCAAAATAAAATATTTCAGTGTTGTGCTTGATTTATACGCATTATTTCTTCAACCTTAGTTTACATTATGCGTCATAACTCAAAACAGCTACTCTTGTCAGATGGCCATCATACATCATTGAAAAGCTGAGATTCCAGGCTTTCAGAAAAGGTATGGTAGCCTTTGCCACCTTTTCGGTAACGACCAACCCCTCTGGCTCACGGACTAATTAGGCTATTATACAACTAGTCTGACTTGGAGTCTACTATTTATTTGTATAGCCTATTTTAGAATGTTAATATGCTCTAACTGGCACAGGTATGGGCCTACATTAGGATTAGCATCCTTGGCACAGGAAGGTAGGCCTACTGAATTCAAACCTAATAAACGGACGGGATTTGAAGTCTCATGTTACCTCTGCTGATTTTGCATCAGTTCTCCGCCTTCTTCCAATCCGATTGCTCTCAGCCAGCCCACTCTTTCGGAGAAGTTCTTTATGAGCTACTCAGTTGCCCATGTGACTGACTGAAAACCCCTTGCCCTGCACTGCATGTCGAGCTCCGGTGCTACCCTGGTTTCCGAGAAAGATGATGAGTGACCAAATGCCATCTTTGTATTTTTCACCCCCTCTCACATTGCACAGCCTACATCAACACAAAATAGGCTATAGCCTTCTTTCTTTATTTCTTTCTTTCTTTCTTTTCTTTCTGCATCCAAATAGAACAAACTTTTGAAATCGATCCATTGACAAGTAAACTGTGCAACTGTATTGCAGACTTCTAGCAGCGCAGGCCTATTAAATCTGGATTTCGTTCGCCAAATACGCTGATTGGTAACCGAATCATTGCAGTTAATTAGGTTCCCATTTGGCCTCCACCCTCATTAACATCCCCATAAAGTCACTTGGTGAGACATACGAACCACCTAATGGGAGGCCTGACAATAACCTCTTTGGGAAGCTTGTTCGGACATGCAGTCTTTGCAACACATCTTTGCTGACGAGACCAAGTCACCACAGTGACTGACAGACGGGAGATGCAGGTCCCCCAAGATGATAAAACATCCTTCTTTTGGGCCTTTTCTTCCGCAACGCAGACTTCAGTTTACATCTTAAACTGGGTCATTTCCCATCCCTTTTGTGGTATTTGAAAGATGCCCAATCTCGTTGGGTCGACAGAATCACCCCATCCCTTGTTACCATGGAAAGCGTGGTAAGAACCTCCTCCTTGCTGCGTCACTGAAGTAAATCGCCAGTTTCAGTGGGAAACGGAGAACGTAGGGGTAACTTGCGGTCAAAACTTCAGCCAGTAGTAGGCTACTTTACAAATCTTACTACTTCAGTGTGGTTGTGTGCTCCATCACCGCTGACTACATTTAATTCCACTGCACCTTATCCATAAAATGCAGATAGCCTAATAGACCAATTGAAGATGTGTAAATCCGTTCAACTGCCACGTTAATTTGCAATTCCCTATCACTTGCAAATAGTAAAGACCTTGTCTATAAGAGCATAATATTTGTTCACTGCACAAAGTAGCCCTATGCGGAGGAAAAAAACATTGATACCGTTAAAATGCGGCCCACACACAGACACTCAAAAATCTATGTTTTGATGCTTCTGTGTCGAATGTCGACAGCTGTCCAATCAGTAAAGGGTTAATTGAATGTCAGACCACTCCCATTATCGACCGTCAACTTTATTAATACTCGCCCCCTGTTCAATGCTCCAAATAAATCGGCACTCGGCAGCAAGCGGAGGTAGTCAGGTTGCGGTGCTGTCTTGGTGCTGGTGGTGCTGAAATTGCAGCCTGCAGCAATGTGGTCGGTGTTTTTCGTTTTCCTGTCTTACTTAGACGGGGAATTCGTTAAGGCAGACTTCTTAAGCAATTCCTTGGAGGCAGAGAAGGAGAGTAAAGAATTCTTTTACTTGCTCAACAATACCCTGTGCGCCAAAAGGTCAAATGTCGGCGAGTACCATCTGCTTCAAGTGTCGGACGGAATTGAAGAAGTCCGTTCTGTTCACGATGCCACCGGTAAACTAGTCGACTGCGCGTTAACAACAGACCAAATGCAAGTTAAATCATTCATGTATGTGTGTAAATTAGGACTGAGAGGTCAGGTCACAATTCCCACCGCTCTGAATCCCAGCTTTACGAACATTACTGACGTTAAGTTGAAGTGCCTCCAGTTGAAATCGAAGCGCTCGACAGATGCTGCAAGTCAACTGCCAGTACGTGAAAGGGGGAAAGTCGAGGGGAAAGGAACTGATTCTTCAATCCTGCGCAGATCCAAGCGCGGCTTTACCTACCCTGGGACTTTGTGGTGTGGCGCCGGTAACAATGCTGAACATTATGAGCAACTCGGTGAGTAGGCTATGATGAACGATTTATTCAATTGAAATAATTCTTATTTAAATCATTAATGTTTTGCTGCAAATGTAAATATATCCTGAGCACTAAAACACATAGCCTTTGAAACCTGCATGAAAGTGTTACTCAGTTTGCTTGCGACCTTTCTTGATTCAATAAATGGCTGAAAGAATGCGTTCGCACTTGGTCATTTTCAGGGGAATTCGCTGAGACCGACAAATGTTGCCGCGTGCATGACCACTGTCCCCACGTCATCCATGCTTTCTCCTCCAATTATGGTTACACCAACTTTAAATGGCACTCAATTAGCCACTGCGACTGCGATAACACGTGAGTAAAATAAACCCTCACAAAGCTGCATGAGCTGAACGAATGAAAGTTTTTTTAGATACAATTTCACAGTGAGTGTTATGATCTTATCTGTTTGAAACCCTCTACTCATAACTGAAAGACTGTAAAATAATTGAACGTTAAACGCATTCAGACAGGCTTTAGTTTAAATTAAGAAAAAGTCAAAAAGCATAAATGTAATGTCTATGGCTGCTTTTTGTTTTGTAGAATGAAGGCATGTCTCCGGGATGTGAATGACACTTCCTCCAGAATCGTTGGACAGGCATTCTTCAATGTCCTCGAGGCACCCTGCTTTGAGTTCTCCTATGAGGAGCAGTGTGTTGAAAGACACTGGTATGGAGTGTAAGTATCTGTCTGAACTTCCAATGTGATGAAGTGTTGACATGCCAAGGGACTACAGATGAAAATATTTGTTTTGCTAAATCTAGCACATTTACATTCTGAGTGTAAACAAAAACTGTCAATTGATGTGCATTGTTCCTTTTAAATAAACAAATAAATAACTAAAAACAATACATGTAAGCGATCTTGCAATTGGAAAATTGTATTTACTGCACCTCTCCTCCACTGTTTACGCCTCATTGTGTCTCTCAACTCTCTCTGCCCCCATGTAGGTGTAAGCAGTACGACAAGGTTCCGGTGGCCGTACTGAAAGAGTCCATAGCGTATGATTTTGGCGGCATCGATGTCATTGATGACCTGCCCTTGCCTCCTGTGGAGAACACTCAAGAGGCCGGCGCATCGCCAGAGGAGACTCCGGCGGGAGCGGGCACCGCCCAGTCCACCGCGTCCGCGTCCGCCTCCCAGACCACCACCCCGGAGGCGCCCTCGCTCACCAACATGGTGACCGCGGCCGAGGACTTCATCAAAGTGCTCGCCACCGTGTCCACCTCGCAGAGCTCCTCGCCGGACGCCACCAAGGAGGAGGCGCAGGGCGCGGAGAAGAAACGGAAGAAGAACGCCGGCGGCAAGAAGAGGAAGAACAAAAAGAGGAGGGGGAAGGGCAAAGGGAGGAGGAGGAGGCCGAGCGTGGAGACGGTCGTCAAGACGGACGAGGGCACGGTGGGCACTCCCTCCTGCCACGTGCCCGAAGAGGTCAGCCGAAGGACCAACATCATCGAAGACCCGGCGCGAACCAAGCAGGCGGAGGCCAACGTGGACAATTTCATGAGGAGCGAGGCCGACCTGGAGGCCCAAGAGGAGCTGTCCAACACCATGATGAGGGACGACCCTCAGAGGGCAGCCGGTGCAACGGAATCGGCGAAGGAAGAGTCGCAGAAGGACAAAGGCGATGATGACAAGCGCACGCTCTCCGCCACTGCCTCTCCCGCCCTCACTGTAAACATGGGGATTATCAAAAGCAAGACCCACAGGGAGAGAGTCAGGCTGGGGCAGAAGAGGCTGAGGCACAAGCTGCGAGCAGCTACACCCTCCCCCAGCGCCCCGCAAGCTCATGAGGACACACAAGAAGATCAGTCCATCACGGCGTCTGTCAGAGACGGCAGCGACGGCGCCGCGGTTGAAAGCGGGCGAGCCGAGGCTGCGGGACAGCCCAGCTCAGGCACCCTGGGAAACGCAAGCGAAGAGGGCCCCGTTGCCACGACAGCAGGGGCGCCCACCACCAAGCCTCCGCAGCCCAAAAGGCCGAGGTCAAAGGAGAGGGGGATGGGAGGGGGGAGAAAGAGAGCGGGAAAAGTTATACCTCCTTTAGAGGAAGGAGAGGGGCCTCAACACACGGAGAGTGAAAAGGAGCCCACTGGTGGGACTCCGGTAGTTTCCGCCTCTGAGGTGAGCGTGCCAGGCTACCACGTCTCCCCTAAAAGACTGGACTACCACAGCGTGGCCAGGCTGGCGCCTCCCACAATCAGTAAACCCTCGGAGCCCTCACGGAGAGGCAAGCGACAAAGGTCAAGAGAGTCCCGAGAACGGAGGAAAAACGGTCACATTTTTGGCACGACTTTCGCCCCCACTCTAACTCCCATGTCCACCCACACGGTTCCTGTGCAAAACCAAGACAAAGCTGACTATGAGGTGATGCTGACCGCTAGTGTGAGCTCCACCACAGTCCCTCCCCAGTCCGACACAAGCACTTTGGCCCGACACGGGCCGACGGTCAAAGACACGAGCACACAGGAGACCCCGCTTTTTCCCCTGACCAATATCCCTCCCGGAGACCCACAGAAACCAAAACGCAAGAGGCAGGAAAGGCGCGAGAGGAAGAAACAGAGAAAGCTCTTCACTGATCATTGATCGAGTGTTTGAATCTTAACTATTCCATAGTTACCTTTAGGGCCTCAAAAAAATGGCCAAAGATTGTCTTGGTTACCCTTAAAATGAGCAACAGTGTTGATACTCTACACAGCTATTTTTGTTTTTCTACAATTGTGGATTTAGTTTTGTAAAGTCTGTGTCAGTAATTGTTACCAGATTTTATGGAATGTGTGAAGCAATATGAGAAAAGAAAAGAAAGTACGGTGTCAACAGGGTTTAATAAAGTACTGAAGCATGACTGCTTTTTTTCATGGCAGTAATACAAAGTGTATAACGGTGGCCCAATTTTCATTAAGGTGCCCAGAAATTCAGCTATAAGAACAATACAGACTCTAGCCCCTGTTAAATCATTTGATGTATGTTACGTATGTATGTAACAACTTTATTATTTGATCGCCTTACTGGGTGTCCGCTATTTCATTTCCTGCTGACAAAGCAAGGCCCTGTTGCATATAAAACATATCCGTTACAAGTGGTCCCAGCACGCCAGAATCTGATGTTCGGTGGGGCGACTTTGGCCCCACCTCTGTCTCTCTCTCTCTCTCTCTTTCTCTTTCTCTCTCTCTCTCCCTGAGGCGACTTAAGGAATTGCCTGGAAAAGGGTCACATTCTTGACAAGGGGATAATCTGCACCCAGTGCCTCCCTCGCCCTTCCGACTCCAAGTGAGCATTAAAACTACCGGCACGGCAGCCAAAAATCTCCAGTCAGCTGACTCTCACATGTTCTCAGGAGAGCAGGGCGCACCGCCGCCACAGGATGGCCATAAAGGGGTCTGGCTGGCCACTTCACAAAGCTCTTCAAAAAAGGGAAAGAGAATATCATTTGACAATGGTCAATCCCGGACAGTGTGAGGTGCGTCGGCCACGCCGTAATGGGGTCCTCCCACTGACCCTGAGTGCGAGCGATAGGCGAGGCGAGAACTCCCGACGGGGGGGTCATGCGGGTGAACCATGTTACAATCTCCTCTATCCTCTCACGTGGAGGAGTGTGAAATACAGAATTTCAGAATCCTCCAAGTCTTTGTTTTCATTCGTCATGGCAGCAAAACCGGTCTCCATGGCAATAACCTCCCTGGAGAGAAGGCCACTGGCACACACTTCAATGCATGCCAAAAGCTCAGCAGCACCCATCAAACACGCTCAATGACGAGCACGCTATTTAGATTTTTGATCATGTAATTTTCCCAGACCCAAGTGACAATAACACCATTCAGAAGGTCCTTTGGCCAGTCACTAGACACTAAGGCTTTAGTACTGCAGCGGCCCCATTTGGATTCAACACAAAGCATAACATGGTCATAAAACTCTTCCAACACTTCCTCTATTCTGTCAGATAAATAGGGAGGTGGGACATATCATGTTTTGGTTTGACAAGAGCAAAGCACGATCACCATCACCATCACCTCGCCCACGAGACCCAAAACAGGCCGCTGCCTGTGTGGCTTGCAGTGGCGGACTGGTTGCTGTAGGCTATGGAGATTACGGCTAGTGGGTGTATAAAAGAGTGCTGGAAGCATGAGGATTAGGAAACATGCGAGATTAAAAGCACCTAAGCACTTCTCAGTGTAAAATATGCTGGCACACTGTATCACACTACACACCACTGAGTCAGCGAGACTCAGCGTAACTTACAAGTATCAAATGTAGCCTATCTTTAAAAGATTTCACACCAAGTGAATTTCGTCATCCGAAACGTGAGGAAAAATGGATGATTAACTAGGTCATGGTGGGAAAGGTAGTAAGGCCATTTCAATTAGAGCACTGATCAGGACCTCTCATCATGTGAGAGGCAGTAGCGAGTAAGCAGTTGATGCAAAGACCTTTTGTGTGGGGCCCAACCCAGTAGCCCCCAGTACAATCCTCACGTTTCCATTTGGCAAGCTCAGCCGGAGGGAAACAATGCGCACTTCATGTTTTCCTCTGCTGGCCTGACACACTTTTTTTCTGCTGTGGTTTGCGTGAACATGACCAGCTTCTCCAATGATGGGGTTTTCATCAGTGTCGGTGAACCAAATCTCCCATCATAGAGAAAGAGAAACATGAAAATTTGTTTATCTGTGGAAATGCTCAACAAATGGACACCAGAAGCAGCCAGACTGAAAGCATCTCAAACTACAGATGAAGTAGTTCCTGGTAAAGCTCTATGTTTGTAGAATGAAAAGATTGATTTTTTTTTACATAAAGAACAGTAAAAAATACTTTAAACTGTATTTATGTAATGCCACCACCATGGTAATCATATGATAGAAACAATACATGCACTGTGATTGAAAACACCATCAGAAAGTGTTTTCCTAGTGTATGAGTAAATGCGGTCACAGAAAAAAGCCTGCAAAAACTATGATTAGTCCCCTCATCCACTTTGAGTTGAGTTAAAATGGCCCCATCTAGTGGTGCAATTTTATCAAGTACAGTATGGTTTTACAAAGTCCAGTACAGACTTCAATTGGACTAAACTACAGTTTGCAACTATACCTACCTGCGGACATTTCCTGATCTCACCCAATCTCTCTCTCTCCCACTTGCCTCCTGTCATACTTCACTGTCCTGTCCAAATAAAAGTACCCCCCAAAAAAAAAAAATATATATATAATAACACAATAACACAAAATAATTGACTTCCTATCTGTATTCAAAAATTGTATGAAATTAAAGTGCCCATAAGAATTTAGAGCAGTGTCGCTTTTTTCAGTGCTACAGTATTCACTGCTATATCATCCACTGGTAGGACATACAAGGGTGCAGACAGAAACAAAGCCATGCTACCAGCAGCAGACCAGCCAATCACACATCAGGGGGGCCTCTGTTTCAAACTGTGCACTCACATTGTGCTGCACACAACACATACCACTAGCAAACTCTACTGCATGAAAACATTTTCATGCAAGCAAACAAGCAAACTGAGGTTACAGAAGATTTTTTTTTTTTTTTTTTGCTGTTATACCTCTGCTTTACAACTGTGGATGGAGAAAATATTATCTTCTGGTCTATCTATATGCCATGTTTGACACAAATACTGATCCTAGACACACTGACAGGATGCAATGATTTTATTTATTTATTTATAGCACTTTTATTTTTGTGTTACACATTTTTATTGTGCGACACATGATGTCTCACATGTCTGGAGGTTGTAGTGAAGTAATCATTGCAAAACCCTTGCATTCCTTTATCACCACTGTTACTGAGTGCCTGTGCTGTGTGTGTGTAGTTGTCTGCAAGAACAGCTACTAGTTGTACAAAAAAAAGAAAAAAGGAAAGAAACACATGTGGAAATCAAAACAATTAGCAGCTAAGGAAGGGAGGTAAATCAGTACTTAGTGGTTTAACATTCAGCTTGAATTCTACCCAAAAAATAGCCAAATCAAGTATTTCATAGCCAAATACAACTACTTAGATAATAAATGCAGTCAGTTTCTTGAGAAGTCCTAACATGTGAAGTCGCTATTTGTTCCAGCAACATAATAATAAAAAAGAAAATACATATGAGGCCATTTAATTTAGCACTGTCTCCTGACTTGAGGTATACATCAACTGAGGTATCTGTCAGTCAGTTTTTAGAAGAAGAAAAAAAGTATCCCAAAAATGTGGGTTGTGTTTATCTTGCATTTTCAGTTACTTAACTAGGTTGCGCGTTTACCGCTTGCTTGGGTGGATTTTAATGTGACTTTGATTCATGGGTCTGCAATAGATTTTTTGATCATCCTGGCTTACTCATTATCAACACTCATTACAACATCATCTTTAAAAAATAAACTTGATTCACACCACAGTGTGACTCACGTGTACCATCAAGTCACAATGAATCTGAACCTATATTATTATACCATATAGCCAAAATTTGAAAAAAAGGTGGCCCTGTCTCCAATGCTCCTCTCCTTATTTACCAGGCATCATAAATCAGGGTTGCACCTGTAGGAACCCAAAGCCCAAGCACTTTACAAAACTCCCTCGCAGGTCCCTTTAGGGGGATAGACTCTTAAGGTGAGCAGATTTAGACACGGCAGATCCCTCCAGCAGATTTTAAAGCAGCAGACGACCGGCCTCCATGATGTTAGGACACCTGTTCGACGGGCCGCATCAGAATGTCACCAATCTAGATCGAAACAGAAAGAGAAGGAGCGAGATAATGAAAAAAACAAGCACATTTTTGCTCTGTTTTAGTCAAATATCTATGTTTGTCATATTGATAACATATCACTAGCATCTGTGGATGTTTTTCGATTTGCAATATTTTGTCCCACCCCTACTGACAGGAAACAAATATGTCCAGTGATATCTACATTCTGGTGGGATATTCAACTGCTATGATTGTTAAATGTGTCACATCTTACAACAAGGAATCAACATCCAAAGCCCTGTGATGAATGCAATATAATAAACCCACCCTCTCAAAATAGGGAAGCTACAACTACTTAACAAAGAATATGTGACTTTTAAACACATCACCACTTGGGATATTATACGGGATCATCAAGATATTGATATATTGTAAGTCAGCCAAAAATATAACCTTCCTTACCTGTACATGAGGAGGGGCACTTAGGACATACACCACTGCACTGGCTATGTCGCCAGCCTCCAAACACTACAGACAATGATAAACTGGTATTAGACTAAACACTGAGAAGCACAAATGAACGGCCATTACTTTCTAAATAGACAGATGAATCACATACTTTTATACTTGCATATGTTGCAGCAGCTTTCTCAGGGTCATCGCCATGGAGGCGGAAGGCAAACTCTGTTTCCACTAGACCAGGTGATATGGCCTGTCATGGGAAACGTGTATATTATTTGCCACTGAACAACAAAAACAATAGCAAGACACATCAGTCAGACAAGTCAACAGCAACAACTAATTCATAGGGATGATGCAACAAAAGGGTGAACTGTGTTGTTCAAGCAGAGGCAAACCGCAGTGTTCTTACAGTGGCTCGTATATGGGTCTTTGCTTCCCGGAGCTCCTGTCGGAGTCCCTCGGTGAGTGCAGTCACGGCATACTTGGTGGCACTGTAGAAGTGAACGCTGGAGGTGGGCACCACTCTGTGCCCACTCATACTGGATATAAACAATGTACAGAAAACAGGATTGGATTACTTGGTCAGCTGCTGATAAAATAACCCCTTATGGTTTAACTAACTGCTGGCGATACAGAGCCAATCACTACTAAGCAGCGCTTTGTCTTTTTGCTCGTTCAAGGGCATCTACCTGTTGATGTTAATGATGTGTCCATCATCCACATTTCTTTCCTTCATGGACTGGTATGCCTCCCTTGTGCATATTGACAAAGCAAGGACGTTGACCTGAAGGATTATAGATAGAGTAAAGTCAAGAAAAGAATGTCCTCTCAATACCATAGGGTCATTCCACGTACACACTTGCGTCTCAAAAAAATCTGAAAAAAATACCATGCGTGCCTATGTTACCCAGGAGACACTCTGTAAAATGTTTTTGTGGGTTTTGACTTTTGTCAAAGTTCACAAGCTCTAAAACTGGCTGTTACTTGAAAAGTATTGATCTTAGCACAAAACCATTTAACAGAGTGTCTCCTGGGTAACATAGGTTCACATAGTATTTTTTTCAGATTTTTTTGAGACACAAGTGCGTGCGCTCTGGTTGATTTTACGTGGAATGACCCCATAACAACTGGTCTTGCAGACTTCCATTTTACCAATTTTACCATTTTACCAACCAGTTCACCCTGTGAGCCACCAATTCTCGCAATAATTTGTAAGCATCAGACTCAATCCATGTGGTCTTATTTGTAGATATCAAAATATCTGCTATCAAAAGAAAGACCCTCCTGAGAAAAGCCAATAGGCTATCCTACAGAATAACCTTGTGTTGATCACTTCTATATGGTAGACGCTTTTATATCAAGTTACTTACATCCATCATCGTCCTCCAGCCATCAGTTTTGCCGCTCAGGAGTGGCTCAGGGTGAGCTAGGCCTGCGTTATTGATGCACACATCAACACCCTGATGCAAGGTCTTGATGGCGGAGAACATGGAGAGGATCTCCTCTTCGTTTGACAGGTCGCATTTGTAGGGAACGAGAGTGCCACTCATGCCAGCACTCTGACATTCTGCTGCCAGTTTCTAAGGATCAGGAAATATTAAATAAGTAATTTCGCCGTTACCGTAATGCTGCAATATCACACTCAATCAATCATTAATTTCGGTATACATACACCTGGCCTGAACTGTCTCCCTGAGGGAAGTTTTCCACCAAGCTTCGTGTATGCTACGACTGAACCCCAAGTTACCCATTCATTTCAATGGGAACCTCCGTGAGCTCCGTTTACGGGCTCTCACGCTCAAACCAATGGGCAATGCGGCGGACACAGTCGCATAGCCGTACACGAAGCTTGGGTGGAAACTGGCCTAAATCACCGGTGATAACAGATTATGTAAACAGGGGTCCGAAAAGTGCTGTTTAAACCATTTGCATAGGTAACTCAGTTCCATGTATCCAAATATGAACAATAACTTGGTTTCCTTTTAAAGATCCGTTGGCTAACTAGCCACCCTGGGAAGTAGTTCTACTTGGCTTCCTAGCTAGCAACTTTTGATAGGCATCTGCATCACCAAAACGACAACTAAGCTAATTAGCAGCAAGCCTGCTATAACTCTGTCCATTGGTAACGATTCCCAAAACAAAAATTGTACAATACGACTTTCACGTTAGCTGTATAGGTTGCTGACCGCCCAATGATGTGTTAGTATAACCATTTCATCTGAGCCTCAACTTTGCAAAGCCGTACAGAAAAGCTAGCTAGCCAGTTTGCTAGCTAACAAGGTAAAATTGTCATTAACCCAAGCGGTTAGCTAATACAGAAACAAACATAGGCTAGCATTGGTTTATGCGATTTAACAGTTCTGCATGTAGTCTAATCTGAATTTGACATGGCACTAACATTATCGCTTAACAATGTTGCTTACTTAGCTAACAAGTCAGTCTGCTTCTAAAGATGTTCAAAAACTTTGTGAATTGTGTGCTTGTACAGTTACGTTAGCTAGCTATTGGATAGCTTGTCAGCTATCCTACTTGTGCTACATTACCATTACCCACCTCTATCTTCTCAACGGTCCTGGCACAGCCGACCACCTTCATGCCATGTCGGACAAGAGCTTTCGTGATAGCCGCTCCAATTCCAACGGAGGCTCCAGTCACAAGAGCTACTCTACCTTTCCACCGATCCATTTGTCCCAAAAAGTAAACAGTTTACAGTTTAACGTGACGCGAACTGTTCACGATAATCCCGCCAGAGTGAGCCTTCTTGCGTGTTTTAGTAAATAATTGTCAAAACGCTGCACGCCCACAAGCACTGTTATCATATGACGTCCCATAAAGTAACATTCCATCTTCCAAGCAAAAAACTGTACACTTCAGTAGGCCTAGATGTTTTATTAGCCTACTATGTGGCGATAAAGATCAAGACGTTTCCGATTAATCTATGATGTTAACACTGAACAACCTGCGAGGTTTTCATCCGGGTGTTATTTAGGGTTACGTCTACAAAACTCAAAAAGGACAAGTGTTTTGACACTTAATAACTAGGTAGCCTATCTATTATATCTAACAGGCAAATGATACAAAAGCCTATATGATACGTGGCCTATATATTTTTAGATTGTAAAGAGATGAGAGCTTATTTCATATTACACAGACAGCATTAATAAATTGATAACTGCAAAATCTAGAGCTGGACAAATTGTATGATCTGAGATGCACTTGTTGCAGCCCTAATGGGCTTTGCATTAGCTTTCAAAACGTTTCAGTCTGGCATAAATATACCTATACCTACTAGGCTGCTAGAACAGAAACCCTTAGGATGCTGAATTGGAAATTTGACTGCAGTCACAGTGAAATTGGATATGATTTGCTTCATCATAGAAAAAAGTGCGAGTCCTTGGTTAAATAGCCCCATCTAGTGGTGTTTGATTCATACTTTTAGGTTTTTAACTGAGAAAAGCTAATAAGACCAGCTAATAACATAATCAAGGGGACTGCCCTCAATAAATGAAACAGTGCACCTGCATTTACCAAGTCACTGGAAAACCTGAATACATGAATGTGGACAGGACAGGCAAACTGAGGTTGGACCCTAAACACTGACATAACACCTTTATAACTGTTAAACTGTAGGCTATAGCTGTTAAAACACATGTCCATAGTCTATGAAAGACACTAGGCCTATATGTTTCATTCAGTATTCCATGTTGTAACACCAAAATAAACAAAAAAGTTTATTCATATCACTACTATAATTTGAGCTACACAGTCTAATATGTGTAGAAGTTGTAATTGTAAAAAAAATCCTTTATCAATGTTGTATTGTGTGCCGGAGAGTTTGCACCTTTCTGCATGATCAGTCAGGGGAACAAAAGGAAAAAACTATAAATCAATTCTATAAATAGTATTTAACATCTGGCCTAAATTCTACCCGAAAATACCCAAAGTTAGTATTTCACAAAAAAATGCAACTATTCAGACAATAAATGTAGGAGACAGTAAGTGAATAGCTTAGAGTCCTTAACACCGAAGTTGCTATTTGCGTAGATATTAGTCAAGTCCAGTCAACTTTATTCATAGCACATTTCAAACACAGGTCATTCAATGTGCTTTACATAAACACAAGCAAACTGGAATTGCAAATAAAAGCATAGAAGGGAATAGGCCTATACTCAAAGAATAGTTTAACAATTAAATAATAATAATAATAATAATAATAATAATATATTTTTTTAAAAATGCACAATGTACATTAGTACATAAAAGCATACAATGATATTAAGTGTTTAAAAAGTGATAATTAAAACACATAAAAAAAACAACAACAACATAATTGTACTAGACACAGTAGCAGAAAGTATCTGAGAAGTTTGGTCTTAAGTCTAGATTTGAAACTGGAGCAACGTCGATCCAAAGTCATATATAAGTGTCTCTGGTTGATCTCATCTAAAAGTTGGTTCCAGAGCTGAACTGCATAGCAACTAAAAGCTCCTTCACCATGTTTAGTTCTAACAGTAGGTTTTACTAACAAGTATTTCTCTTGAGACCTGAGAGGTCTGGATGGTGTGTATTGCTGAAGCATGTTTGCTAATTTGGTTCCATTAAGTGATTTATAAGCAAAGAGAAGTGCTTTTAAATTCAATTCTGTGACTTACTGTAAGCCTATGCAGGGACTTGTATTGTATTGGAGAAATGTGGTCAGTTCTTTTTAGTTATCGTGAGAACCCTAACCGATGCATTTTGTTTCATTTGAAGCTGTTTGATAGTCTTTTTTGAAAGGCCTGTGAAAAGCACATTTCAGTAATCAACCTGATATGCATGAATAAGTTTTTCTAGATCATGATCATTTGACATTAGCTCTCTAAGGTTGCCAAGTCCAAGACCTGAGGTATACATTAACTGAGGTGTCAGGTATCAGTTTTTGTAAAGAAAGCAATCCAAGACCAAAAATGTAGGAGATGTTTATCGTTATTGTTGAGTAAAAGTTTACATCTTGCAAGGAAGGGTTTACTCATTCATATTTCATATAGGTTGCCTTGACTTTTTGATCAATCAGGCCAATTCATTATCAGCAATCATTATACAACACAAACACATACAAAAAGTGAAAAATAAATCTGAAACATACATTATTACACCAAAGCCAACATTCTAAATGGGTCACCATTTCTCCTATCGGGCACTCCTATCCTCATACGTCAGCATTGCACCTGTAGGACCCTGCGGCCCAAGCACTTCACACACTCACAGACCCCTTTAAGGGGATACACTCTAATCTTGAGCATATTTAGACATGGTAGCCTATGTCCTGCCTCCAGCAGATCCTCAAGGGGCAGGCTGCATACATGATGTTAGGACATCTGTTCAACAGGCCTCATCAGTATGTCACCAATCTAGATAGAAATGGAAAGGGAGGGAAAAGAAAGGTAAATTTCTTGAAAAAGTACAAAGAAATCTTGTACATTTGCATGCCTTACTTGAGGGAAGTAATCAATGTACATTGTCCCTTTCAAATAAACATATACTGTAGTTAAAAATGTATCCCCTTATGCCATTCACCGTGTGCTCTGGAAATTCAGCTTTCACTTAAGGCCTTAAGCTACAATGATTCCTGGCAAACTTATCATTGCACCGGTATTTCAGAACCGCCTGCCATTCTGTCTGTCATAAACGGCAGACAGCTGTGCTTGCTGGTAACATTACATGCACTCATGCACATACATATTCCCACATTATGTTAATACCTGTTGTCTATCCCCATACTGCATTATTCACAAAATAAACATGTCGCTGATCTAATGCAAGGCAGTAATGAAAGACACCATCTTAAGTAAGGTTCAGACTAAGGATTCGCGATGAGATGAGCTGCAACTGCGACTAAACATGTTGAATGCTTTGTGATGACTTGCAACGACTTTCAACGACATTGCAACATTTAATTCACACCGCTGCAACTCGGTTTCGTCTTGTTGCTGATCTGTGAATTGGGCCTTACCTGTACATGTGGAGGGGCACTCAGGGCATATATCACTGTGCTGGCGATGTCACCAGCCTGTATGCACTGCAGAAAACACAGGTTGCTTACTACACTAGCTGAGATAAATGTTGTAGACCAGTGTTGCGTTCAAATCAGATTGACAGTTACCTTCATACTGGCATATATTGCAGCAGCTTTCTCTGGTTCCTCACTATGGAGACGGAATTCAAATTCTGTTTCCACAAAACCAGGTGATATTGACTGTAAGTGTTTAAGGAGAGAGGGGATTTTTGCCATAGTATGACTGCACAAGGCTTTGTTGCATCTTATTAGGCAAATAAGAAGCAATTACACGGAAGCCATGTGGTACTTACAGTGGCTCGGATGTGACTTTTTGCTTCTCGAAGCTCTTGTCTAAGTCCCTCTGTAAGTGCAGTCACAGCATACTTGGTGGCACAGTAGAAGTGACAGCTGGCATCAGGAGCCACCCTGTGTCCACTCATACTACAAAACAGAACCACATTAATTCTACAGGATCAAAATCAGACCTTATATTTAACAAACTTCTATTCCATGAGACAAACAGTGTCAAAATACAAAATTACACTCATTTAGCGAGAGGCAGTTAGAGCAAAAACGGTACTGTATTGTTGTTGGTGGCTTGTGCCACTCAACGACTGTACTGTACACTGTCCCGTGCCACTCGCCCACTGTCTCGCACCACTTATACTGTCCTGTGTACTGTTCCGCGCCACTCATCTACTGTCCCGTGTACTGTCCCATGACACTCATCTACTGCCCTGAGTACTGTCCTGTGCCACTCACCTAGTGCTGTGATACTTGCCAGTTGATACAATCCTAACCCTGAACCTAATCCTAAACCTAACCCATGGGACAGTGGTCAATAACTGCCACAAGACAGTATGACTGACACAGGACAGTGCACAACAGTAGGCCGGTGGCGCGGGACAGTGCACAAGACAGTGACTGACAGTACTGTAGGTCACATGATGCAGTGGGTGAGAGCCATGGGAGAGAAGGCAAGTTTCACAAGACAGTATGAGAGATGCTGGACAGTACACAGGACAGTTACTAGGCCAGTGGCTCGGGACAGTGGACAGGACAATAGGCAGGTGGCACAAGACAGTTGATGAGAAGCGCAGGACAGGTCACAGGACAGTTGGTGAGTGGCACCAGCAATAGTACAGTACAGTTATTGCTCCCACTGCTACTGGATTTAGCTTCATCAATGGCAGATCACACCTGTTGATGTTAATGATGTGACCATCGTCCACATTTCTTTCTTTCATGGACTGGTAGGCCTCACGTGTGCAGATTGTCAAAGCCAGAACATTAACCTACAGAGTATTTCAGAAAAAGGACAGCTACAATACAGAATATTGTTCAAACATATGGACTTAAGTATATACTAAGACACGTTACATACTTAGACACTGGCAGCCACTTGACTTACATCCATCATCGTTCTCCAGCCATCAGTTTTGCCGCTCAGCAGTGGCTCAGGGTGAGCTAGGCCAGCGTTATTGATGCACACATCAACACCCTGATGCAAGGTCTTGATGGTGGAGAACATGGAGAGGATTTCCTCTTCGTTTGACACGTCGCATTTGTAGGGAACGAGAGTGCCACTCAGGCCAGCACTCTGACATTCTGCTGCCAGTTTCTAAGGATAAGGGATGTCATTTTGACCATTAATTTCATTGTAAGTATCATGGTATGACAAATGATATGCTGCAACATCACACGATTATGTGTAGGCCCACACAATAGACAATCACAGGTCATTCGTCCTCCAACGTGAGGAATAACGTAGGCCTAATTCGCTAATTAGTGGATAGGTCTACCACTAGCTAGCACCTTTTTGGCGTCTTCGTGGCATTCGAACAGGACGCTTCAATTGCAACACTGTTGTAACAAATTGCTACATTGTTCAAACGCCAGTAGGCTAACCATCCACACAGAAACAGAAAGTATAACCCACGTTATATTGTTGCCACTAAAATAACACTGTTCTGCATGTCGTCGAATCTTGGCTTGTCACTGGAATGAACTTTGAGGCCTACTTAGCTAATACAACCAGTCTGCTTGTAGGACTGCTTACAAACTGTTGATTGTTTAACATGGCAGCTTGCTTGCTAGGTATATAGGTAGGCTATTGGGATTTTGATGTTTAGCAAGATAACCCACCTCTATCTTTTCAATGCTCCTGGCGCAGCCGACCACCTTCATACCATGTTGCACTAAAGCTTTCGCGACAGCCGCTCCGATTCCAACGGAGGCTCCAGTCACAAGGGCTACTCTACCTTTCCACTGATCCATTTACCCACAAAAGTCAACAGACTATTATTTAATTTGATACAGACTTGCTCACAGCTCTCGCGTCAAGGTGAGTCTTGTGGTGGTGTATTTTAGCAAATGATTGTCTATCTGCACGCCCACCAGAAGGAGCCTAGGCCTAGCCTATCATGTGACGTCCCATAAAGATAGATATAGATAGGGCTACAGTAACTAGATAGATAAGTAGATATTCCGAGGGAAATTTTAGGCATCCAGTAGCTTATACAACCAGAACACACACACATAGCCTATATCTCACAAACATAAAAATCACTCACAGAAATGTAAAAATGAAAGAGCATGAAGTGATTATAAAGATCTGGTATGGACTCACTCACTATGCGATACATTGACCATGATGCTATGGTAGAGTGTGTGCACTGGTGGTAGTGCAAAACTGAACAGAGCAGTGATTGAACAAGAACTTCATTCACCCGGCCCAACAATAAAACTATGACTCTGAAAAGACAAGAATGTAAACATAAAGATTTGCGTAACAAACAAGAAAAAGAATATAGGCCTACTTTAAGAACATTAGCCTATATAACAGGGAGTAAGTTATAAGGTGTAGATGTTATTACAACAGTCCAGATTGTAGAAGAGCTAATGTAGGCTGTGCACAGTCAGGTGGAGGGCAAACAAAGTGATATTATAGGGGCTCAGAGAGATCATGAGAGGCTCATGCCGAACAATCATTTTCTCCCCTCCCCCTTTGTGTGTGTGGCTTTGAAAAGTTGGATGGCCCTGGGAACAAAGGTTTTATTACTTACACAGTGATATAGATCAAACCACTTTCTATTAATATGTGGCGTTCCGACTATGGAGTCCCTGGGACATGGGCAAAAAGAGTTAGGCCTAACTGGTGTGCAAAGCATTGTGTGTGCATACGTCTCTAGTGTATGACTTAGCTTATACAGAAAATACCCACAAAGTAGTTTTGTCCAGATTGTATTTAAAAGGAGGAGCTTTTCAACGAATATATCTGCAGATCACTACAGCCTTTAACTCTTGCACTACTGAGTTGAACAATGTTGGTCAGCAAAACCTTGCAAAACCATTACCAAACCTTGACATTGGACATATCTGTACTAGGTGAATTCGTTCCAGAATGCTGTTATCTCAGTCAGGACAGTAAAAGGACAGTAAAAGCTATTATCTCGCCACTTTTATTAGGCAATATATTAGATAAAAAGATAAATCAGACAATGCTTTATAAATATACATCTTTGTATCTTGAGTAGACTATCACACATTAGGCCAATATAACAATAGATAAGTGAAAGTTGTTACGCATATTTTAAACAGGCAGAATATTCAGTTATTCTTATTCTTATTCTAATTAAGACAAAATATTTCAAATACAGGCCTAATTGAAACCTGATGCCATGCAGAGGATAAATTGTTTTTCATAACTAGCAGAATTTCAATATAATGAATATGCCATAAATATTATGATTCATTTGACATGATGTCCTTGATGAACAGAATATACAAAAACGTCAGTCTGGTAAAGACAGGCCAACAGCTGCAAGTGCTGCGCTGAGGAGGACCACAGTGTTGACCCACACCACCACACTCCCAGAACGATACACCTCCCGTCCATTTAAAGGCTGCACTGGTCGGTAAGTGGCAGTCATGTTTAGTCCATCTGCAAATTTCAGCTGAGAAAATGCCGACAGCTAAAACAATAGAGAGGAAAAGGGTAAATTGAAGCAAGCATATCACAGGAGCATACCATCACTTCCACTTCCGCATTGGTTAATATCATAAACTGCAATATTTAAGACACCATACTAAGGGAAGTATTTTGGCCCAAGTAATACTTAAGATTAGCATTAGTAGTAGGTAATTAGATCCAAGAGTATCCTACATTATACCTGTTCTTTACTGAGAGGAATGGCATTTTCAAACACAGTCCAAACCACAGACTCATCACAGTTCGGCGTAGTCAATGATCCCTGATAGCGATAGTACGTAGTCAGGTTTTCCTGAGATGGGAGCAGCATGTCCAGAGACAAATCGTTCACTGTGGTATTAGTGCCTGGCAGAGAGTAAACAGGGAAAATTACAGGTCGGTCTGGATGAAATATTAAAGGAAGATCTTCTGATAACATTTATTATGTTGTAAATGAGTACAAAAAGGGTGGTTAATTTTGAACGACATCTACTGTTTGTTATCAGTGCAGTGAGCAGTGAAGATAGTGATCACAGGGAATCAATGGTATTAAATATTTGAATGGCATAGCCTACCTGGTTGTGTGATGTATTTTAGACCATTTACAATGGATTCATATTTTTTGTTTGAGCTTCCTGATTCCTACAAAGATTTAAAAAAAAAATTAAATCAGGTTGTTGACAATTAACATGGGCTTAAAACATATGTTAGTGGTTTGTAGTTTTACGGTTAACCATCATCAATATCTTGTATATATTCATGTATATGTCTTATAAGGTATTAAAGTAGTGCTGTTTTCCAGTTCACAGAAGTTCATGTTTTTATGGCCACTTTCACTACTCACTTGGTAAAAGAATCCAAGAACAGCAACTCCAGTTTTGTCCTTTAGGGCCTCACTTAATGAATGATATTCTTGTTTTATATGAACAATATGCATCTGTGTATATATGGCACAGTAAGCTACGGACTTTTACAACAATTCTTTACAACATTTGTACAATATTCTTTTTCTGAATAAGATCCAAATATTCCTAACAAGCTCATTCTTTAATCTAATTTCTTGCATTACAGGTGAATGAGACCAGTGACCTTTTTAGTGTTTTAACATATTACACTAAGCCAGATGTATGCCAGCACATGTCATATATCATGTACATTATTTTACAAACCTCCATAGGATACTGCTCTCCATCAATGGTGTGTTCAGACCCTGGTCCTCCATTGGCTCCCCAGTGAAAATGAAGCTGAAGTGTCTTGTAGGTCGACTCCAAGTTGCCACCACCGATCTTTGCGCTGTCTGGTAAGTTCACCTGGACTACATTCAGACAAAATACTTAGGTTCTTATCATAAACAAGTAAATTATGGCTTTTTATGGTCCACATTCTATCAGTAAGACTTGCCAGAGTGGCCATTGTTGATGATGTCACTGTGGAATCCAAACTGGTAGCCAGTGTAATGGAGTGGCTGAAGGCGCTCATCTGTGCGCGCCCTCTTGGTGACTATGTTAATCGGAGACTGGGCCTGTCCTCCACAACTCATCGCTACTTCATTCCATTCTGATGGACCTGTACAAATGATAGATCAGGACCTTTTAATATGTTTATTTGAGAAGGGAGCGGAAAAACACTAATACTAAGACAATGTCACTTTCAAAAGTGTCTGCTAAATATCATAAACTTAAACAATGGATTTGTCCAGTTTACCTTGACATGGCGTGGGACATGTAACCTGAGACTGGTAGCACCATTCTGGGGAAACAGACCTCATTTTTATGACTTCAAGTGAACATTTATTACTCTTTATTATTGCCTCTGTTGTTTTCCAGGTAATCTTAGACTGATGTCACTCAGTTATCTGCACATATCAGATTAGAGCTTTATCACAAATTCACACATTCTTTGCTTCAAAGAGATTCTTCTATGAGATGAAAAGCATTCCTCACATTTAGTTTTTTTGACGTTATTTCAAGAAGCGTCACTGGTTTGTTAGATGGAATATCATACAAAGAGAGGACGGTGATGGTTCCAAGATGACTTTGGTATTCCAAGTCTAATTTCCAAATCTTTATATTTGCAAAATCAAAGCAATGGATTTTAAACCTGTATTACATATACACCTGTTATCATTATTTTCTGAAGAATGATCAAGCGTAGAAAATGTTTCTCATGTCATCAATGTATCATCTCATTCACATTCCATTAGCAGTTTAGTTTTCCTTCCTCGTCTTCCTGTAATAATGTACAATTTTAAATACTTTGAAAGAAAATGACCATCTACCTACCAGAACAAGATGTTTTCAACGAAGAAAATAAAAACAACGTCACATATAAGATATGCATCCTTATGTTGTCTCGGTGTTGGATACCTTTTGAACCTCGGAGCCTATTGTGGCAACTATCGCCTGCTTCTGTGCAAAAGACGTATATCTATCCCGGGAAGAATTGCCCCTCCCTTCACGTTTAGTCTGATAAGAATTAAAAGTCTGTGTACAAAGTGATGATTACAGAGATTGGGATTTCTTCCCAATACTTATCAATGCTAATACAGGCAATAGAACAAGGGCTGGGACAGGGACTGGGGACAGGGTTCAAAGTATTTTTGTGCAGCACAGGTTCATTTTTATACGTTTCCATTTATGACTTTGACATGACTGACGAATAATGCTGTGGTGTATTCAGTGAGCTACTGTAGTTCAGTAGCATATTATGAAGCAATGCTGGTGTACATGATTGATATAACTTGGTTCAGTTGTAAAAGTGTGGGGTCTGAGTAAAATGAGTACTGAAAATAAATGACAATAAAAGCTGGTGACAGAGAGGCATTTTATTGCTTTTTTCCCCTTTATTTGTTTTAACTGATATATCACTTTCATAAACACGGTCTGAGTTTAAAAGTTCATTGATGCATGTGCAAAAACAGTTATGAGTTTCAATTTGAATGACTAACATTTTCTTTCTTGGAAAGTAATATCTGTATCGAGCACATCTTCACGCAGCTTACAGAGGAAAACTATCTTCATACCCTGAAGCATAAAAAACAACCATCACAGGTAAAACCTGAACTAAAACAAACCAGCAAACTTGGCTTGCTTTTTTTTTTTATTGTGCCCTAATAGCAATGCTAATATCAGGTCCATATCATGGGACTAACCCAGAGAGCAGAATGCTTTTCAGATCTTCAGACTAGAGACTGCACACGACCCCACCATTGAGCAACTCAGCAGGTATTAAAGTCCTCCTCATCAGAGACGGTCATCAGCAGATAGCAGTGAGTCTGTCTCTGGCTTCTACTCTTTCCTCCAGAGAACGCCCCACAAGTCAATATGACTGTTCTTTCAAAAAGCCGTTATTCAGGCCATTTATTAGTCATAGAAACCCCCACCCATACAGAGGGCAAAGAAGAACAATTTCTTCATCTGCGTGACACCTTGTTGCTGTAGTTGAACATGGAGGCACGGCGAGGCTGTGGCAGAAGGAAGCATAGTGATCTTTGTAGTCTTTACTGGCACCATGATCATTGAGCATGGCATGAGGATGGCCATTCTGCCATAAAGAGTCACACAGACAGATAGGAGAGCATGTGAGCAATAAACATAAAAATTGAGATGGGCAAGAACACTATTGACAGACATTGTAGCCATTTGGTATACCAATACCAGATATCGGTGCATCATTGTTATTGTGTGTGTCTGTGTGTCTTGCCATCTACAATGGCAAATGAGTATTGCAAATATATTGGCTCCCCCAATTTGCCTTCTTCTGAGTCCATATTGGTCATGATGGTGTGTGGTGCCCCGTCTGAGGTTCAGGTAAGATCCACATGAGGGCAGTGTTGAGTAAAATCAGATTACCAGATGCCATAACTGTCACATAGCACTATGGCAAAACAGGAAAATTTGAAAATAATGTGCAATTGTGCATGTGGTATGACTTAAAGGAGAATTCCAACAAATGTTCAAATAGATCTCATCCTTCTCGAGGTCACCGAGTACTTACGATGGCACACATGACATGCTCACACCCTAGAGTGTAGCACTGTACAGTATCTGCCTGGCGGCTCTAGTTGTTGGCGGTAGCAACTTCAGCTAGGTAGAACTGTTTTTTCTTTAGGGGGTTTTGTGCCAACACTCTCTGTGACCTTGGGAAGCAGAGATCTATGTGAAAAATCACCGGAATTCTCCTTGAAAGTGATGTATACACCTTTTTTTTTAAATCTGTACTTGAATATGTGTCATACATTTTCTTTTCTTCTTTCTTCCTTTTTTTCTTTCTTTCTTTCTGTCTTATCTTCAATCTATTTCTGTTTCAGCTAACAAATCATATGCAAATCTTTTGTATTTTTAATGCAAATATGATTTATAATGATATTATGAATCATTTGGTAATAAACACATTTATTCTTTAATCTCCTACCCACTAGATTATACTTTGTCCACATCGTCTTACTTCATCGGGAAGTAATTCAATTAACCTTAATTCGCTTCTTGTTTGTCTAATACCCACTGATTCTGCATCCACCGCCATGTGTTGGGTAAACTATCTATATCATCCTTAAGCACTTATTTATAGAGTCAATCCTATGCAGACCAGGAATAGCTGGGTGATGCAAGTGTATCCCTGGGCAAGTGAACTAGAGGATTGTCCCCTCAACACCAGATCATTCTGTGCTGTTAAACTGGGGGAAAAGGCAGCATGGTGTCAGGTAAACGTGCTAAACAGCTAGACATCAGGCCCATTGTCTTTATCTATGCCTTTCTCTCTCACGCATGTTTTCCCTCCTTCTTTCTCTCTCTCCTTCTCTCACACAGACGCACGCACGCACACACACACACACACGCACACACATGCACACACACTATAAGCATGTTACTGTTTAGTCTTACAAAAAATCATTAAAAACTGTATTTGGTCTTGCAGTATAAAGTAAATAAATCATATGTAAATCCAAGAATGATCATCATTAGTAAAGAATGTTTTTTTTACAACTTAAGAAGTTCAAGCTTCATTAGGCCCGATGTTCATTTTTAGAAAGTAGCACTTCACTTTTTACTCTCATGCGAACACCCCACCCATCCCCCGCTTCCTCCTGTGTGCTCTGCTCGACACTGAGGTTTGGGTTGTCTAGACAACGGAGAACATATCGTGCTCCAATCCGGCGAAGACACTCTGCTGTGGCTTCGGAGTCGCACCTTTTTTTTGTGCATCATATTTACGAGTGCAGAACAAAATACCACAAACTGTGCAGATTGAAACCTTCGTATGCGTTTGTTCTTGTCAGCGAAAGTACAGATCAGCCAATGAACAAAACTCTATCACCATTTCCCAGTAGGCTATGGTCTGATCAACCGAAATAATTGCAGGCCGCCGCAGCGTTTTTTTTTTTCTCAGTGAATGATCTGCATACCTCAGTCAGCCATTCTCTGATAGCTCCTTATAGCTATACTGTTTATGTTGATAATTCAAATGATTTTCTCAACTTTCACTGGTGTCATGGACAAAACATCTGCCAACACTGCTGTAAGCTTGGCCAAAGGGCATGTGCTACCAGAATTTCTTTTATAAGTCTTGTTCTGTTGTGAGTTCTTTAAGGCACATGTGTTCCGTTGCTAGAACATGGTTCATTCACTATTGCTGGTGTCATTTTTAGAACCTCTCTGACTCAACTCCTTGTTGGTCAACTGATAAAAGTTAAGTTGATTCCTGGAAGAGCAGTAGTTACATAGCTGGCTATTTCTCAATGGCAGTCTTTCAACTTTAGGCCATCCTTCCTCAAACGCATGCCATTGCCACCTCACTGACGGCCTCTGGAATAACCATTGTAAACTTCCTGTCAAATTGCAATGGCTAAGAAAAGAAGCAGAAGGAGCAGAAGACCACAGAAGTGTCTTTTCGTAATGCATTACTGGTGCTAGAATAACAGATGAATGTCTAAACACATTATATTCTATAAGCCTGATTAATACATTGCTCAGTTTAGCATATTCAGGCTTTGTCACATGAGCTGTTGGGAGAAGCCATAAGAACTGTGTGTAAAATTGTACCACCCACGTTCCTCACTATTATTATTTCCTGTGACACCAGGCACATATATATGTGTGTATCTTGTACCCTGTCAGCACAGTGTCTATTAGTCATTATGTTCTTGCGCTAACACTTTTTCATATAGAAGTTGGGCAATGGAGCTGTGAACCATATATTCAGATCAGATCATTTTGTAAAGGTCAAAAACACGCAACTTCTTGGTTTCATGATTTCTAAAACACCTTTTATCGGTTCCTGGTATGCCCTTAAAAGGTTACAGAGGCCTGTTTTTGCAGTTTCTATTCAAATCAAGAACATGCAGGGGCCCAATGGGTGCTGGTTTTGCACCTCTGACAGAGAGATCGAGACTGTTGAGCCTCTTCCTGTGGTTTTGCAGCATGTGGTTGAGAGTGTGTTAAAAGCGAGGCAAACTCTCGCTTCAGCCCTCAGTTTCTTCCGGGACCCAGTCGAGCATGATGGTAAGAGCATAATATATATATTCTTTTTCAGTTGTAGCGATTTTATAAAGAAATTCAGTGAATATCTCTGTGCGATTAGACTAATAGGCATTTATATGCTTTTTAATTATGTGTTAGTATGAATATAACAAAATATGGGAGTTCCAATAAAGGTATTATTTCATAATAATAAATGTGTAATTAAGAAAATAAAACTGTACTTATGTAACAGCAACTCTCCATGAGGTGAGTTTACAGTATTGCAAACTTGATTTTTTTTTTGTCTTGAAGATGTCTTCCGCATTAATGCTACTGAGATCTAGAAAGGAACTTACAATGACTTTCCGTTGACGTTTTGATGCACAGTTTTAGTGTGGTTACTATTTTCTTAACCCATCTTGATCTTGATACAGAATTGCTCCTCCCAGATAGTCATGTTTTTCATTGCAATATGAAAGATATTGGCATAGTGAACTAGATGCAATACAATGTCCCAGAGATTACGAAAGGAAACAGGAGGAAGTACTCAGACGCACGCATTGGACAAAAGAAAGATGGACGACAGAAGTACAGTGTAGTCAACCATAAAGTAGAAAGCACTATTAAACTATACTCCACAGTGTAGTGTTTCCTACTTTATGGATGACTGCACTGTTGGCTACAATGACAAGTGATGGACCAACCTATGCCAGCATGAGACACTGTGATAATCTCTTTAGATAAACCATCTTTAACCTCTTCCTCGGCTTGATCCCAATATATAGGCACTTGACACTTTACAATGACAGTTTCCTGTTTAAGTTGTTCATTTTATTTGTATTAAAATGCAATTTCCAGTACACAATGTTTAGAATTGTAATATAACAGTGATTCCTGATACAACTAATGTGTTTCTTTACTTTATTTAATTGTAAAGTGCTGTGGTGCATCAATATGAATTTCAACAATAAAAATTGCTCTTGAAAACTAAAATTGTATCTAATCTCTATTCTTTGATACTGAATTCTTATTTTGCACAAATCTATAAAACCATATTTAAGCCATTTTAATAAATTCACTGATCATGCTCAGGAATCAAAATGCTTAGCATAAGGCAGCTTCAGTCAAGTCATCAAATCTCACTTTGAGCTTAGTTGAAAGTATTATTTTCCCGCCCATTCTCTCTCTCAGTCACTCATTCTCTCTCTCTCTCTTTCTCTCTCTCTCTCTCTTATTCCATGGTCTAGTTCTCACTCATGATAAAGACATATGAAGTGTTTGAGATTTGTAAGGCTATGACTCGCTAAAGAAAGATATTTAGCAATTAGAGAGATTAATAAATAAATTCATAAATAAATAAATGCATATATAATACAGTGAGGATGACTTGAAAAAAAAGCTACGTGAAAATTTAAAAAATCTAACTTTTGTTTATGGAAAACCTCATTAGTGTTATAGAAGTAAACGCAATCATTTGCCCTGGCAGGAAATTATAAAATAAAACATAGCATCATAAAGCAAATATGAAGTAGTACTTAAAGTGAACTTAAAATTAACACAATTTGTGTAGTGGCATCATGTGTTTCTTAATGAAACAAATACTTTATGCAGTTTGTTTGAATCCAGCATCATCTGTTAGTTCCAAGGCAGTGGCTCCACATAGTTTGATGGCACAAGACCTCGATATCCATGGAGATCTCCCTAAGTGCATGAAAACAAAAAAACAATATTGCCATTGTGCATTTCATGAAAAGACATTTATAAGAAGTAATATATTGAAGTACAAAAATAATGTGAGCAGAAAATGGCCTACTTACCAAAAAGAAGCCATCACCGTCCATATCTCCAAAAACATAGATTATGTCTCCTGCACGAAAAGGGAGCTCATCCTACAAGATAAATTTGAATCATCAGTGAGAATAACTAAATATGTTGTCAGTGCACATTGCAACTGTTTATCTATGCAGGCTATGTAGTAGTTGTATGTGAGTGCATACGTAATGTATTAATTACTTTTGAATTAATTGGTTATTGCGATCTTAGAGGACTTTCATATTGATGGTAGCATAGCAGTATCATGAGTTGAATATGGTAGAACTTTTTTGTTTGAAACCTAAATGAACACCACCACGCAGGCTTCAGGGCATGCTGTGATAGTCCTATTTCTCAGTGTGTGTGAGAAGCAATCACCTCTATGTCCGAGTTTGGCGAGCTTTCAAAGGGGTCATAATCAAAGATGGCCACCATCCGTCGCACCACAACGTCGTCTGGGATACAGGAGGCATCACTGCGGACTGAGCATGAACTGAGAGCTGAACACACACACACACACACACACACACACACACACACATCCGTGCAAGAACAGAAGTTAAGACAACAGGAAGATTTCACCACATACGTGACTCTGTGTTGCCACCAAGTGGTTCAGTGCTACACAAAACACTAACAGGCATATACAGAGACATACAGAGAGAGAGAGAGAGAGAGAGAGAGAGAAAGAGAGAGTTAGAAAGAAGAACAGAAAGAGAAAGAGAGGGCAAAGCAGACAGTTTCTAGTTCCTATTTTGGTTTAGACACCCAAGATGGAGGGCTACCTCTGGATTCGGGAGGACTGGAGGCCTCAGGCAGGAAGCCTTGTTGAAACAGCTCAAGTTTTTGGTCACCGTCATACACCGGGATCTCTGAAACCATGTTGCTGGGGATGTACCCATAGCGGCCGGCACATTCTCCATGGTAAAAACCATCTGTGTCTTTATCACCGAACACCTAAACCAGACCATTACACACATGTCCAGGTGTCATGTCAAGGATAATAGGATGTGAGTAGTGTATTGCTGACAATGTGATATCAATTTACAAGATGAAATGGGCAACAACTGAATCTCGAAAGATTTAATGTTTCACATTCCTATTTCAATGAAAGCCCAATATTTATCAATAATACCATGGCAGCTATTGTTTATCTATGAGTTTCATCAGGTCCCTTTCCACAGGTAGGTTAATCAAGCACCATGCAGTCTACATTCATAATCTAGGTGCTTGATTTTATACACCTGTGGAAAGGGACCTGATGAAACCCACACTGTATTCCCCAACAGTGCTATAAACTCAATAAAATTGCTGAGCTGTACTCAAAGCTGCCATATTGTTCTGGAACCACAAAAGTTTTAAGTTCACTCAACTGGTTTCCCAGTTATTGATTATTTAGAGTAGAGTAGCTCTTAGTATATGAGTAGAACTGACCTCCTAACTCATTTCTTTCAAGAGTGGATTGAAATTACGTCTGACGTAGTAATGACGTGCTAGTTCATTGGCTAGGTTCATTTCAACACGGCTTGCAGCCACTTGCAACTAACCTACACAAACCAACACAAACCCACAAAACCAAATAAGCATTTAAAAAATTGGAAATGATGGATGAACTAGCATATGGTTGATTTTGGCGGATGTAAATTAATACACTTTGACATCAGACGACTAGTTTGCAAGGACTGCTGCGCACCTGGATGTAGACAACAACAACAACATCAAGATCCATCAGCAGCAGCCTTCAAAGGTGCAACGGTAAGAACGCACTTTTATTATTTAATTCATTTGTTTACCGTCTTTCAGCGGGCAGACCTCAGCTAAAGCGTAGGCTATGTGAAAGAGACCTTTTGTGGGCTAGCTGCATGTTTTAGCGAGTTAACTAAAGTTTGTTGTCTCAGTCGTCAGCTAGGTTAGCCAGCCAGCCGAGTGAGTGCCTAGCCTACTACTTACAACAACTAGGCTATACCTAGGCTACAACAACTTTGACAAGATTTGGGAAAGATTTTTGAACGATTGTAGTCTTCTAACTAATGCCTGCCATTCAAGCTTTACCCAAAAGACTACAATCTTTGACGAGTCTTTCCCAAATCTTGTCAAAGTTGTTTGGTTTAGCACTAGCCCACCAGTCTATCAACTGTTTCTGCAGCAATGTTTCATACATGACGCTTGGTAATCAAACACATTACACACAGTCCACGCGCTTTTAAACAATTTATTGGTGGACTAGCTGCCATGGGCTACATGGTTCGCATTAGTTGCTATACTGGGCCTCATTGAAGTGGCCACTCCACTCGCGCTTTCTATGGGTGGCTCTCAAACTCTCCTCGATCCTCGATGCTCGGTCCTCTAGGCTCGTTCCCACTGATCTAACACTGGATAGACTAGGCCTACCCCATAGTTGACGCCCATCATTCCTTATCTAGATCGGTGAGGACGAGGACCGAGGAAGGAAGGGAGGATATATAAAATACCAAATGAGAGGCACCCCGTGATTCACGCATGGACAGTAAAATATAACAGTTTAAGTCCGCTGTAGGCCTATAATAAAAAAATGCATTGGGTGATGACGTTGTAGTAGGCCTAAATTCAGAGAAGTTAAATCACACTAAAATGAAATTATCTAGGCTACGCAGAGAGGGCGTTCTCGAGAGCGATTACAATTAAGTTTCAAGCCTATCGTTATCCTTGTGTCCCCTGTTAATGCCATTATTGTACATTAGACCATGTCATCTCCACCACACTTTCTGCCATATCTGTCATTTCCATCACTACACATTTTAAGTTAATCATATGAAAATAATACAACATGCATTTTTGGAAAATTAAAACATATCTGTGTAATATTTAGCCTATTCAAATAATACATTTGGAACCATATGTTTTTTTTATTATTATTATTGGAAAATACATTATTTAGGTAAAATCATCACTGCCACTATTAGGGTAGATAATTAAACCATGCAAAAGTATTTTTATTGAAAATGTTACATTTTCTTAAAATGTCCAGGTCAAAGAGTAGCCTACCATGGCCTAGTTGAAGAGTAACCCTGCAGCGGTAACATCTGTCTTATATTAACGTCAATTCCACAGTTTTGTTAACACAGATAGGAAGTCAAATTGTAGGCCTAGCTCTGAACTTACTGACAATAGCCTAAGCATGGTCAATGTCAACGTCTGACTCTGATAGGCATGCCTATAGAGGGATATGAAGAGATTGTCTGACTGGCTTTCGTGCTGAAGTGAAATAATAGTCATCATAATAATTTAATTTCTCCTGCAGGACCAGATGGCGCTGTGACATTCATTTTCAGTTCTGTGCAAGGAACCACCATCATGCCATGGTAAGTGATAATTTACTGGTCTTCAATTTACTAGTGTCACAATGTAGCCACTGTGTAGCCTATATTATTATAGTAATATTTTGTAAGCATTTATCCACCAATGAGAATAGCCTAGTCTAACCGTATCCCTTTGCATCTCTCCATAGGGATACACAAAGGCTAGAGTTGAGTGATATTTTTGTATCAAGGAAGGGATAACACCTTAGACTTTAGATTTTATATATCAAAATGGGTTGGCTATGTGGTTATGTGACGCCTTTTCCAAGAAGCTCAGTTACAGTATTTTGCCATTATTGATTAGATCGCAGTCAGTTTTCAAGGGTCAGCCCATGACCATGCATACACCACTCATGCATTTAAAGGGCTGAGAACCAAAGGGGCATAAGTGACATTTCACCAACTTAATAGGAGAGCCCAAACAAATCTAACTGCTTCTATATTCACAGTTAAAGACCTTTGGTTTTTGTTTAATAACTTTATATTTACAAATATTTTACTTCTATAATTTTGTCAGCTAGAAAGAGCTCTCAGCTTTCAGGTGATATATATAACTCAATTTTGACCAAAATGTCACCTACGCCCCTTTGGTTCTCAGCCCTCGATTTGGACCTTCCAGTCTATCAATGCACTGAAAATTCATCTCTCACGATTTCATAGAAAAACTGAGCAGGAGGTTGTGTCTTGTGTTTACATGTCGCTTGTACTATAGTATTATTTAATATATGCACAGGATTACTATTCTGCTGAATTGTCTTCCCATTACCTCACAATCCCTCTCTCTGTCTTGATAGGACGATGCTGATGTCAACAGCAGACGAACAATTATTCTGCAGGCCCTTCTAATCTTCCTGCAGGATGACCTGGAATGTAAGTTTTTGATTCACTCTCTCCTTTTTTCTTAATTTATCTTCTCTGTATATCTCTATTTAACCCTCTCTGATACTACATTGCAACCAAAAGACAACAACCACAACTATCTTTCTAGCCACCAGAATAGCAATTAAATCATACTACATTTAATTTGGGACTTTTCATTCACTGGTATTTCATATTATATGAAATACACATATACAGTATGTATAGTGTTTGTAATGTATGTAGTGTTTTTCACTGACTACTCTACTCATTAACTAATTACTGTCATGTTCTTCAGGTAGAAGAAATTGACCTGCCTGACCTCTCGGATGCAGCTGTACCTATTCCTATTGTTCCTGTCTCAAGTGATACGGACTCCCTTGTGAAGTTTGCTCATGCTATCCATTCTATAGTTCTTGAGGGAGCTATTGAGTGTGATATAACAGAGTTGACAGATGCGTTAATTTTACTGTTTGCCTTAATTTATGCACTTCATGTCGATTATCCAAAGCAATTGTCTTACGCATTTAATTTCATTCAAAAATGATAATAGGTTTGGATGACCTGAAGTCGTTACCTCCTAGACTACTTAGCCTTAAAAATGAATTGCTGATGATGGATGCAGTCTGTTTTCCAAATCTCATTGTTGGTAGTGCCAGCATTTTAATACTCAAGCAAGCAATGAAGTGAAGTTTTTTATTTATTTATTTTTTATTATTTATGTTGGCCTTATTATTTTTGTTATTTGAGTATTTGTACCTTTGTTGACGAAATGGTTGTTATTTCTTTGATTTTTTTGTATTAACCCCATTGCTGGGGAGGTTGTTCTGTTAGAATTCAAATGGAATTCTTAAATAAATGGAATGTGCAGTGAAATGGTATTTTCAATAATTTTTCAGTTGGATCATACAAACAAAATATGTTTGTGTTTGAGGAAAATAGTAAATATAAACAGTCAATAAAATGTGTTTCAATAGAGTTAAGTCAACTTAAAAATATAAGAGGCTGAATTTATAATGTTTAGGTCTGAGAAATTGAATGAGTCATGTTGATAACATTAATATATTATTAGGAGCATTCACTTAAAAAAATCAATTCCATCTTTAGTGTCAAATTTGCTAGATTTAACAATGATTTCAAAATGATCAGGTTCATTGAACTTATCCAAGATTTAAGTAGTGATTACTTAACATTTTCGATTGTCAAATTATTATGTTTCAGTTCATCAATGTCCTCAAAAAAAATGAGTGTGAATACAGCTTAGAGTTTTGAGTAGTAATTACTTAAAATGTTCGTTTGTTGAAGTTATTTGTTTTAATGTTGTTCATTTTCTCAAAGATTTGGAGTCTAAAGAGCTTGTCTGGCTAATGTAGTAATTACTTAAAACATATATTTCTCACATTATTCTTTTTAATTGGATACTTGTCCTTAAAGATTTTGAGCCTTAGAAAAGTCTCATTTTAAGTAGAAATTACTTAAAGAATATGTTAACGTAGCTAAATAATTTGAGGTAATCAGTTTCATCAAATATTTTGAGTTCATTGAACCTGTTGGGGCTTACAGTGCATGAATAACTAAATATATAAATATTTAATAAATCAATCTATATGAAGTCAAATTCCCTTCTAATAACTGATAAAAAACAGAAAAGTAAATCATAATGAACATGAATGGCAATTGAGTCCGTCGTCTCCCCGCTCACCTTAATGATCTGTCCTCGCTCAAAGGGCAGTTCCTCTGAGGTATCTGGGTTTGGGGACATCAGCGAGGGGTTGTAGGGAAACAGGGCCACAAAGAGGCGCACGTTGGGGTCGTACAACTCCTTCTCCTTCTCCCAGCGCAGAATATCCTCCGGGGTGGCAACCCTGATGCCATCTGGGCTGACATACACATCCAGACCGATCATGCCCCCCGAGGTTACCAACAGGTACCCCCTTGTGTGTTGGTAAGCTTTGGTAAGTTGTGCTACCTGCGGTGTTCTCCAGCAGACAGGTGGACAGGTGCTATGGAAACAACACTGGGTGGTGTCTCTCTCGCTGCTGCACTCCGCTAAGGTAACCAAGTTAATCCTTACCCGCCCATCGGGTGTGTAATCCTCTTTGGAGAGGATGGATGAGTGTTCCAAGTTTGCCAGCCAGACGTGACACAGACACTCTTGGGGGTATGGCATTGGGTGAGACCATGTTGAAATGTGACACTACACCTGGGTTTGGTTTTGAATGACAAGAAGACAAAATAGGACTAGAAAATGTGAGAGGGAGATTCATAGACAGAGTGAGAAGAGAGAGAGAGAGAGAGAGAGAGAGAGAGAGAGAGAGAGAGAGAGAGAGAGAGAGGTTTGCCACATGGGCTGGTAAACAGATAGAAGAAAGGTCTAGATAAAAGCACAAAAATAAATCTGCGCCTTTATTTGTCTATCAACATTTGTCTGGCTAATTGGCTGTTTATCTGTCCTATTTAGCTAATTGTATTTTATTGTATCCTTTTAAAACACAACCTAAGTATAGTCGGTTGTTTAAGTCAAACTCAGTATCACCCTCCTATTTTCAACCATAAATTGTAGAATTCACTCTGAGCAGCCCAGAATGTCCCAAAGCAGCTTAGCTTCAGTGAATTTGAGAACAGTCAGACAGAGGGGGAAGATAGTGCGCGAGAGAGAGAGAGAGCAAAGACAGACGTCCTACATTGAAGCTCGGGAAGACAGAAATAATGATATGACGTCCAACTTGTCCTAATCCTGGCTTGAGCTGGGTGGCTAATTAGTTGAGTAGTCTTTTCCAGAACTGTGCCAAGTGGAGCTGGTTGTGAAACTCCCTCACCTTAGACTCACCCCTATCTCCACCCCCGGACGCACACACACACACACACACACACACATACACACATTCACACACAGGCCCTGAAGCAGCTCTTACACCTGGCGAACCAGAATGTCATTGCTTCTTCCGAGCTTTGTTCACATCACTGCGGCACAGATGGTGACATTGTCACAATATACGCATTGATATGTGCAGTAGCGCTGTGAGTATCCCTGGCCAATGAAATGCCACCAGGCTCCTCGTCAGTATTAATCTGACTGATTGAGATTGGAGCGGGAGATGTGTTGTTCGGATGCTGAGGTAAGTCTGCCTATTTTAGTGATCAAGTACTACTGACCTAATAATGAAATCATAATTTTGATGCAATTATTCAGATTATGTTTTATGTTTTATGTTTTTTTACCTATATATTTGATTGACACTTGGCATTTTAAGGAAGCAATGAAAGTCATGTGAAACATTGTAAATCTGCACCAGGCTCTGAGAAGTGAAATAAAAATCATCACAGGAGCTCATTTCAATAGCTCATTCAAACAGCCAAGTGAGTAAACTAAAGGCTATGAGAGCAAGCTGAGCTCTATCCTCCAAGAGTAAAAATGGCAAGTTGTCTAGGCTTATAAATCTGTTATAAGCCTATGCCAAAGTGTGCCTATCTTTCCTCTGAACAACACACAGTAGAAAAACCTAGACTAGAAAGGGCATGCAAAACTTCTTGTAAATGGATGTAACTTCTTTGCTGTCCCCTTTTTACACAGAGTGGGGTCCCGAAACCAGACACCACAAGCCCCCCATGCAAGACCTCTGGGCCCCCATACATGGATTGTTACATCACGAGCTAGGCACCCACCTTTTTAGAGTGATGACGTAGCCTCGTAGAAGCGTGAGGAGGGGGGCTAGGGTGTCCCGTCGGCACGAGCGCAGATAGCAGGCAACAGCTGCAGCGCGATCCTCGTTCGATTTCTCCGCGTTGCGTAGCCTATAGCATTTTTTTCACAAATTCATCTCAGAATATAGAAAACACACACCCTAATAACCGGTCAAAATGGTTGATCGCGAGCAGCTGGTACAAAAAGCCAGGCTTGCCGAACAAGCTGAAAGATACGATGATATGGCAGCTGCCATGAAATCGGTAAGTCCTCTCTTTAAATATTGACATTAGTTTTGATGTTATTCACCGCCATGAGTGCTAGACATGCCAAACATTCATATAATCATAATATTTGGGGACAATATGATATTTTGCCATTCATCACATTGGTACCAATTTGATGCCTGCTCATCAGGGAGCCTCGTTGGCTACTGAATTATATTTTACATAACGAATCGTCTTGAAATAATTCCAACTCGACATAATGTGAAAATTGTCTAATGTGGAAAGGCAGTGATATGGTAGTGTGAAAGAAAACCTTATTAGCACAGAGGAACCACGAGTATAGGCTAGACCGTCTGGACCTTGGGCGGTGCCTCCCGTGTCTTACATTACAATATAATGAATGAGACGACGCAAAAATGTCAGACAGATGGAAGCTGGACATTGTGATTTTTATATTTAGTCGTATTTGTCATTTATTTTACGCACCGAATCACTGTCATTTTAAAAGTTGCTTAGTCATTCATTAATGTAACCTAATGCACATTTACAACTGAACGCTGAGAGGCAGCACTAGAGATGTGGAGCCTCAGAATCAAGATTCCACGATATTGTTCATATTGTTCATGCATAATGGACTTTCAATTTTTAAGCCATCCATCACCATAGTGCACAATTACATTATGCAATTCAGTTATAACCCTTGACATGTTATTTTGCATAGTTTATTTGCAATATGAATAGGCTTTATATTGTTCTTCATTCTCAATTGGAGGGCTATCCCTGTACTGAAATGGAAGCTATTTGAGGATTTTCTCCAAACAAACGTAGGAGGCAGCAGAATTCCTTCCCGAACGTTCCATCGTTGTCATATTGCAGCAGAGGCTGGTACAGATTCAATATTGGTCTTTTCTGTTCTTTAACGTGGCTTGTTCTTGGCTGGATATTTCTGATAGTCGCATTTGGAGAGCAGCAGACAATTTTGTGTCGCATTGTGTGTGTGTGTATGTGTGCGTGTGTGCGAGTGTGTGTTAGTAGGTGTGTGTGTGTGTGTGTGTGTGTGTGTGTGTGTGTGTGTCCACGAGGCAACATATATGTGTGTTTGCTCATAAGGCTATGCCATGTGTAGGCTACAACTGAGCGGAAAGAAAAACATTAGCCTCAAACTGTTTTTGATTGGATCATTAAAAATGCCATGCCTTCATCAGCCTAATCACTGGCAGTGATTAAAACGCCTTGAAGGCCTCCTCAGGCTGCTTTGATACTGGCATTGGCAAAAAAATACTCCTGTTTCCTTCTACCTTTCTGCTATTAAAGACATAGATACTATCCATAGGCAGCTTTAAAATTGTAGAGTCATTTTGCTCAGGCCCACAGAATATTCCACTGGAGGCTTCTTCACAGGGGGAGTTGTACTCCATCTAGAGCGCTTCAAAGGCGAGAGGGTGGCACCCTGAAGTGTGTATGTGGGATCCCTCTTCGCTGGCCCTTTCTGATTTCTGCTTTGTCAGTGCAGTCACCTCGCCTTCCTGGCATGGCCGGGAGGTTGAGGCTGGGGGTGGGGGTGAGGGACGCTACTGTAGAGGGCTCACTGACACACGTTTTTTGCAACACCATAAAATATTCAAAAACAAGTCCCCCAAATGACGTTTCTGCTCATGAACTATGCATTTGAACAGCTACACCACCCAGCATTCTTTAGATGGATGTGTGTGTGTGTGTTTTTTTTTTTTTTTTTTTTTTTTGTCGGAAAGCGTTTGGTTGTTTATTTGTTTATTTGTCAGTAGCACTTTGCTTTGCTTTATAGTAAGGCAGAAATATCCTAGTCCCAATTGGAATCATTAGACTTGTTCGTGGTAGCATGTAGACTTACTTGTTCGTGCTCTTTAAGGGGAACTTCCTGACCCCAAGCTCAGATGTTGAAAACCATTTGCCCTGTGTCATGTCTGTCTAATAGCCAATCATGTGTCAGATGGAGGTTCTTAAAACTTCAGGCGGGGTGGAAATAAAAGACAGGCAGATAGATCCCTTTTGGCTCAAAGCCTGGCCTTAAGAGCAACACTCTCCATAGACGAGCACACTGTGCTCAATGCGTGTGTAATGGCAGTCTATGGCTGATCGCATAGGTTGCAATTCATCAAGGTTAGTAAGACATAGTGAGGCAAATTCATGCTATAGTATAAGAGAGACCTTCTCTTTTAAGAGAGAAAGACCCACTCTCAGTGGCTGTCTTGTTAACCCCATGGCTTTTGGACTTTGTCACCACTACAGCTGCTGCCATCATGGATGCAGTGCCATGGCAACATCTATAGCCTAATGGTTGAGTTTCCCCCACTTTAATGACAGCTCTGCCATTCAACGGCGTGACCCTCTGGAATTCGAAAGCCAAGCCGCCGCCATTTACTCATTTTATGCCCCGTCACTTTTGCCAGCCGTAGCTGTGACGTCACCGTCCCAGGCTCTCTTTGATCTGGAAATAGACTTACACAGTAACTCTCCAGAGACTGCATCTCCATCAAACTCCCGAAAAAAGACGAATGCCCCAATGCCACCCAGCAGTGCTTTGCCACTCGATATGTTGATGGCTGATATTGTAACTGCGCTCTTCTCATTTACTTCGCGATTTCACTTCTATGTATCTATATTGCTCTGGCCCTACAGTTCTTTTGTGCATAAGTGTAAAATTGAAGGCAGCAGTTGCCTTGGTTTCAATGAGACCATCATTTTCTGGAGTCAGTGCCGAAATCAATTGTAATTTAGAAAATGTGGCTGCAATCATCACAGCAGGAAAAGGAGTGTTTATAAAGAATAATTTCTGTGTACATATTCATTCAGAGGAATTGATTTCATGGAACAGTCTGGGTGGTGGTATGCGTGTGAAAATGGCTCCATTATCAGAAGGCCAAACTGTGTGAATCAAATGGCCGATGGCTAGAAAGCATTAATCGTCATCAGCTGTGTGGATGTGGCAAGTGTGTGCCGTCCAGGGCACCCTGAACCCAAAGACCTGCAGCCTAACCACGTTTCACTCAGATAGTGTTTGGCCGTTGTCATTGATATGGAAAGCCATGTGGGGAGTTTGGAATTCCATTCATAGCTCCATCGCATATTTGTCTTTCTCGTCGGAGACCAGACAATGATGTAAGCCCCCATGTCTTGGCCGGAGGGCTGGGTGTGTGGGAGGGGTTGAGGCTATTTTTTTTTTAGGCCCACCAGTGTGTGTCGCCTCTCGACAAACAGGTGAAAAGGTCGGCGTGTGCCCGATAGAAGGTCACCGCGCAACACGTGATCTACCCCCGCCACAACCGCCATCGTCTTGGCTTTCACCGCAGCTGCCCCTGGAGTCCTCCTGGGAACATTCTACCTCCAACAGCTCCCAACCCCCCACATAGAACCTCTCCCTGCTCTCCGCACGGCTGTCCTGCCCGCTCGCTCCCCGTGCCTCAGAACCGAGCGGAACTTGTTTGTGTCTCGGCGTCTCATCCACTGTAGAACCAGCTGTAGGCTACTGCTGGCAGAGCCACAGTTTTTGGGACTAGCTGTGTGCTAAGCAATCCCATCACCATGGAAACAGGGAGTTGCCTATCGCCGCTGCCGCGTCTATTAGCTGTTGCTCTTTGTGGCTCGTTCCTACTCCCCTGCTGCAGAGAGATGCAACTGAGCAAAAAAATGTTCTGTGTTAAAATGAAGGCGCAAGGAAAAAGAGGCTGGCCTACTTCCGAGTTGATGGCGGGTAGAGGTTCTCTCCGGTCGCGGTGAGCTCGGCAAAACGAGGCAACACCTTTTTGTCTCAGTTCACGCCCCAATGCAGCATTTGTAGCGCTTCTCAGCATTCCAGATTCCCCCGTTGCCCACATTTCCTGGCGCTGATTTCGCTTTTTTTTAGCGTGTGAATTAATTCACCCTTCAGTTTTGTGCACCTGTGACAGTTAATCTATATCGGTACAAAATGTTGAGGTCATGTGTCTCATAAAGCAGTGAGATGAGAGAAGGGAGACATGAAAAGGCCACTGCATATTTTGCTGTTGAATCCTTTGGCGGAAATGGACCATGAGGGACCAAGGGTACCTTGCTGTGCTGTGCACGGCTGTGGAATGAGATCACGGGGAACTGATAGCCGATGTGCTCATGGCTATTCAAGATATCTTATAATAAGCATGTCCCATAGTCCCTCCTGGTTAATGATGATGATGTTATGCTTATGAGATGATGTGTGATGTGTTTTAGATCAAATCTGAGCTAGATCTTAGATTAAAAAAAAATGAAGATGTTGGGTGTATTTTAATGAATGGGATTCACTAACTTGTGGAGCAGGTGTTCTGAATAGTGACGGCATTGCATATCTCACTTGTGTCTCCTAGGTGACAGAGCTGAACGAGGCCCTGTCGAACGAGGAGAGGAACCTGCTGTCGGTGGCGTATAAGAACGTGGTGGGCGCCCGACGCTCCTCCTGGCGTGTCATCTCCAGCATCGAGCAGAAGACCTCGGCCGACGGCAACGAGAAGAAGATCGAGATGGTGCGGGCGTACCGCGAGAAGATCGAGAAGGAGCTGGAGGCCGTGTGCCAGGACGTGCTCAACCTGCTGGACAACTTCCTGATCAAGAACTGCAGCGAGACCCAGCACGAGTCCAAGGTGTTCTACCTGAAGATGAAGGGCGACTACTACCGCTACCTGGCCGAGGTGGCCACGGGCGAGAAGCGCGCCACCGTGGTCGAGTCCTCCGAGAAGGCCTACAACGAGGCGCACGAGATCAGCAAGGAGCACATGCAGCCCACCCACCCGATCCGGCTGGGCCTGGCGCTCAACTACTCCGTCTTCTACTACGAGATCCAGAACGCGCCCGAGCAGGCCTGCCACCTGGCCAAGACCGCCTTCGACGACGCCATCGCCGAGCTGGACACCCTCAACGAAGACTCCTACAAAGACTCAACCCTCATCATGCAGCTGCTGCGAGACAACCTCACTCTGTGGACCAGTGATCAGCAAGACGATGAGGGAGGGGAGGGCAACAACTAAAAAAAAGAGGGGGCATCACTCTCTTTTCTGGGGAAGAGAAGGAAATTGAAAAAAAATGTTTTGTTGACATCGACGACATTAAAAAGATAAATAATATGGCTGGTGGAACTCTTGGTGGCAGCAGCTTTTGGCCAATCGTTTCCACGGCGGCAGCAGTTCTTTATTTTTCCACAAGTTAAAAGAAAAACAAATCGAGGCGAAGGGGGAGGGGGGTGGTGGTCAGTGGGTTGAAGTCTTAGTTTGAATATATATAGAAATATATCTATATGAATATATAGTTGAGTGGGTCTCCCTCTTCTTGATTATCTTTTGACGTTTGCCAAAACCACTGAAAATGACAGTCAGTCAAGGGTGGTGGTTGTTGGATTGGCGTGACAGCCTTAGACTGGCTTATGGGCTGATATAGTTCAAACGGAAGCTGCTTAGTAATCTTTTTGGGGTAGTAGACATGCATTTGAAAGAGGTCTGATGTTGAAAAAAATATCACAAAAAAAATAAACACTTGAATGCGACAGTTAAAAAAAAAAAAAAAAAGAAACAGTTGTCAGTGATTCCAGTAAAACATTTACTAATAAGATATTTATAGAATATATAATATAATGTGATGGATTCAAAATTCCCCATCAGATTGTAAATCATTCTCTAAATTTACTTTGGTCAATTGGTACCCATGTAATAGTAGTGTTTAAAATCCACTAAAGTGGATGTTGCCACGACAAATTCAACTCTTTTTCTAAACAAACGAGTTGATAAACGCGAGAAGAATGACAGTGCCATTTCCAACCCTTTCAAAGGTTTCCTTGTGGTTCGCTTACATACTGTTATGTTGTTACTGGACCCACTGACGACTTTCAAGGTCAAGGTACAATTACTGTTGGAGACTTAACTGTTAACAATAGAAAATAGGAAAAAAATATAGCAGCTTCAAGAGTTTGTGGTTTACTTCTGTGTTTAATTTATTTTTGCACTTGCCTACTAAACTGTTTTGTCAGTGTAAGATCATTACAACAATATTATCAATGATTCAATATTGTGCATGCTGGTGATGTATTTATAAAATAGCTTGACTTTATTAACTTATACCTTGGGTGTTATGTATTCATATGGTTAAGAAGTAAATGGGCTTCAATTTGATTATTTATGATTTATAACTTTCTAATGATTTCATTTTGTTTTTAATTTGCTATACCAAAATTGTGATTGTTAAGAATAAATCAAACTGTTATGAGCGTTGCTGTTGTGACATGGAACATGTTTTCTTTTTCTTTTGTTGATCTAAAATTCTAAGAGGTTTAGGGGGGAAACAGACAAATGCATCAGTGATTATCTTATCTACTGGTGTTTGTCATGTTAAAAAAGAAAACAAAAAAAACAATTATGACGTTGTTTAAACAATCTTTTGTTCTAAGAAAAGTATATGAGTGCTTTTCCTGTCATGTTATGCAATGAAACATGTACGGTTTAAATGATCGTGAAGTGTGTCTGTAAGGGACTATCACCATGGACCATAACTTATTTTCTGGCAGTACACTTATTTTTCTTTTCTTTGTACTTTTGTTCATTTGTTTTTTTAACCTTATAGCTGTCTCCTGAGTGACAAATATCTTGAATGTGAGTCATTATGTAGCAGTTGCACACAAGCCTAAGTAATGATAAATATGAAAAATAAAAAAGAATTTGACAAGGTTACAAGCGCAACCCCTGGTTCCCACTGGTCATGTCTATTGTTCTGCTGTCATTTTGCAAATGAACAAATAAGGAAGAAAAAAACAAGGATGATAAAATTTCTAAAACAAGACAGACAAGATATCAAATATCAAAATGCTGTTCTTTTGTTTGTGTTTTTATGTTTTGTTATTGTAAGTTTTATTTTTTGTAAAACCCCTGTGTTTATCATTTGTGTGCCTGACATTCTATTTGATTTCAGCCTTAAAGAAGTGTATGCACCATGTCACAGAAACATTTTGTGTTTGTTTATTTTCATGTTTGTTTTGGTTTCATTCATTTGATAAGTTTGACCTCTGTGCCATTGATTCTTATTGATGAGTAGCCAATTGAATTTTCATAGAGGATTATGCAAATTCTGACAAGGAGCTACTATGTCAGTTCTGTTATGCTTTTATTTCATTCATTCATTCATGACTACGCAGTTTCTAGCAGTGGGGTCTCGGCCAAAATGTCAGCATAAGCTTGACGAGTTTGTTCTCTGTGTCAAAAAAATTGTGTTTTCTATGTTTTGAGCACATTAGCAATTCTGAGAACAGTCAGTCATACGTACACATACTCAATTTAACTAAATACTGACTCAAACAAGAACACCTCAAGAGCATGGCTGGGCTGGTGGTATAGGCACACAGTTTGGATTGTAGTGTTCCGCACATATTCAATAAATACCTCAGGTCTTGTCTCTCAAATGTTGTTTATCAGTAGCAGTATTTTATTTGTATTGGTTGCCGGTCTTTGCTATATGCACATGAAGTGACCAATTTCTGAGATGGTAATACTGGCTGCAGCTCATAATCGGACAGTTGCTTTGATAAAAATGAACAAGCGTGGGTATGGCCTTAAAGCTACATACTTAGATAGACATGTCTTTAAAAAGGTGTCATCACTTAAATGAATGGTGGAAGGCTATAATATTATTTTGTAATAGTAGTTAATACAGGGAAAGATTGTTCAGGTCTCAGACTTGAGAGGTCTTTAGAGCAAAGACTAGAAACTTGAAAACTACCAGCAATGAGAACAGTAAATACATGTTTATGTACCTACAGCAAAACCCACCATTGAACTGTGTACATGCAGTTCAAGAGACTTTTCTTCTACTGTCCTTAAACACCAGTCATGGCCTAGAGGTAGAAGATTTAAAGACTTCTGACCCAGCAAGCTGAAATAGGCCAGACTGACTGCACAAGGGGCATTCTAAAAGGCTCCTCTGGATGCTTCCTTGCAATAACCACTCATACTCTAGTTCCCTTGACCTAACTGTGGAACAATTTGATTAGTTGGCCAGTCAGCATGTTCAGTTTTTTTTTTTTTTCACCCATGGAAAACGTTTCACATAATTACAGGAGTTCTGTGAGTACGTCCCCTGAGAGGAACTGATTTCCACAGGAGTGACCTGACTGATGAAACTGTCAAATGCATAGACGTTCTATCATGACTGACACTTAGTCACTGCTATGTAAAAGTAGTGCAGTGAATTATGTATGTGTGTGTATACAGACACACATATATACACACATACATATAGGATCTAAAATTGCTGTCTCTTGTTGAGGGTACAGACTAGAATTGGGGGCGTAACCTCTGCTGTGGCACTATACCATCACCTTTTTAAGGTTGCTGGGGAGAGCTGAGGAACAGGTGTGGAGCTGGTTAGAAATAGAATCCTCTTTCTGGAGCTGTCTGTATCTCTTTTCAATAATTCATTCTGGTTGCATCAGACTGAAAAAAAAAAATCAAGAGACTACATGCATGCAGACTTTATGAAACACTGCAACCAGTTCAACAACAAACAAAAAAGACCAGAGTCCATTTTCATAAACAGGCTATGTTGCTATTTTATGTCACTAATGCACAAACAATTGTTTGTAATGGCTGTTATTTCGAGAATGGAACGACTAGTGGGATTACAAAAGCAGTAACAAAATTTCAGAAACAGCTAGCACTCTTGACTGACTGATTTTGTGCAATTGCACAAATCTTAACGCTGCTTTTAAAAATGGAAGACATTCTCCATTAACACGTACAGTATGTTACACACACACTGCTACTGTTGTCTCAGTTGAAAACACTAGTAGTATCCCGACCGAATCCATCACTGGGCTCTCTGCATCATTTCGACTGAGAATGTGGACATAAATTACCCATCATGCTTTGCCAAACATCTCAGTCGAGGATGCTGTGTGCCTCGTCATGGGTTCCCACTGAGTGGCAGTCTAGCTCGGCTCTCCCTGATTGGTTGGTTTCCTAGAGACTTCAAGCTCCATACCCCTGGTGAGTTCCACTGTCCCAGGCCAGAGCAACACTTTAATCCGATGTGGAAATGATAATACTGGGACATTAAAGTGTCAAAATATTAAATTCACCATCTCCATTTTTTATCGTGATAAGTGGTTTTTATTTATTTATTTATTTTGCCTTGAGCCGATTGTTCCTTACTGTCCCTTCAGAGCGGATGCTGCTCAGTGGTGTCTGAAGCTGCTGCACCCTCTGGCTACACTCCTTGCTCATCCTCTCTCTGGCAACGTATCCTGCTGCATTGCAGAGCATAGTGAGATAGAAAGATAGACAAAGGGAAACAGTGAAACGGAGAAAGAGAGAGAGAGAGAGAGAGAAAGGGAGAGAGAGGGAGAGAGAGACAGAGAGAGGGAATGAGAGAGAGGGACAACTTAGAGATCTGAAAGCTGCTACTACTGTTTTTCCCACCACAACACCTGCCCGTTGGCCTACATTACACTATCAGTCAACATATGCTCTTAATCTCACAGCATGACCCTAATAATCCATCTGGCCCTGCTAATCCCTCAGTTTTCACTCAGGTGTGTATAATTTATTGACGCGGCATGCGTCGACAGGAGAGGCATTTCATTATGTAATACAATTCCCTCATGCATTTAAGCAGCCTGGTTCTGATGTGTGTTACCAGACCGGATTGCGACTTAGTTTTTTTTTAACCTGCACGTCTAAGAGAAGGCATAGTCTGACACAACAGCCATACTGAGAGCGTGAGGCTGGTGCTTGGATGCAACCAGCTGCATGATGCTGTTAGCGTCTCTAAATTATCTCTCTCTCCTCCTCATATCATTTCTCTCTCACACACTTGCTCCCCCTCTCTATCTTTCTTTGCCTCTGTCATTCCCTCTTTTACTCTCTCTCTCTTTCTCTCTCTCCATTTCTGCCATCTCTCCCTTTCTCTCTCCACTGAAACGGTCCAGCAAGGCTCGACCAATCAATTATTCATGCACATCTGTTTATTTTATATGAGGGGTGGGAGCTTGCGTTGGCAGGCAGGCTGGGGTGGCCAACTGTTGGACGGCAGGGCTCACGAGCAGTGTTTCCTCCAGCCAGCCGTGTACTACGCAGCCCCACTGAGAGGAGCATGCCGGCACTTCCAGTGGCTCTGCCGACCAGCCAATGGCAGTGCAGGTTGGCTGCTCTGACTACCAATCTTGAGCTTGTTGCTAGGGCTGTGAGAGACACCACCACCACCACCACCACCTGCCCCCTATCTTACACACACATTTTCACACACACACACACACACACGCACACGCACACGCACGCACACACACACACACACACACGCACACACGCACACACACACACACACACACACACACACACTCCTCAGCTCAGTATAGACACCTACAGAAAACCTGCAAGGAGACAAGGGAAACGTCCGCATCTGATTTTCATTAGAATTCAGTAGCCCATCTCTCTCTCCTACAAGACACTCTGGTGCAAGACAGTTCTCTGGGGACCAGGAAATCAACTGGGGTTTTCCCCCACTGTATTAGCTCAATTACACTGGGAGTTGCATTACCTTTAGCTAAATCATTTTATCCAGGTATAAGCATTAATGTGCATCTGTACTTTTGAGTTGTTAAGCACCTTGTCCTGGAACACTGCGCAAAAGGAGCTAAATAAATAAAAACGTTTTTCATTGTATATACTTGTATAAACACACATAAATATGCACGCACACATAATGCATACAAACAATTGGCAAGATTGCATGTACTGTGCTGCTCATGCTCACATGATGTGTGCATTCTCTGAAACGGCTTCTAAAGATTGGATGACATTAACCTTTCATTCTGAGAGTGAACACATCTGTCCTTGTCCCTTTGCGGCCATCCTCTGTCTCTGTCTCCTAATGCATTCTCCTTGTGGTGACTGACGCTGAGGCACCTCCTTCCTGAAGTGACCATCAAAGCATCGCCGAGGCTCCGATCACTGAGAGCAGGGGAAGGGCGAACCAACACACCGTTAATATGCTGACCTCCAGGTTTCCATTAGAGAGCAGGGACCTTGGTGAGATAAGGTGAAATGGAGTAAATGGATAGAGGTGCATTAGCTGTTGGGAATTACATTTGGACATGGACCATTTATCCTCTCTGTTCTCTCAATCTGTGTTAACTTTTCTGTCTGTCATTCTTTCAAACTTTCACTATTCATTCATACATTTATTTATGTGTCTGTTTTATCAAGCCATTCAAGCATATTATCCACGTCTCTGTTGTGCTGCACACATCCTGTGTTCAGGGCATGATATGGCACCAATCATGGCTACAATAATAGCAATGCCACCTAATACCACTAGGGAGCAGAATACATGGTACTTTCTGTGTTCTTGCATGCAGATCTGCACCATGACACAGGGATTTTTATGTCCCATCAATCTAAGCTACTCTTTAAAGATGTTTGGATTTGCGCATGTTTTTTGTCAATTAGATTCTAAAATATGCAAACAGATGTCTGTGGCAATAGGGATATCACAATTGTTTAATTTCTTTTAATAGATTAGAAAGAACGTTTTGAAAGGACATTTGTGTTGTATAGTCCCTTATACCATGTAAAATTAGCTCCATAAATATTTAGTGTCACCAACTGAACAGCCGAATCCTCCAAGTCTTGCATGAATTATGAACACAAGTTATATAATCTGCCAACATAAAAGGCACTTAAAAAGAAACATTCCCGAGGGAACTGTCAAAATTGTTCCTAAAAATACAGCAGACCTTCTAAAAATAACCGGTACCTGGCAGACTCACAGTGGCTTCTGGGTAGTCCCTCAGCATCGTTTTTGACAAGCAGTTCCAATCTACCATTTACTTGTCCAGAGTATACACTGCCTTGCCTAAGAGTGACCCTGCCACTGAGCCACTGCAACATTATGGTGTAGTATCAGTTTCAATTAACACTGGCTTTCCAACCTGCTGTGTTGATTTTATATAATAGGCTAATGCCAGCACTGCAGACTCCAGCAGAATTTAAGTACTTGGAAGGTGGGGCAGAGCAAAAGTGGAACATGCTGGTTTTGTTGTGAACTGAGAGTAACTGTGTGATATATTACAGAGTTCTAAGTCAGAGAGTTCTGGTTTTGTTTCTGCAAATTTATCACAGCCCTGGGCAAACATAGCTTGTCCAATTAGCAACCATAGTCCTTAAAGGGACACTTCACCGATTAGCATTAAGCTTTGTATCTTTAGAAAACCAGTCATGTTTTTGAATGGTCGTGCATCATTCCCTCAGTTTGCCTTGAGATGGGAGAAATACGGATTTCAATGAAGCCCATGAATAGGACTTCCTGCTTTCAATGATGTAAAATGATGATTTTTACATCATTGAAAGCAGGAAGTCCAACATTGAAATCCGTATTTCTCCCATCTCAAGGCAAACTGAGGGAATGATGCATGACCATTCAAAAACATGACTGGTTTTCTAAAGATACAAAGCTTAATGCTAATCGGTGCAGTGTCCCTTTAACAATACCCTGAAGTACAGCTCTTACCGGGAAGGATGACAGCAACTAAAGGCCTATTCGGACGGGATTAGTTTTATGGGGGACATCAGGTAAAGTAATAATTACCAGGTAATGTAGTCCCGTCCGGACGCGCCATGTCAGTAAACATAACGGAGTATGTCGGTGACATTTACAGACACTTTTACCTTCCGTAAAACGGTCCGGAGAAATGACCTTAGGTAATATTAATCCCGTGCGAACGCAACCCTCTGTAAAGATGTCTGTAATATTTCGTCACATCCTGATTTGAAAACAATTCCACTATAGTCTGAATGAAAACATAACATGCTGTGCAGCTCCTAATAGGACGATAGCTAGTTTGCCTAATAGCTTGATATTGTTAGCCATTTCAAAGTACTTATGGCATAACATAAAGCTAACGTTTGCTAGTTTAACCAACTTGTGTAGTCTTTCAAATCTGAAAATGCCGCACGTACCTGACGCGTACCTGATCACGTGCACGGCGACGAAGATGTGACGGCAGAACGTAAACGTAGTTACTCCTCCCATGTCAAGTAAAATGACAGAGATATCTAGTCCCGTCCGAATTGGACATTTATATTACAGAGGTCATATGATAAACCTGCATTACTCTACGTCCCCCCATAAAACTAATCCCGTCCGAATAGGCCTTAAGAGGGGAGGTGAGAGAGTGCATGTAAGGAGGAAAGCAGAATACAGAGATGCAGGAAGCATTGGAATTTGAATGATCAATATTACTAATGTGTCCTCTCTGTGCTTTTGTTGGAGGTGCAGCCCCTCGACTCTCTCTTTTTCTCCTCTCTTTAGGTACTAAGAAACTATAGGAGAACATTTTTTTTTATCATATTGTATGACTCTCTTCATCTTTGACATCAACATTGGTATTTTGCCAAATAAAGCTTCATTTTACTCTGAACTTCCAAAACATGTTTTTATTTCTTTCCAGTTTTCAGTACAGACACTAGGTTTTGTACAAAGCATCACTCATTTTACTGGATTGGATGACAAACTGGTTACGTATATGCTTGATTTCTCACTGAATGCTTTCATAGCCGTTATAAAACAATGCTCCAAAATAGTTTTAACAGCTCGCGATGACAACATGGACGGGAAAACAACAACATTGGCATTGCAAAATGTAAAGATGAGGAACCAAGAGCTCGGCTAGTGAGGCAGATGTGTGCCTGCAGCTGGATCATGCGGTCGGTTGATGTCTCCTCTCCAGTGTGGCGTGGATATCCTTCTTTACTTCTTCATCTTGGAGACGGGGATGGACACCTCGCCTGCTTGCAGAGCAGGCTTGGGAAGAGGAGCCTCAATGGTCAGCACACCCTCGGGTGAGAGAGAGGAGGTGACCTTCTCAGAGTCAACAGTAGGGGGCAGACTGCAACAACAAGAGAGGGTGTCATTAGGAGTAGGTAATCACAATTCCCTATTCAAGTACCTATTAGAATGATTCATTGAAATTCAATAAACTTGTGCTAGGAGGACAGTTTTGGAGACAGTTTTGAAAAGAAATGATCCACTCACGTGTATTTCCTAGTGAAACTCCTGCTGATGAATCCATGGTCATCTCTTCTCTCCTCGTGTTGCCCTGAAGAAAGAAAGATGATAAATTGGTCCCGTTCATGCGTGTAATCTGTATCTGAAGTGCCTTCATAATAGGTCGTAGTAGGAGACACTGAATAAAGTGATTCAACTATAAAGCATGCATTTAGGTTCTAAATATAATCTCTTCTACTATTACATTTAACTTGAATGCCACTTCACAAAGTAGAATCTAATTCATCTCAGTCTCATCAAAGAATTTGAAACGTTTCCAAGAGTCACTAAAGAACTCTCCCTTTCAATCGTGAAGAAGCCTCGTTCAGTCGTCACTCACCGATGATCTCCACCATCCCATCCTTGGTTCTGACCACCAGCTCCTCGGGAGAGAACTGGTTGATGTCCAGGCAGACCCTCCAGTGGTCGCGTGTCTGCCTCATCTCGGACATGCCGCTGCTCATCTGGCGGGACAGGGCGCGGGCGTAGGGCCCCTGGGAGAACATGTTGTTGTTGTACATGGAGCCGGGGGGCCTCATGTAGCCGGGCCAGTGGGTGTTGGTCCACTGGCTGAAGTCCTCGGGGAAGAAGGGCATGCCGAAGGACTGGTCGAAGAGGCGGCTGCCCTGCTGCCAGTCGCGGAAGGGGTCCCAGGTGGGCTGCTGCATCATGTTGACCTGCAGGCGCTTCTCAGACATCGAAGTGATGGCGGCGGAGGAGGAGGTAGAGGAGGCGGCTCAAAGATGCTGGAGGTTCCTCTCTCACTCGGGTCAGTGAAAGTGGAAGTGAAGAGGACTTCCTTGGGTGAGGGCTTTATAAACCTCCTGTCCAGTCACCCCCCCCCCCACACACACACACACACACTCCTCCCACCCCCTTCCCCATCCCCATCCTCGACCCCCAAACACAGACATCCTCCAGTCTCCCCCTATAGAGATTATTTATAGAACAGGTTTTGAGTGACTAAACCCACCACTCCATTAGGCAGGAATGTGTACAAAACGTTCACGTCGCCCTGACACAGCTGCCTGACAATGGTAATCTTCTCCTCCATATTGACCAGCTTATGGAGGAATGCCCTGCCGCATAAAGTCACCGTCATGCCACCCCGTCTCCAGTTGCTGCGAGCCCCGCAGGGAGCCCTACTAAGTAGAATCGGAGGTGCTTGAAGGATCCTTCGTGCCATCAGCTCATTTTTGGAGACTCTGCAGTCTCAGATGCACAGGTTGTCATCGGTCAGATTTGCACCATTTCAAGGGACTCTGATGTTGAAACATGAGGGATGTCTTCACTGCCCTATCCAGTGTCTGAAAAGTGCCTCAGTCTGAAAAGTTTTAAGAGATTTTCTGAGCCGTTATCGGCATGGAAAGATGTATGTCTGTGAGCAGTATATGTCAAATGCAGTTATAAGGGTAGTGCAGCAATGGCGCAATGCTATATTATGGACGTAACGTATATGCCATTCATAGAGAGATTTCTTATAATGTGTTTAAACTTTTGCACGTCAAGAGTCGTAGAAATGTAAAAACTTAACATGACTGAAATGCTATGTGTAAATTATGTCTCATGCCCTGCAACACATTACATTACATCATCTCAACACCCTGCAAATAAAGGCCATGCATGACTTGTTGTATCTATGTCAGTAGACTTGCACAAGACACATACTGTACACGAAGAGCATAATTTGTATTTACATATCCAACTACTATAGGAATAAGATAAACGCCACTATATGCTGACTTTGCAGGTGTCCACTCTGTGTGATTAAAAAGGCACCTTGACCAGAGTATTCTTAGCACTCACGAAGAGTAGGACACTGAGCACACAGGCACTTCACGCATGTCCATCCACAACAGATAACATGGGAGCCATGGAAATAATCAAATAAAGGCTTGGGTGACATGTCCAAAGTTAGAGGGCTACTTTAAAATGTAATCGGAGAGATAAACTGTGCCCATGGCATACATGACAGTAGCACTAAACACTAGACTGGTAATCTTTCTCCCTCCCTCTCGCTCTCTCTCTCTCCCGCTATACATGCTGAGTGCCCACATAGCAGTAACTTAAATAACATGCCAGGGGATATACAGTCCATAGCTATGGCACAGCGTAAACATTACAGAGGCAACCGGCATGTATGGTCGTTTCCAAAGAGATCAGGGGAAGGATTTGCACACAAAAATATACCATTCATTGATGTATCAGACAAATGAAGGTACACCTATGTCATCTCTTGTCATCTGAAAAGTGTCTGTTTGCCCCCATGAGATGCGTGAAGAAGAATGACAGAAAATTACGTTTTGAAGGAGGTCAGCAGGGTGACTTGTGATGTGATTGTGAAAGAGCATTATAGAAATGATTTTTGCTCCAGGGAACGAAATGGTGACACAGCAAAAAATGGTGTCAAGTGGGTCAGTCCCTGCTGTCTCTGCTGAGTTAGAACATTCTCTACAACATCCTAAACATTCAATTACATTAAATCCCAAATTAAACATCCATGCTGCATCTGTAAAGTGAGATTTCCGCTCACATCCTTATCAAATAGTCAGTGGTTGACATCACATGCTCACACTCAAGGGCTACTGTACATCTCACTGGTGTTGAGTTGATGAATGGGACACTCTCTCTGTCTTTCTCTCTCCCTCTCTCTCTCTCTCTCTCTCTCTCTCACACACACACAAACACACACACACACACACACATACACACACACACACACATACACACACACTTTCGAGGAAAAACTTATGAGGTGAACGATTCATACAGTCATTCATTTCTTCCGCCCATGTATCATTCTACCACCACATGTGCCACTTTCTCGATACTGCAGCAGATATGCAGGTGGTCAACTGAATACAATTCTGACTGATTTAGAATGAAAAGTAAAAACATTTTGAAGCAAAAACATGTTTAGCCCATCAAGTCATCAAGCTAAAAGTTACAGAGATCCAGTAAGAAATGTTGATATTGCTACATTGTATGGTGTTTATGGACACAGCCACCAATGATAATGTGTAGGGTACATTATGAGTCTTTTGTGCAATAGTTTTTTGTCTCTTAATAACTCTTAAAGAGTTTTTCTCAAATGTTTCTGCTAAACACATTTAGAAACCTGAAATGAGTACCTCTCACTGTAGCTCAAGTCTGAAGCTAATTTCACCACCACAGTCAGGTAATGCTGATCAATCAGGAACCACGGAAGATCACAAGAAAATTCACCAGTGTCTACAAGAAGATCATCTTAGCTTTAATATCTCAGCTTTCACACCGTACTGAATAGGGATGATGCTCATCGATCTGTCCAGTCAAACATACTCCGGTCTAGGCACTTTAGGGTATCAGAACACTATGTCTTAACAAAGAACATAAAGGAATAATTATTCCACAACCTTTGAAGCAGACAGTATGATGCTGAACAGACATCAGGCCATAACATTTAGAGCATACATGTCTGGAGAGCATGTGAAATGACTGTGTAATATGATATAGATTTGACATTACGGTCTGTCAACTTTCATATGTGAGGCAAGACAATGCAACAAACATTATCATTTTCAGTCAAAGTGTCAGTGAATACCTGCAGATTCCCCTAGCTCCAAAGTGCATGCACATTGACACCACATTATTGGAATGGATCGTGAAATTAAAATATACAGTATATAGCCTATATGCAGACAGATCAAGACTTGGAACAAAACGTAATGCGGGGTACCACTGCTGAGAAACCCAAACCCACACAGCTGCTTTAGTGACATAAACTTTAACTAAAGAAGCCAGACCGGCTGTTGGGAAATCTTTTGCCAGTTCTTTGTCTAGCCTACTGTACAAATGATAGATGCTGCACACTGGAACCTTGGTGGGGTTGCAAATAGAAGTGTCCGCTATAGGGGCCATACAGGGAGGCGAAGAGAGATGAACTCTGCAGTTAAGCCACTGGCCTCTCAAATGCACAGGGGCAGGAGGAGGGGAGGTTGTGCTGCCTGCTCTGCAAAAACTCATCATCCTATTGATAGTCTTTTTCAATCAACCATAATATGCAATAAAAAAAATGAGACATTAATGTAAAATAACTCAAAGAGGAAATGGACTGTTACCCTGTTGCATGGCAACTGTTGCCAAGGAAGGAGCACATCTCTGCTATCAAAGTAACATAGACTACCACCTCTGGTTTCTAAACACACAGACACACATGTCTAACTGTATTTGAAGTGTGATATCAGCAAACACTTAGATTGATTAGTAATGAATATAGTGAATAGCGACTATAAAAATCATCTTAACAAAACTTTCTAATACATCTAAAACTTTCCAAGAAATAACACCAAACTATATACCCTTATAGTAAAACAAAATACCCATGAGTTTAAACATAACTGATTTTCAGCTTTTTCACAAGTGTATCATTATTTTAAATTATCTAAAGACAACCACCATGTCCACTCCACACAGCACATGATTGCATGTCAAGTCGAGGCATCTCAAGAGAGAGGTCAGCACAACATACTGTATCCCCATCATTTGTCAAGTTTCACTCTGACTGCAGGTGTTGACAAGTCCATAATGTCTTGCCAAAGCAATTTGGACACAGTCTATCACATACAAAACTACATAACTTGTGTTTTAGCTTTTCATGGGACTGGAATGAATTATTGATTATGTAGATATAGGCCCAATGGACTAGTAAGAAATCATTCATACTATATTCATTCTACCCCATATGAATTATGAGATATTATACTGGAAGATGTTACAAGACTAATGATTGTGAGCACTATATCCACAAATTTATTATATAATGTGTCATATTTTAAAATAACATCTCACAATACTTGGTTGAGAATACATTGAATTTTCCTAATTCATTGTTATCTATATCTAACTTGAGGAAATGAAAATTATGTTAACGTAATCCCCACATATTATATAGATATTCAGACTATTGTCCAACATTGAGAATCATTTTTGCAAAACTTTTTAAAAAGATCCAATCCAAAAGATTACTGCAAAAGAGGAATAAATAAAAGTAGTGGCATTGGCAACACAAAACATTGACAAGGATTAACATTATCAGGTAATATGTCAAAAGCAGAAGCTATAAGCAAAAATCCCCCCTTACTGTAAATACATATGGAGTGGGGGGGGGGGGGGGGCACCGGAACAGACTTGTCTTTGTTCGGTACAAACTGTACAAATGCCGATGTGAGATAAAGAAAACATTTTCCTTCCCAAATCAAAGCACTCCCTGAGGCCATGACAGCTTAGATAAATGGCACAACTGTACTCAATCTGGATCAACACATCTATTATTATCCCGCACTCTCTCATGGTGGCATGTATGATGGTGTGGCCAGACACATGCTTTCAACATATGTACAGTCCACCGGGCAACTGCACATGCTTTCCAGCCCAAGCGACTGGGCACAGCTCCACTGTGCCTTATACACACTGAAACCAGGCTTTAATTCCTATCATGTTTCACTTATTTATGGCCCTGTCCTTAGACCCCAAAGCACAATCCTGAGGGGAGGGGTCACTTGAACAATAGGGAACATTTTGTACAAATCGTTCAAATTTATAATTTACAATTTTCTTTCTTTCTTTTTTGCTTTGTTTTAGTTTGGAATACAGTTTGATGTTTGGAATAATGATGTGGTGATGTGGTGGTGCCATCCGTAGCTAAGCAAAGACATAGGAATGTAATGTACGACAGGATGTGGTGTGACTGAAATGTATTTTAATCATATTGGAGAATAGGTCATAATAAATGTGTCCTAACTCCTGAATGAGCTGAAAACAGAAAATATAGCCAAAGGTGTTCCCCACAAGTAAACATAAGCATGCTATTTTCACAGATCCAGTCCAGTGACATGGACTCCAGGGATATGGTTACACAAGCTTCATAGGTCAAAGAACATAGTAAATTTTGCAAAACATGACATGACAAAACAGCAATATGAATCAGAGCATGGCTATAACCACAAGGGGGAGCCAAATTGCTTTGTTTTGTTGTTTTTTTACTGACATCTTAGAACAATAAGGGTAACATTTCCAGCCAGTCCACCAACATTAAAGTGCATCAAACAGTTTTTTCATCAAACAGATTTCCCATCAGTGTCTATCAAACTCTCACAGTGACAAAGAAGTCTGCAGACTTAATGTCCCATACGCTTTAGCCATTTGACTTCGAATGGGTTTTGTGATCTATACATTGGCCAATTGTTGCCAGTAAGTTACTGTGAATACTTTTTACAGTAAAGGTACCGCATTTCCATCAAATTGACTTTCTCAACCGTCTCTGGTATGTCATTATGAGTCAAAAGAAAGATAAGAATAAACAGAGTAGTTAACTTTACCATTTACAGCACTATAATGGCTATATTGTGATTTGTTTACAGTAATACTTAGACTACTGTAATTTCAGTGGTGGTATTGTAAATTTTACAACATTCTACTGTAAAAAGCATATACAGTAATGCTATTGTGAAGTTTCCAGTAAATAACTGTAGATTTCACAGCCATTTTTTTTACACTGTAAAAAATACCGTAAAATGTACAGTAATACCTTTTACAGTAAATGTACTGTATTTCCATTTACAGTAAAATCAAAAACAATTACATACTGTGATTTCAGTTGTATTTACAGTAACTTACTGGCCAATTATTGGCAGTAAGTTACTGTAAATGCCTTTTTGACCCAGCCCAGGTAGCAAGCTGACGTTGGGTCAACGTTGGGCCAACGTCAGAAGTTGTGTTGGGCCAACGTTGGACGCTGACGTTGGACCAACGTAATTTTGTCCGGTAGGCCAACGTTGGATAGGTTGTTTTTTTGTTGGCAGCAGGTTGGCAGGGGGGTACAATGAAGATATGGTTGGGCCAACGTTGGCCCAACGTTGGATAAATAGTTTTTTGGGTGGCAGAAGGTTGCAATGGTATTATGAAGATATGGTTGGGCCAACGTTGGCGCAACCTTGGATAAGTTGTTTTTTGGTTGGCAGAAGGTTGGAAGGGTATTATGAAGATATGGTTGGGCCAACGTTGGCGCAACCTTGGATAAGTTGTTTTTTGGTTGGCAGAAGGTTGGAAGGGTATTATGAAGATATGGTTGGGCCAACGTTCGATAAGTTGAGTTTAGGTTGGCAGCAGGTTGACAGGGTATTATATAGCTATGGTTGGGCCAACGTTGAATAAATTGGTTTCAAACCTAAACATTTCTACCAACTGATAGACTACTTGGACCACCCTGGACAAACATTTTGTGAGATGATCAGCAGACCTGCCAGCAGCAAATTTGCTTTACCAACCTGTTCAATATGTATATGAAATTAGCCAAAAAGTAGCATTTGGATACATTAACAACAAACACTGCAGTATTAATTAGAATATAATTATTTATTCTGTAATATGTGATCATTTAATGAGTTTAATGTATGTAGTGTACTCCCAGTTCTGACTTCTTGTAGTATTCTCCTGGAAGAAAAATAATAAAACAGATAAATAAACAAACAAACAAAACAAGCTGACCGGCAAAATGACAGTATTTTATGTATTCACTGTAAAATGAAAAACAATTACATACTGTGATTTCAGTTGTATTTACAGTAACTTACTGGCCAATTGTTGCCAGTAAGTTACTGTGAATGCCTTTTTGACCCAGCCCAAGTAGCAAGCTGACGTTGGGCCAACGTTGGGCCAACGTCAGAAGTTGTGTTGGGCCAACGTTGGGCGCTGACGTTGGGCCAACGTAATTTTATCCGGTGGGCCAACGTTGGCCCAATATTGGATAGGTTGTTTTTTTGTTGGCAGCAGGTTGGCAGGGGTACAATGAAGATATGGTTGGGCCAACGTTGGCGCAACCTTGGATAAGTTGTTTTTTGGTTGGCAGCAGGTTGACAGGGTATTATATAGATATGGTTGGGCCAACGTTGGATAAATTGGTTTCAAACCTAAACATTTCTTCCAACTGATAGACTACTTGGACCACCCTGGACAAACATTTTGTGAGATGATCAGCAGACCTGCTAGCAGCAAATTTGCTTTACCAACCTGTTCAATATGTATATGAAATTAGCCGAAAAGTAGCATTTAGATACATTAACAACAAACACTGCAGTATTAATTAGAATATAATGATTCATTCTGTAATATGTGATAATTTAATGAGTTGAATGTATGTAGTGTACTCCCAGTTCTGACTTCTTGTAGCATTCTCCTGGAAAAAAAAATAATAAAACAAATTTATAAATAAACAAACAAACAAAACAAGCTGACCGGCAAAATGACAAAATATATCAGAAGAGAGAAATTCCATGAAAAACTTACATTCACTGTCAGAGCTGCTCAAAGAGATGGTGTTACCAAGGTACCACGTCAAAACGGTAACAAAAGAGCAGGAGAGAGATCGACAAACAAATGTCTAAGGGTTTATTAACGTAAAAGTTTACATAACCGAAGTTCAACTTAACAAGATAACAAATCGAACACAAAACAAAGTCGTTCTCTCCCGCGCACCACGCCATAACCAGGCCCTCTTTATTGCATCAGACTGGGACACGTCTCGCGCGCCGGCACATCCCATCAATTAAGCGGAGGACCAGTGGGGTATACTACGAATCTCGTTGAACATAACCAGGTTTTCTTTGGATAACCTGGATTGCTAAAAACGAAAGTCGCAATCAGAGTTGAGTGGTACTACGAAACTCACTCAAGGATGAATTTGTCCAACTAGGCTTTCAGCTCAGATTTGTGCGCGTTCTCGTGGTTGGGGTGACTTTGACCAATCGGGAAACGTGGAGACGCACAAGACAGCCTAGGTTAACCAACGATTACTTCCGCATTTATAAGCGGCAGAGAAATCTAGGGTGGTCTTTTTCAGTGTCTAACCCATAACATCAAAAAATCGATGGTCATCAAATATTGCATGGTATGCACGTCCATAGTAGTGACATATTTGCACGCGTAACATAGTTAAAAGCGCCTTCGAGTTTCAAAATGTTTGCAGAGGCGGGGCTGAACCTTTTCTAAGTATGACAGATTAGCACACGTGAGATAACTTCGTTTTTCAAGATAATGGATTGGTTAGAATTGGCCAGAGGGCGGTAGTTTTTCACGATTTGAGCTATAACTTAGCACATAACCTGCTCCCGACCAGGTTTGGTTGCGAGCATAAGATACCATGGTGATACAGCGACGCTAAAACAAATCCACTTTCGTATGACAGCATACCCTGGCTTTGAGCGCAACATACCTCGCTAACCCACTAATCGAGATTCGTAGTATACCCCACAGGCCTAGAATAGAGACAAGACACGGTGGGGCAGCAGAGGCAACAAACATACATTCTTGGATGTAACACCTCCCCCCTTAAGACAGGTCTTGGCTACATAATACCACAACCATAATGTGAAATAAGCTATAAAAAACCTAAGTACACTAAATGTACAAAATAGTGTCAAAGAACGTGCAAAACAACCACAAATATATACCAAACATATACCGCATACTACAGAAAAACCCACTTTAACCCCTTTTCTCACACTCATCTTACAACTGTCACAACTTCTGTCATCCGGGCCCTGGAAGACAGAAAAGAGACCGAAAGAAGGACATGTGGTAATAAACAGTTAAAGCAGTTAATCAGAAGGAGCACGGGACAAAGCATCTGCAATCACATTATCTACACCTTTAATGTGGCGAATATCCAAATGGTATGGTTGCAGAAAAAGAGCCCAGCGCATTAAGCGCTGATTTGGATTTTGAAGTGAGTGCAAGAAAGTTAACGGATTATGATCACAGAAAGCTATCAGAGAAATGGCACCAGCTACATAGACATCAAAATGCTGTAGCGCCAAAATTAATGCCAAAGCTTCTCTCTCAATGACAGAATAATTAGCCTGATAAGAAAGAAACTCCCGAGAGAAGAAAGAAACTGGACGAACAGCTCCAGCTCCCACCTGACTAGCATCGACCTGCAACTTGAATGGCCGGTTCAACTGTGGCGCTGCAAGGACAGGAAAGGAAGTTAAAAGAGCTTTAACAGTATCAAAGGAAGTCTGGCAATCACTGGTCCAGTTAAACTTCACACTGGACTTCAGAGGGTCTGTTAATGGTGCCACTACGGATGAGAAATTTGGGCAAAAACAACGATAAAAACCCACCATACCCAAAAACCTCATCAACTCTTTTTTGTTGATAGGTGACGGATACTGGTCTATGGCCAATGTCTTAGCCCGTATGGGGCATACTTGTCCTTGGCCCACCACCTTTCCCAGGTAGGTCACCGTCGCCCTCGCAAACTCACACTTTGCGAGGTTGATGGTTAACTGAGCCTGGGCAAGACGCTGGAACAGAGCTCTAATAGAGTCCAGGTGTTCACCCCAAGTATTACTAAAGACCACCACATCGTCCAGATACACTGCACAACTCCCTAGTCCAGCGACCACGGTGTTCATTAATCGCTGGAAAGTCGCGGGAGCGTTGCGTAACCCAAAACTCATTACATTATAGGAGAACAGGCCCTGAGAAGTAATGAACGAGGACACCTCTCTTGCACGGTCCGTCAAAGGCACTTGCCAGTAGCCCTTGAGGAGGTCAAATTTGCTAACAAATGTCGCAGCACCAACCTGATCTACACAATCCTCTATACGAGGTAGGGGAAAACTATCTGGCTTAGTGATAGCATTAAGTTTCCGATAATCAGTGCAAAATCGAAAGGTACCATCTGGTTTGTTAACCAGAATACATGGTGATGCCCAGGCTGATGCGGAGGGTTCAGCCAGGCCATTGTTGAGCAGATACTCAACCTCTGTGTCAATGTGCTTGCGCTTCTCCTGGGAAACACGATAAAACCGCTGCCTGATTGGGGACATATCACCAACATCTATATCGTGCTTCAACGGATGTGTTTGAGTCGGAGTATCTGAGAAAAGAGATGGAAAGTCATTATTTTACATCAATCAGCTCAGCACACTTGTCCTCAGACAAGTGTTGCAACAATTCTGGAAGTTGCTTCAATGTTTCTGAATTGTGCAAGCGTGCACGCAAAACACCATCATCAGGACCTCGTATCTCCTTTTGTTCCTGCGCTGCCACCGAAGAAACAAGGGGAAAAACAGGAGACAGACAACAATTAGTCAGAGCTACAGGTTGCACAGTAGTATTACAATCTAATGTATCTGAACGTTCATGATAAGGCTTGAGCAGATTAAGATGACACAACTGGGTACTCTTCCTCCTGTCAGGAGTTGCAATTACATAATTAACCTCTGACACCTTCTTGACAACAGTGTAGGGGCCAGAAAACTTAGCCTGAAACGGCGATGACAGAACTGGCAGGAGAGCTAGCACCTTATCACCCACAGCAAAACCACGACGCTGAGTTCTCTTATCATACCGCTCTTTCATTTTTTACTGAGCATTTGTCAACTTCTCACGAGCCAACCTACCCGCCTCATATAGACGTCTTCTAAAACCATTTACATAATCACACAAGCTCTTTGGCGGCTCCTTGAGGTCCAAACTATCCTTTAGGACAGCCAAAGGCCCACGTACAGAGTGGCCGAAGACTAGATCATTGGGGCTGAAACCTGTACTCTCTTGGACCACCTCCCTGGATGCAAGCAACAGCCATGGCAAACCTTCCTCCCAGTCACGTCCCAACTCCATACAATAGGCACGGAGAAGGAACTTCAGCATCTGGTGGAAACTTTCAAGGGCCCCTTGGCTCTGAGGGTGGTACGCAGAGGCTTTGTTGTGTTTAATGTGAAGCTGGCGCAAAACCTGAGCAAAGACACGAGACATAAAATTGGAACCTTGATCAGTCTGGACAATCTTTGGTATACCAAATATAGAAAAAAACTGGGAAAGAGCCTTAACAATGGACCTAGTTGTAATAGTGCGCAGAAGGTAGGCAGCAGGATAACGGGTTACCTGACACATGATGGTCAACAAATACTTAGACCCACCTTTAGCAACAGGTAACGGCCCTACACAGTCCAACTGTAAATGCTCGAATGGACCAGCCACAACAGGTATTGGATGCAAAGGTGCAGGCTTTATGACCTGATTGGGCTTTCCAGTCATCTGGCATATATGGCAGGTTTTAATATAGGCCGCAACATCTTTCTTTAATTTAGGCCAATAGAAATGACGCATGATGCGATCATACTTACCCCCAATTGCCCCAACATGTCATGAGCAGTCTTCAACATCAAGTGTCTAATGGCGGTAGGCACAACAACCTGAAACCATGGTTCCCCCACTGAAATGTTAGTTGAAGGTGTCCATTTTCTCACTAACAAACCATCTTTGACAGAATAACCATGAGCCACCTTCTCAAAACACACGGCCGGAACAGCTCGCTCAAACAATGTACAAAGAGATTGATCTGCATGTTGTTCCTTAACTAGATCTTCATGACAAAGAGTTAAAGGAAAATCTGGCAACGCAAACTTAGTTTTCTCTGCAGAGGCCTTAACTTGCAGGGCCTCTCCCGCAGCACGACTAGCCGCGTGGGTCACAGCACAAGCAGCAAACACCTGAGGTAACTCTTTTAAACAGTCATCAGGTTCATTCCTCAGCTGAGGAGAATCAGTCACCACAGGAATAGGGCTACTCTGCCAAACACGCCCACCAGCCAGATTATTTCCCAACATAACATGCACCCCATCAACAGGGAGAGCAGGGCGTACCCCCAACTCAACATCCCCCTCTACCAAATCAGAGTAGAGCACAAGGCTATGCAAAGGAACTTCAAAAGTACGAAGATCAATACCTCTGACCAAAAGAGATCTCCCAGACCTTGAGGAGGAAGAAAACGGCAAAATAGACTCCAAAATAAAGGACTCTGATGACCCTGTATCACGCAAGATTTTAACAGGCAACTTCTCCTCACTGGCAATTAGTGAAACAAATCCATCTGAAATAAATGGAGAGTAATTAGGCTTCAGTTGGTTAGAAACTACAGCATCGGAATTACAAGGCGACACAGCTAGAGCAGCAGGCTTCACAAACGAAAAACGAGCCTTGGCCTTTGATTTCAGCACTGGACAGTTCCCTTTCCAATGACCTTTCCCCTGGCAATAACGGCAAACTTGGTCAGCGTCAGATGCAGCACTTGATCGGTCTTGAGTAAATGGTAAAGGACTGACGTTTAAAGTTTTATTACGAAAATAACCGTCCCTTTGTCCATCTGCTGAACGCAACCGATCGCCAACGTGAGCCTAATGCGTTAGTTCATATTCATCCACCAACACTGCAGCATCGGCCTCGTTCTTAACTTGTTTTTCCGCAACATACGTCGCAATACGCTCAGGCAATGTGATCTTGAATTGCTCCAAGAGTATCAAGTCCGTCATACTGTCAAAAGTGTGAATATTAGGGGCGACGCACCAGCGTTGGTATTTTAAACACAACTCTCTAGCGAACTCAACATTCGTCTGATCCTGATACCTCTAAAACGCTGCCGATACACTTCTGGAATTAGCTCAAACGCCCTTAAAACAGACGCCTTTATAGCCTCATAGTCCTTCGCATCCTCAACACTGAGAGCGGAAAACGCTTTCTGTGCTTTCCCGGTAAGAATGCAGTGTAGCATTAGGGCGCGATGCGAGTCAGGCCAACCCTGCGCGTCTGTCAATCTTTCAAATAACACAAAGAAAGTGTCGACATCCTTTTCATTGAAGGGAGGAACAAGCCGTAAACTGGTACGGATGTCAAGCTTTGAATTAACTGGGTCAGGCATTTTACCTTTTTTAATAAGGTACGAACGTTCAGCTTCGAGTTTGCCTTTGCTGTTCTAATTCTAATTTGGCCTGCTCAATTTGATCATTTAGACGCAGCCTGTCCATCTGCATTCCATGTTCAATCTTGCTATGTTCCAACTGTAAAAGTAACAGTTCCTTTTGTTCTGCAAATGTTAAATTCGGAGTCAGAGGGGGTTTGTCCTCATCCTCCTCTGATGCATCACTCTCAGACGCAACTTGTTCACACAAGGCCGCCTTCACCTTACGTTTTATTACTTTTTTGTATCGTTTACTCGTAAGCTCTATATTATAATGACTAGCAAGTTATATTAATTGTTCCTTAATCAGTGTATTGAATAAAACCTCCGAGGGTTCCTCCACAAACTTTTCAACAGTAGACATTCTTTAAACAATGACGAAGGCTATTATCATTAACTAACATGAATGAATCAATCAATCAAACACGAACCAGGAAGGGCAGCGACAACTTAAGCCAAATAACCATTATTTTTAAGCACACGAAAAACAACAAATTAACCTAGGCGCGGATCTTCTAACAGGCCTGCGGTGGGATGGATTATACATAAAGCCCGCAAGAATGGCTAAACAACCAGTAACCTGGCGATTTCTCCAATACGTTGGTAGTGCCCCCAAGACTAATGCTCTAGCCACGGAAAAAAACACACGTCCCACAAAACACGCAAGCTACAGTGCAAGCATAAAAAGAAAGGTTATGGCAAATTGATTACATTGAAAGACATCGCTGAACTTACCCTCCATGTCCGACAATCCCGTAGCCTACGAGAACAATAGAGGCCTATTGTCCTATCTCCAAGAAGACGACAAACTCAATGCGAAAAGCGAACAGGGCGCAATATAGGCTACAAACTGTATTGAAAAGAATACCACACCAATAACTTCGACCCGATTGTCACACAGCGAACGGTTTTCTTTGTTCAACTTAGTTTGCAAACGGCAACCAAACAGGGATTCAATAACGGAGACAAGCCTGAGAATTTTACTTCCCCAAATGAAGTTATAAGTTACATTTAGGGCCTATAAGTGCGAGGGACCGGTCAGCCTATTCCGAGAACACTAGACGCAGTTTAAAGCAAAGGCGGAAATAGCCTATGTTTTTTATAGGTCGAGCCCCCACTTTGTTACCACTGGCTCAAAACGGTAACAAAAGAGCAGGAGAGAGATCGACAAACAAATGTCTAAGGGTTTATTAACGTAAAAGTTTACATAACCGAAAATCAACTTAACAAGATAACAAATTGAACACAAAACAAAGTCGTTCTCTCCCGCGTGCCGCGCCATAACCAGGCCCTCTTTATTGCATCAGACTGGGACACGCCTCGCGCGCCGGCACATCCCATCAATTAAGCGGAGGACCAGGCCTAGAATAGAGACTAGACACGGTGGGGCAGCAGAGGCAACAAACATACATTCTTGGAAGTAACAGATGGGGTGAGCCAAAAAGTGGACAGTAATTTAACCTACAATCACTTGTAAACCCATGTTGTTTAACTACTGTGGTGAGGAATAGGAACATAATAAGAATGGGATGGTATTATTTGCCTTTGCAGACACAAACCAGTGAGTTTAACAGGAGAAAGAATTTAATTGGTGATCATATACTTGCTATACCTCATGCACGCATAAAGCCTAATCCAGACCATTTTTACAAATATTTGTAATATTTCATAAAACACATGCCACAATTATTAGCACACAGGCTGCTGAGGGCAAGAGACAAGGCAATAGGTAGACCTTCTGACCACAAGGTGCAAGGTCTTTTCCAGGGTTGTCAATAATTATGGAAGTCACTGTTTGTGTGTCAATAATATATCAATCAATATTTGTGATGAACACCATTTAGAATCAGACAAATGTAACAGTGTTTGTTTCATTAGATCATTAAGCATACCTTTTTCAGCAGCTCTCTCTTTTCTCCCTCCACTCCGGTCACAACTATATTTGAGCCAGTTTTTAATTGAATTTTCAGCCTCTATAACAGTGGCTCCCTGCCTTTTGACTGATTGGGTCATTCCGTGTCAAATCAGACAAAATCCAGGAAAATGGTTGCAGCACCGACTCGGATTTTCTTCAAAGTTTGTCTACACAATGTTTAGGTTCCATAACTAAAATCTGTAAAATATTTTTGTTCAATTCTATTGTTTTCATTGTCTTTTTGCCCTTGCCTTTTTACACTCTCTAAATGACCTTATCTTGGAGGCCATGTTAAGGTACTCATATCTTAAAAAGTATCATTCCTAGCCTGACTAAACTTTATAGAATGGAAGACAAGCATGTTCTCAGTAAGATTCAATGATTAAATGTTTGTACCACAGTCTCATTGGTTGTACAGAAGTCCCTAGTTTCTGAAAAAACATGCAAAAAAAGTGATATTGAGGGTCTCAAAACTTTTTTATTGGGACACACCTGCCATCAATGAGTCTTTTCTATAGAAATATAATCCTTTGTTAATGTTGTCCCAAAATGTGAAGTCTCCAAATCAAATGAATTTGACAATAATAAGGATAAAACAAGACATGTTTGTATTTTTGTGTCATTTTCATGCAGCTGAAAAGCTATGTGGGGTAGGTAGTAGGATCATGAAAATCTATGTGGAAATAGAAAAGTATATGGACATGTAGTGTGTAAAGATCTAATATTGCATCTAAGCCCCGTTCACAGAATAAATGCATGTAGTTATAGGTGTTTTGGTAACACCAGAATAAACATTTACAATAAAAAAAGTGAAGTTTGGCACCACCCTCTGGCGAAACAGTAGCATTTTGCTACTTTTACAAGGCATTAAAGGAATAGTTCGGAATTTTGGACACAGGACCTCATTTCCAACTTTACCGAGGTGATATAGGTCGGTGGAGACCGTTTTTTATCGCGTTTAGCCCCTTCCTTCAGTTGCAGCGTCCCCCTTTGCTAACGCTGCTTTTGAGCTAACACATTTCTACGGTAACATCAGTCTGACATCAACAACAGTCTTACTCACTCCACCGCACACCCGAGACAAGTCAATTAAATCGTCGGACTATCGATATACATGTCCGTGTTGATAGAATAATTTTAGAAATAAAACTAACCTTGCAACTCAATGATTTATTACATTTTGAGGGACTAGTTTCTCAATATCAATCCGCCACTGCCATACAGGGAACAAAGTAGGCTTTTGCAATGCGATGCAAGGTTCGTTTTATTTCTAACATGGTTCTATCAACACTAGGCATGTGCATCGATAGTCTGACGTTAAACTGTATTTGTTTCGGGTGTTCTGTGGAGTGTTTTCGGTGGCAGGCTGGATGTTACCGTTGACTTGCGTTATCTTGGCACCAGATTAGCACGAGATGAACGCTGCAAGTCATAGGAAGGGCAGAAATTCACTGAAAATGGTCTTCACCGACCTATATCACCCAGACTGAGTTGGAAATGAGGTCCTATGTCCAAAATTCCGAACTATTGCTTTAACTCTGGTAGCTATTTGAATGGAATTGAATTCATGTGCTGTGTGCTGTGCCAGCCCCAGCCACTACCAGGACAGGACGACAGTACTCCTTGGATAAGAACACGTATGAAGATATTCAAATGGCCTTTGAGAACTTCACAGCCATTTTAGATTAATGGTTAAAACACAATTTCAAGTACATAATTCGGTGTATTTGGCATCCTTTTCAATTTCAAGGTAATAGGAATTTCTGCTTCTTTTTGAACACGAGAAGTAAAATACAGCCTTTCCATTCCATTCAAATAGCTACCAGAGTTAATGCCTTGTAAAAGTAGCAAAATGCTACTGTTTCGCCAGAGGGGGGTGCCAAACTTCACTTTTTTTATTGTAAATGTTTATTCTGGTGTTACCAAAACACCTGTAACTACATGCATTTATTCTGTGAACGGGGCTTAGATGCAATATCAGAACTTTACACACTACATGTCCATATACTTTTCTATTTCCACATAGATTTTCATGATCCTACTACCTACCCCACATAGCATTTCAGTTACATGAAAATGACACAAAATACAAACATGCCTTGTTTTATTGTTATTATTGTCATGGTTATTTGTTGTGGAGACTTCAAATTGTGGGAAAACATTAATTAACTGCCGTATTTGAAGAGGAAATAGTGACTGATACCAAGTGAAAAAGATAAACAGTTTTTTTAATACCCTAAATATCACACTTAATGCACGTTTTTCCAAAATTGAGGGCCCTTTCGAGAGTCGAGAGACATTTAGTGCAGACTTTAAATTGTTTACACATGCTTATTATGAGTTGATCTTCCACCCTAGAAAATTTGGGGAGGCTAGGGAACATATTTGTCAAGATATTAATGCCCAGACATGGCATGTGTTTTTCAAGCTGTAAAAATGAAAGAATTTCAAGGTCTAAAAAAGATATGAAGACAGATGATTTCCACAGAAATATTTCACAGGCCTTGGTTTTAGGACCCATTGATGATATACACAAAGTTTGAACAAAATCTGAGACGGTGCAGCAACAATCTTATCTGATTTGACACGGAATGACCCGATTCTGTAAACAACACACTCACACACACTGGACTCAGACCCACAAAATCTTGTTATGCACTATGGAAGTTGCACATACCTCTGTTGTTAGTACTACCACACTGCTGCTACAAATCGCCCCATTGATATGCATTGATATTACTTAACAAAAAAACAACTATTTATAAATTCTAGCCGTTTTTTTACAGCTTTTAAACATTCTCCTGCTGTGAAACAATTGTTATGCAATTTTGTATTATGGTGTAGCGACATGCAATATAATATTTAAAACAGTACCTATGACCGCTTTCGCCAAAATGAGCGCTGAAAAGGGGCTCTTGCTCCTCTCCCTTGCCAGTTAAATTTCCTAGCAAGCTCATCAGTGATGACATGTTTCATGATGCGGTGCACAATGTATTTTGGCGTTGTACCACCCAGGCTACAGAGATACCTTGTCTGTGTGAAAAGATAACATAACAACACACTAACATACATTACTGGCACATTACATTATTACTAAACCAAAAAGCAACAGTAAGAACTTACCAGAGAACGTTTGTCTCGGTTGGACAACTGGTCCTCAAGGCTTTTAATGTCAGTCATGCTCTGAAGAGGGAGCTGAAAGTTGTCAATAAATGGTGTCTGCTGCATTCTCTTTTTTGATAAGAGTTTGAAGGAGTAACGTGTTCTGCCGCACTTGGCCCTTTATCTCCTCCAGTATCTGGTAAAGCCTGAGTTCTGAATCAGACGAACATAATTGGTAGCCTACATCATATTCTAAGAGTACACAGAAATTTACATCAGAATAATCATTAGCTAGAAAGGCTTACAGTGTAGACCAGGCATATTCAATTGGTGGCCCAATTTCACATAGGCCTACTAGTGGACTCAAAAACGGCGTGAATTAATATACACGCGGAAAGAAACCTCTAGTTGCGTGATATAAAACGCCATTTGGCTGTCAAAAAGTGGCGTGTATATTAACGCAGAGTCAAAAACGGCGTGAACATACACGCGGAAAGTTGCGTGATATAAAACGCCATTTGGCTGTCAAAAAGTGGCGTGTATATTAACGCAGTCAAAAACGGCGTGAACATACACGCGGAAACCTCTAGTTGCGTGATATAAAACGCTATTTGGCTGTCAAAAAGTGGCGTGTATTAACGCAGAGTCAAAAACGGAGGGGATGGCCCCTTCCTGTTCCAACATGACTGTGCACCAGTGCACAAAGCAAGGTCCATAAAGGCAAGGATGACAGAGTTTGGTGTGGATGAAGTTGATTGGCCTGCACAGAGTCCTAACCTCAACCCAATAAAACACCTTTGGGATGATTTAGAGCGGATCCTGAGAAGCAGTCACCTCGTCCAACATCAGTGTAACCTCACAAATGCGCTTCTGAAAGAATATTCAAAAATCCCATAAACATACTCCTAAACCTTGTTGAAAGCCTTCCCAATCCCAGAATGGTTGCAGCTGTTGCAGCTGCAAAGAGTGGACCGACATCATCATAAACCCTGTGGATTAAGGATGGGATGTGACCGAACTTCATATAGTCAAGGCAGGTGAGCGAATACTTTTGGCAATATAGTGTAGATCTATATTTCCCAGTGGGTCCATAGGAGTTATGCGTGACTTTAGCGCCATCTACTGATGAATTTGTATTGTCCATAGCCTACTCGGGCTGTTAACATTTTATCAAGGGAGCATGATGAGAGGTTGCTATGTCAACTCTACAACTTAAACAGAGTTAAATTGGTTAGTCTGACCCTGCTGCTGGTGCCATTGACCTTTAGTGACGACCTCTGTTGGGTCCCTGAATACCCTGATGAAGAGTTCATCTTTTTTTGCCTGATTGGAAACCATTGCTTGATGCTGCACAAAGGTAGCCAAAGGTAGCCTAAGGGCGCTTACATAGTCAACGCGAGCAACGCAAGCAAGCAACGTTAGCTACGCGAGTGACGGGCTCCCTTTCATAGTGTACACAGCGAACGCAAGCAACGCGGGCAATGGCAAAACGCAATACACCGCTCACGCAACAGGGGGTGGCACTGTATTATCCACATTCACATAATATATAGGCGATAATCATCAATACCCTGAACAATTTAACACCACTGGTATTGTTAAAAACATTGGACAATATATCTCTCCCATTTCAGCCTCTCGAGGAGGTCACACGTAGCATATTAACTTCATACACACACGTACACACAAGTTGATTATTATTGCCTACCGAAAATTTTCACTCGGTAATCCTGTGCTTCACGAACTCACTCAACCATCTTAACTGCCAGTATTTATCGGTAGCTGGGTACAAATATGGACATTTTCGTACTTTCACATAGTTTTTACTCTTTGCCCGCAATTGTATTCAAAGCTTCTTCTGTAAATATGACATATAGTTGAAATACTGAACAATTATTGGAGTATCGCCCCCACCGACAACGCATGGTATTGCATGCTTCGGTGCGTCGCGTATCAAAAACTGGGATGACACATTTTGCTACGCATCGACGCACAATGGCGGCCGAAGCGTAGCCATGCGTAGCCTTGCGGCCGCGTATGCGTAGCAATGCGTTGAGTATGTTAACTTAAAAATCTCCTTTTAAGGCGCCTTCATAACTTGAATATTCTCATTTGCAGTTGCGCAATATGCAAATCTAAGATTTTGATATGCTTATCAGTTCCAGTGAATTGCATTTCCGTTTGACACGTGCTACACACAGTAGGCTAGCCTAAACGTTACGCCATGCCCGTGGCGACTGGTTTCTCCCTCTTCCCAAAATCTTGTTGCATTTCAGAATAGCATAACATCTGCTCCACAGTTGCCCTGGCTTTGGCTACCTTGTCCCCCCATCTTGTGTGGCATAAAGTGGAGGACCGACACGAACAAAATTATTTGAGAGTGCCAACAGGGGGCGTAAAGTGACTACTACATACAACTAGGACGCTAGATACAGAGATTAAGAAAGTGGACAGCCGAGGAAACTGAAACTGATGCCAGGTTCAGGTTCAGTTTCAAATAGTTTCGTAGTTTGGTGGAAAAAAGAGATGAACACGGTCAATTTCACAGCCTCGTGGATGAAGAGAAGGTTCGCCTAGAGGTGCTAAGGAGGTCGATCTAACTGTTAACCGTGTAGGCTATGGCTACCCTGTTTACTATTAGTTTACTTTATTGGGTAGCTTAGTGTATCTGTCGTGTAAATTGGCGCTGCGACGATGGTCACAAGTGGGGATTAATCTATCGTTAGGCATATTATATGCTAGCGAGAAATTTGGAGCAATAAGCATTGGTACGGTGTTTCTTGGCGGTGGTCTCTTGGCTTTTTTCACGTGAGCGTTGGTGGTATAGTGGTTAGCATAGCTGCCTTCCAAGCAGTTGACCCGGGTTCGATTCCCGGCCAACGCAGCCGTTTTGCGCCATGCCAAGAAAGATCATGGTTACCCTCCAATGGCAAATGCCTAATGAGTGTTCATCTGACTGCCGACAGTTGTTAGCCAGCATCGGGTGTAATCAGCAATGACTGCTAGGAGTAAGTTCAACTCTGGTCCAGCTATGTGTCGACGTTCCCTAAATCCGATGATATGAAAAACGTGCTTTGAAATTAAAATAGGCTACAGCCACCAGGATTGCTGGTTATGACAGGCTTGATAGGCTACAGTGAATGCTGCATTGGTAGGCTACATTTAAGTTGTCCTAGTGGGAATGAATCCTGTAAATTACACCAGATATATTTTTAATGTTAAATTAATGTTAAATCACTGATATCAGTAGACTTGTGTAGAGATTTTTTATGTGACCGAATCTTTAATTATAGGCTATGTAGGCCTGCCAACATTTCAATAGGTTATGGTTATAGTTATTTTTACCAGGTCTGCTAAATAACTATAACCATAACCGCCTAATAGCCTACATCAGCCTAATTAAAGATATCAGTATCTTTCATTACTAATGTTTTTAAACATAAGCTATTTTCCCATTATTTCTTTCAGAATTTAATTTTTCATTTAATGTGGTAGCTGCACAGACAACTAGGCTATATGGTGTAGTAGCCATAGACAGTAAAAGACCAAAAATATATCACAACAGACCAGAAAATGAGGTCTAAAAAATCCTACCACGGCCCGTCGGAGGCGATCCGTAGTAGTAAACCTCCCGTACTGTGAGGGCGCTAGTACAAACCTTTAGCACCGTAGCTTTCTACAGCCATGTTTTCAAACCAAGGAAGGCGCATTGTCTCATTGCACGAACGTGTTCTGCGTATGTATTGAACCCCCCTGATATGTAGGTCAAATTCGGATTATTTGTAATTTGTTGATCAAGTTTGAGTTGCGGTTTTGTCCTTGCGGTTGCTTTAACTTTATTTTAAACGTTCACTCACCGGAACATAGTATGGCGACCGTCGGCAACCAAGGACCAGTTGTAGGTGACGTCGAAGAGGATGCTTCTCAACTTATCTTCCCTAAAGGTAAGCCAGTCATTAATGTTGCTACTAGCAATGTAAAATATCTATTTGAAACCCATTCTCATTCAATTATCTTTGTGTATTTTGACCAACATACGATTTGTTTTATTGTGTCAATTTCCCCTTAGAATTTGAGAATGCAGAGACACTACTAAATTCAGAGGTTCACATGCTGTTGGAACATCGAAAGCAACAGAATGAAAGTGCAGAGGATGAGCAAGAACTTTCTGAAGTATTCATGAAGACTCTTAACTACACAGCCCGATTCAGCCGGTATAAAAACAGAGAAACTATAGCTAGTGTCCGAAGGTGAGTAATTCAACTAAAGTATCAGTGCATACGTTGTAAAGCATGATCTGCATGTAATCTGAGGGCGTCTTATCGTTTTAAGTTTCAACACTTAGACATTTCCATCGCACTCCATTATTGAATACAAGATGACCACTTCACTAGGCCTACATAGTTCTCTTCTCATAGTTTGGACTGTGGGTGACCCTGTGGGGTCATTAGGAGTGGCTCCAATCAAGCACATCACACAGGGTAGTGTTGCATTACAAGATGGACTTGGAGCCTCCCTTCTTCAGTATCCCTTTATCTGTACAAGTCTCCTACTTTACCACCTCTAAGCACCCTCATCACATTTCCTTCAATGCATTGTAGCAAAGTAGTCTTATTTGGTCCGCAGCTCACAAATGTTTCCTGAACGCCTGAGATTTGGCTGTCCATAAAACTGTCTTTTAATCGTCCTCCGTCCACTGACTGCACTGACTCCACTGCCCATATAGTTTATTTTCTGTTTACATTGGTGTTTTACCGGTAGGCTCCCATTCATTGAATCTGCCACTTGAGGACTTGTGAGGATTCTGTTTATCAAATTAGACTCTGATGTATTTGCTCTCCTGCTCAGTTCCGTGCTGTGTACAGCGCACTCCTTTGCTCTGATTCAAGCCTGTTTATGCCCTGTGATTGTTCCGAACAGGAATGTTTCAGAATAAATAGCTTTGTTTCTGGATACTTTTGAAGCTTTTGATTGAATGCTATACAGCATTCATTAGACACCATAAAAACATCAACCTTAAACACATATTTTTTCATGTCATGTTCAGCAGTGTGAATGATCTGTTAGCGCAGTTGGTTTGAAGAGATGGTTAGTTAAGTATCTGTTCTTGTTACTAAACAATTATAGTATTCATACACCATCAATAATCATTAGTTGGTAAGCTTTGCTCTGTTTCTTTAGATCATTGATGGTCACATGAAAAAAAAAAAAAAAACTGGACTGACACACCATCTGACAAAAGGGTCTACCCAAGCCCAGAAACTGTCCTCCTCCTGAATGAAATATCATTTTGGCCTGATGTGTCATTCTTACAGCCTACATTTTGTTGGGATAAATAATACTGGGAAAATCGCACTTCCTTGTGATTCCCCAGTGTTTGTAATAATAGAAGACACTTCCCCATTTCCCAGAACACTGTATACAGATACTAGATAGTATGATGCTATAAGTTATGTGATCTAATTTGAGATATGAGGTATGTCATGAATATTGAATGAATACTAACGATTATTTATTTGTCATTTTCGTACAGCTTGCTATTGCAAAAGAAGCTGCACAAGTTTGAGCTGGCATGCCTAGCTAATCTGTGTCCAGAGCCTGCTGAGGAGGCGAAAGCCCTTATTCCCAGGTAGGTTGGTAGCTTGTCACAGGAAACAATGCACCAAACACACCGCATCTTGTTTGGGTTTACTCTGAGGTCATATTTTCTGACTGAAGTCATCCGTTGTTCTATGTGTACTGTGAACTCTTGTCAAATGTTTACAATTACAATATATTATGTTGTTATGTAAACATTATTATATCAATATATATATTACATACAAATAACACTTGTTAAACAAATGTGTGGAAAACAACTCAACTTCCGTTGTTGTTAACACATCTATGTCCATATAGGGACAACACAGTGTGGTTTCCAACGCATTGGCTTTGTTATTTGTTTCAAGAGTGTGCATAGTATGTGTTGAAAATAACACCACATGTGTTGTTTTAACACATCTCTATGTCCAGATTTGTTTAAGAGTGTGGTTATCACCTGTCCACATAATGACGTAAGGAACCCATTTCCAAAATGATGGGCCGCAGTATAGGCCCCAAAAACACTGTTGTCATGTGGATGCAAGGTCAAAATACATTTTTCTCTTTTCTTAACAGTTTTGTGAGGGCAGGACTTTAAAATGTCTTCACTGACTGGACAGGTTAACTTAAAAATCTCCTTTTAAGATTTTGGACTGTGGATCATGCAACAAAAATAAATCTGTGAGGAAGCTGCATCTAAAGCAGCTGGCTAAGTTGTTCTGTTCCTTAGAACAGTGTTTCCCACACTATCTGAAGAAGTATTTTTTCTTTCCTCTGAAAATAATCATTAACAATTTGCCCTAAACAGACTATTTTATTCTGCCATGCTGTATAGATTGACAAAAACTATACAAATTCCTGACCATAAACCCAACCTATGAACGCCTGTTTCAGAGACTTCTGAAAGTCTCTGAAAATCTGAATATACCTTCTGGACATTATTCGTTGAGTTTTTTGTTGACGGGGGCAATAAACAGAAAATGGGTTTCACCACAGTAATTGACTGTGATACATAACCGGTTCCCTAGCAGGTTTTCTTTAACAAACCCATGTTTCTCCGTATCTCCTCCCTCCTACTGAGCTGTTATTGGACACGGGTTGTCATTTATCTCCTCTATTAGTCTTGACGCAACGGCAAATTAATTTGCATAGCCTGGGCCACACCCAGGGAGGATTTTGAGATCACAAATATTAACCTCAATCAAACGTTCTCATTTTGAAAATTGATATAGGCCATAGGCTACTTGGCAACTGAATCAAATTAGTTTGTTTAAAACGAATCTAGGCTACTGTATTTAAGTCATTGACAGGTGCAGCAACATAGTAGGATAAACATAGAAGGCTAATTTTAGGAGGCTACAGTTTGTGTTGGCTTGTGCCATAAAAAAAAAAATCATTGTGCTGTTAGGGTTTTTATGTCACTGGTCAGGAGATGTAGTTCTCATGAAACAATTAACAACACAAACTATTTTAATAATTTTCTGGTGACGTGCAACCACCAACTTAACCTTATTCTAAGACTATGCTGCATTTTGCTTTGAAATTGTGTATACGGTGCTGGTATGGAGTAACTTCTTAAATGGAGTGATGTAGGAAGTGGGGTAAGTTGCTATGGTGACTCGTCATTTCTGAGCTCCATTGATGATGGCTTTTCTTAACCATTGGGCACACGCTGAACTCTGTGTACATTAAACTAACCCATATCCATTGTTTTTGGGACCAAAATCTCTATCAACCCATGATCAACCCAGAGATCAGGGTTAGACAGAGTTTGTTGAACCTCCTTTCGGGAACCCGGTATGTTTAAGAACATCATAAATAATAACAAATAACAAAACATTTTCATAGTAAATAGTGTGACGCGGGATCAAAAGTTTGGGAAGCACTGCCTTAGGAACAACAAGAATATAGAGAGGAACCCTTTGCTCTTTCATGATTGCTCTGTAACAAACAAAAAAACGTTTCAGTTCACCTTTTTTTATGTTCTATTCTCACATAATCAGGTAGTTTCAGATTTTGTTAAATTTTTCATAAAACCGACCTGTTATTTTTCCCCTTCAGCCTTGAAGGTCGCTTTGAAGATGAGGAGCTACAGCAGATACTCGATGACATTCATGTCAAAATGAGTTTCCAGTATTGAGTTCCACTCGCACCTACATTATAGAACTCCCCTGAAGAACCCAACAACACGCTCATAATTACTTCCACAGACTCCGTGAGACTGATGGGGCATAATCTAGTGAATGGACTAGTTTGGAATCAGATGGTTCCAATCTTTCATACTTAATATATCCTGAGCTCAAATGCTTTAGGTTTCATGTCATCTTCCAATTTAACATTGTGGTTTGTGTTTCTGAGACATGACTTTGTATGTGATATTTGAGTTAATTTTTTGAGTCATATTACTTCTGTAACTTTGTATTAATAAAAAAGAACTTTATATTGACAGTGTGGTTTAATATTTTTTTTTTTTTTTAAAAAGGGTTTAGTTCAAGTCACACATTCAGACAATACTCTGATCCTCCATTCACATCTATGGCCTCTGGTAAAACCCCAAGGGATGTGGCTACCATCCTGACAGAGTTCTTCCCATGAAGTGTCCGCTCGTACTCCAGGAGCTGTCGCCAGAACCCAGCGTTGGGTCGAATGAACGGTCTGGCCTCCAGAACCCAGTGGTGAGCCTGGAGAAGCGTGGCTCCTTTGAACTTCATCAGGTACCCCATGACGAGAGAAGCTGATCGACTCCTGCCAGCGGTGCAGTGCACCAGAGTGCTGCCAGTCTTGTTGTCATGGATGCGGTCCGCCACTGGGTCAAAGTGCTCTGACAATGATGCATGGGGTTGGTCGAGGACGGGCACACGTATGCATTCTACGCCAGTGTAATTAGGGATTATGTGTTCCTCAGTGGCATTCACAATGAGAGTGATGTGCCGGCTGGTGATGGCTGCGTGGTTCAACGCAGCATCTATGCCACTGAGATACAAGTTGGGAGTGATCTGAGAGACTGCCATCTGCACCTGCACCTACATGATGGGGTAAACACTGTAAACTGACTTATAGAATGTCCATAAATGTTTGATGACAGTAAATATATAGTTTATTCAAAGAAACAAGTCACATACAGAGTAAAATAAGTACAGTAAAGCCTACTAGTTTGATGCCGATAAAGTTTGTCTCGCACATACAACGATGTACAAAGCTGCAGAAACATACCTTAAATCTTCACCATGCCTGGTACAAAGGTGACCCGTTGCGTCATTATTCAGTATCCTGGACAGTCCATGGAACTCTGAAGTCACACAGAGGCATGAAAATAAATAGATATAAAAGCATTTTATACACGATTCTTTAAAAGGGGACACGAACATGAAGTCTTGCCTATAACCACTGCAAACTACAATTCGAGCCATCTCTCTGATGTAGCCTAGCATTTGGACGAGGGAAATCACGTTAAATATAGAGAAAACACTGTTTGCCCTTGTTTACTTTATCTTTGACAAATGGCTGTAATCATAACAGGGTAGCCAGCTCGACCTTCTTTTCTGCTAGCCTAATGCATAACCTCAGATTTCTACACTGTAGGCTAATTCCTTTACTGAGATTCATTGAAGGGGTTTCCCCAGAGCAAGATACCAATGCGAATAGCTTCTTCTTTCGAGTCCTCCAAAGTCTAATTAAAATCCGTGTTCACATTGGCTACATTGTTTACAGTGTGTTTACTTTGTTACCATGTTGCTGCGCGTTGTGGAAATTACACAGGGCATGTTTGAGACATGTAGGACAAAGCAAATCAATGGGCGAAGTACAGTTAGGAAATGACGTCGGGCTGTCATATGGCAATGAGTCACTTGTGCTCGAACAAAACTTAGTTTCATTTCTTCTGAACTGTCAGCCATCTGCAAGCTACTCTGACAGGAAGGTACATATCAGGTACGTTTATTTACAGATATAGGCTATATTTCATGAAGGCTATACTTTCTGCATTAGTCTACTGAAATCCTTTCGTTTTTCGCACTACATAATAATCTTTGTGATTAATTATCTAAGCCAGAATGATTGTTTAGTTGTGTTATCTAACATTTTGATCAAGGATATCATTGCTATTCTGCATTGATGAACGACATGCGAGGGAAATACAGAACGACTGATCTTCACACACCATCGTCACCATTCGGTCGGTTCACTTGCTTTTAAAATAGAATAATGCGTTTGGATGTTGAAATACTTAAGAGATCTCACCTGATCATCTTCATTTAGTCATTGTTAATGTTGATCCCCGAGCTCGCACCTGTCAAAACCACAGAAGTGAGGAACTGAAAACATGAGGCTTGTGGCAGATTGTGCTCACTCGATTTAGACAACAGGGGGCGCCAAAGACGCACATAGATGGCTGTCAAATCCAACAACAAATAATACATGTTTTCCTTAAGTAGTTTCAATGAATCCCACCTTATTATTATTTAGCAATTTGCAATTGCATGTCACTATCATTGTGAGTTCGATTGAGTTTAGAGAAGTATGGCTCTATATTGACATGAAATTACAGTACATAGAATGACAAATGGTTCCACATTAACGTGCAATTGTGTTTCACCAATAAAAACAAACATGTAGGTAGTCTGTTGCTGTTGAATCTTCATATTATTCTGCAGTGGTTTTGAAAACCAAACTGAAACTTTACTATAAATGCAACAAAACAGCAGACCTTTAAAGCAGAGATGTGAACATGAAGCAGGGTACACACCTGTATGTTAAAAGGAGCTTGAGTAGAGGGCACGAGCCAAGCATTAAACGTGGCTTACTAGAGATGGCCTAAGATTGCGACAACGTTCTCTCCGTCTAGCCACAACGCATTGCCACAAACGTGCAGTCCGGTCCTCACTGAGCTATTTATAGCGCCACACACACATGGCCGTTCACAAGCCTTCATGGGTGGATGCAGCGAGGTGAGTGTGTGGATCCTGATCCTAGACAGACACGTTCCCTCCCGCGCTTGGCAACTAATCTTCTAGGGACACACACACACACACACACACACACACACACACAGTCAGAGTGTGAGGTTCCTCTGTAGCTGCGTGCCAAAGAGTTTGATTCAGTTTTAATGAGTGTAAGCTGTTTACCATGTAAGAAAAGAATCGGTTGGAGTAGATTGTTAAGAATGTGGAGGTAAACTCCAATAGAAGACCAGATACCTCATCATTACTTGAGATCTCATCAATTTCTCCCTGTATTCAAATAGTTGCTCTTGGTCATTAATCAGTAAAAACACAGACCAAGACCAGTGATAAGATAGAGAAAACAAGTTTTGGTTAACAGAACAGATCAATCAACACAATTGGCCAATCACTCAGGGCAGGGTCAGTCCCTAACTTGACCTTATCCACCCGTGAATCTACTTTTACTCTCTGTCGACCTCCAGGCTGGTAAGGGCAGTTCCAGTGTCTGAGTCAGCAAAGACCAGGCCTGCAATGGCAGACAAACCCCCACTCTCTCAGTCGCCCAGTCTGTGTGGAGACTGTGCCATGGTCATGTGAGCTGTGAACTTATAGAAACCTCAAGATACAGCTTCTTAATTACAGCTCTTCCCTCTCCCCTCCCCTCCCTCCCTCCCACCACCACACACACACACACACACACACAACACTCACGCACATACAGCAACCCCCAAACCTCCCTGTCCACCACCTGCTGTGTGCCTTTGGGATAGGGGTGTGTATGGAGGAGGCTATAGGGAGGGGCCTGACTGTAAGGAGCTCACCAGCTCTGGTGCTAAAAGGATTATCCACTCAGGAGCAGAAAGACAGCGAAAGGGAGAGAAATGCAGGCAGGGCGGAGATACGAGAGAGAGACTTCTCAAGTTGTGTTGAGAGAAGGATTGAATGAGGATTGTTTAAAGTGATCCCTGTTGGACGGCAGACAGTGACTGTCGCTAAGACCTTATTCACACCTGTTTCCACCCGTGCAGCTCAGTACTACAAGCCAAACAAATGTCTGCGTCACAGTCTGTTTATGTCAACCCTGAAATTTGCCGCTAAATTATGTCATGAAGAGTCCGCACACTGAGGTTTAGCTCACAACTTTTAATTAAATACCAACAACGTTTTGACTCACCTGGGTCTTCCTCAGGTACATTAATGAATATAATGTATATATTTTTAACAAAAACTTTTGTTCACTCTCAGACTCTTCCACTGTGACTACATTTTGCAACTTGAGAGATGTCTTCCACTAAGACAGAAGACAGTGGCCATGCCAGAAGCTCCGCCCCACCTAAAACCCTTAAAGTGCAGAAGGTCAACAACAAGACTGTCACAACATTGCCTAAAACTACAGGCTCGGGGAATTTTCCCCAGAGGCCCAAGTCAGCCCCTGCGAAAACCTATGAACCACACAGTGGAAAAACAGCTCCAAAGGACTCCAATAGAAGAGTGTTTACCCAGCCTGCTGGAAAATATACCCCAAAAGCTCATTTCTCCCAGACATCAGGAAATAGAGGTGCAGCTACAAGGGCAGCCCAACCCTTAACAAAGAGCGCTGGAAACAGCGGGGACGCTAAAGAGTCTTGTCCCAAGCCTGAGGCTGTGCCCCTGGGCCTGGATGTCAAAGTGGATGGGCCCACTGTCCAAGCTGTGGAAGTCCATACGCGAGGCCAGAGTGAGAACCCAAACTGGTTCTCCTGGCGTCAAAACCGCATAACTGCCTCCACCGCTCACCGCATCTCCCACAGCCGCTTCGTCAGTGGCCAGAGCAGGACTCCCCCGGAGTCCTACGTGACGGCCATTTTAGGAGAGGGCCGAAATGTCAGGACGCGGGCTATGACCTGGGGCATCGAGCGCGAGGCCCAGGCAGCGCAGATCTACCAGAGGCTGAAGAGCAAGGTACTGGGCCGCGCCGTGAAGGTGCAGGAGTGCGGCCTCTTCATCGACCCACAGCGAGCCTGGCTGGCGGCGAGCCCCGACGGCATCGTGGAGGACAAGCAGACAGGGGAGCGTCTCCTCTGCCTGGAGGTCAAGTGTCCCTACAAGCACAGGGAGAACACCGTGAGAGAGGCCTGCCTCCAGGATTCGGCCTTCTGTCTGGAGCTGGCTGACGAGGAGGACCAGCAGTACCGACTCAAAACCAAGCACAGCTACTACACCCAGGTGCAATGCCAGATGGCGGTGACGGGCATCCACAAGGCCGACCTGGTGGTGTTCACCCTGCGTGAGACCGCAGTTGTCCCTGTGACCTTTGACCCGGAGTTCTGGGATGACACCGTGGCAAAGCTGGAGAAGTTCTACAGAGAGGGGGTCCTTCCACGCCTGAGAGAGAAAGGCCATGTCATACCAACAGCATTGCCCGAGGAATGAAGCCATCTGCTGCATGGTTTTTTTTTGCATGAAAACTCACAAAGCCTGCAGTTCAGTATACAGGATATGGAGTGGATGACTGACTGACTAAGCTGGCAGTAGCTGCTGTGAAGCCTGCTGTGCTCAATCTAGAATAGGTTAATGGTGGCACTGGCTGCTGTGCAACTGTAACAATGATAAGCCTCTAACAATGGTGGAGGTATGTGTGTGTGTGATCAATGTGTTATGTTCCAGTGAGTGACCTCATACTGGAAATAATGAAAACCTTAATGCTTATGTTGTTGGTGGTACTTTTTGTAATGCCTCAACTGACATTGTGTCATGATCACAAAAATAGATTTAGTGATAAAGATAAAAAGACTTTCCAAGGCAGTCAGGAGACTCCTGACGACACTGGACTTCTTGCCTACAGTCTTCGATTTGCACTGCAGATAAGTGGGGAACTGGTCGTCTCCTACAGTGGCAAAAGCTGTAGTGTAAATGGGAGAAGTCTGACAGAAGTTAGTTGGAGCTGCTTTCACTGACAGCAGATGTAATTGGTACATCTGTGGTATTTCTGATGCTTCTACAGACCTTGTGCCTTCAAGAGGTTGTTGTGTTAGAATCCAGAGGCTGGTCAGACTGCACGGAACGCACTTTAACAACGCAAAGGGCTACATTCTAAGGGAGTTCAGTTCCATGTTGCTGGGAATATGTTTGACCTGTAAAAAAGTGCTGTCAAAGCCTAGAACATTTTTGTGTGAATAAAAAAAATCTTATGTTAAAGCAACATATGTGGGTATTCATTTTCAAGCCATATAGAAACAGTGAAAAAAACCCAATATATTTGATATCTGCCTTTATTACTGAAATAGCAATATATATATTCATACTCTAGAAAACAGAGCAATATTTACAGTGTTTGAAGAATCTTATACTTTATATTCTTATAGCAGGAAATTCCTCTCAACGTTAAGCGGACAAGTCAACAGAAAAAAAGGCGTTTGTGCCATCCTTAACATTTCAACCAAATTGCATTTATAAACAAACAAAAAAAGTTACAATCTATGGATATTTAATACAGTTTCTCTGTCACATGTTTCAAAGGTCTGAGTTCAAGGTGATGGGAGGGTGGTGGGGGTAGCCCTTGGGAACACGTTCTCCGTGTGGGTGATAGTGGTCAGACGGAATGAGTTGTATTAGGGTCACAAGACAGGTTGTGTGTGAGTAACAACAAGTGCGAACTCCCTTAAAACTTCCTCATCAGATCCATCACATGAAACACTCTTCCCTTCCCCCAAGTATTTTTACTCGGCCGTTCCACATCTGACAGTTCAGTCTTTGTCTCTGTCTCTCTCATTTGTCTTCCTTTCCATGAGTATGAGAGATCGTCCAACAAGCTCAACAGTAAAAATGTCCACCCTGTCTTCTCATCAAAGTCCATACGTTAAAAAATGTGATAAAGTGTTTTGAGATTGTCAGGTTTGTAGAAACCAACAGCGCCACCTATCCAGTCATTGGTGCAGGTGTTGACTGAACGTGGAGGTGTTTAGTCACTGAAGCGTTTTCGGTTTACAGTGCGCGCCCGGTTCGATCGGCGGATGTTTTGTTTGGAGTCACGGCAGGGCTGGCACACGAAGATGTCGGGCACGTGAGTGCGGCGGATCTTGGCGCAGGAGAGGTGCACCCAGGTGCCACACTCGTTGCACTCGATCATGGGGCGTCCGGCGAAGGGCTTCATACAAAAACACGTGATCAAGTCCCATGAGTCCTCATCTGAGGGAAAGATGGAGGACAAAACAAGAAGATAGAAAGACAATGATTATCACATATTTAAACAAACATTTGTAATAAGATTACAAACACACTCAAAAATGTACCTAACTATCATATTGTATAATAGTACAATAATAAAAATATCACTAAGGTGTAATTACCTTCTCCTTTGACCTTGTCAGTAGAAGGACCCGCCATGCCACAAGCTACAAAATGAATAATGATACAACAGTTAAACTAGTTTGAACCAGTAACAGTAATACAGAGACCAAACTAACATAACCCACAAAGTATCCAACAGATGAACTGACAGACAGACAGCCACATACACACACCTGAACTGGCAGTAGTGTTTCCTTCTTCAGTGCGTGCATCTTGTTCGTTGTCGCTGGCACTCCTGTCGGGGGTGCTGTCCGTGTGGTACCCCGTCTCCTGGTCCTCCGGTAGCCGGCTGCCCAGTCGCCTCTCGATGACCAACCGTAGGATGTCCGCGCCCCCCGAGCCGGCCTCGCTGCCCTCCCAACCGTCGCTTTCTTCCTCTTTGGGCGCCTCCACCCGGCTCCCGTCGCACGGCTGCTGTGCCTCGGGCTCTGCTTTCGTCACTTTTTCCGCGGAGCTCACTACACTGGTCAGATCCACCGGCTCCTCCTTGACTTCCTGTGCGCCACTTCCTCTTTTCACGTCGTCGCTGCAGCTGGTCTCCATCTTGGTCTGCTCCTCGTCATGCAGTGGAGTGTGGCTGGGGTTCAGCTCAGCTACTGGATAGGTTACAGAGCTGGGAGCTGGTGAAGACTCTCCACTGGGAGGCAGTGGCATGGGCAAAGGCAGCACGTCTTCGGTGCTTGTGCAGGCTCCAACCGTGTCAATGCTGCTGGAAAAAAAACTTCCACCAGGCCATTGTGGTGGCTGTGATGGCGACGAGCTTTTGCTGGGCTTCTTGGCCTTGGGAGATTTCTTAGTGGTGGCATCTCCGCTCCTGCGTTTGGCCTTGCCCTCGCTCTGAGTGGCACCCTTCTTGTCCTGCTTCCTTTTCTTGGCTTTGTCCTTGCCGCTCCCTTTCTTGTTCGAAGGCAGAGTGCCATCACTGTGAATGGGGCTACAAGTGTCACTGTCCCTGGGAACGTTGTTGTTACACCACCATTCCTGTAGGAGGACAGGCATTACAATGATCAATGGCTACTTATCCAAACATTCCCTATGACACTATACACTGCTCTACAGTGTATACTTTGTGTATGTGTGTCACACATGATACATTTAAGAATCATACAGGTTTTTTTATGTCAGTTGATTGATGGTGATACTGTTCTATTAAGTATGGTTTTGTCAATCAGAGTGTAAACTCTTAATCTTGAATTAATATGACTGATAACTAAATTTTGAGCAGTTTACTAACCAATCTATACAATAATGTATACAAGCATGAAAGAGCCACAGAATAAAAACGATATAAACAAATACATGCAGGTGTTTTTAATACATGAAACGGTCATGTTTGCACAATGTAGTAGCTATCAATGTAAATCATTTAGCATACTAAATAATAGTTTCATTTACCTATAGAACAAGCTTTACCTACCTCTGAAGGATAAGGGATGTATCCAGCATATGCCAACACGAAGGTGCAGAACTGATTAAAGTCTTCCACCGTGCGTTTTCTCTTTTTCTGTGGAAAAACAAACCGGTTCTTAATAAAAACTCTTGACAGCATAGTCTCGACATTTGCCAAGTCAGGTAACGTGAAACAACTCGTAGGTAATCTCGTCTCGGGGCATGTCCCAAATAACCAGCTCCCGTTTGGTCCGCCACGGCGTTTAGCGGGCTGATGGAGCCATTGTCTAGGATCGTCACAGAAGCCAAGCGAAGCGCGGGAGGCGCTGTCAGATTTTGCACTTTACTCGACAACACCGTGGGGAAAGTGAGCCCGTTATATAATGGACAAATCTGGCATGGAAGCACATCGGTAGAATCACACACGACGAGTAGTATGCCGTCGACTGGCTTTTCCCAAGTGTCACCACGCTCAGGTGGTCTAGATTTAAAATGAAATCATGTTCGAACAACGCGGATAACTGGGTCTCTCGACTTCCCATTCGACCAGATTTAGCTTGCCGTTTCAAGCGTAGGCTACAGTCCCACAAGACGAATGGATGGAGTACATTGTATCCGTCATCTGGGACACATCTCTATTATGCTGTCGGTTATCCGACATAGCACATTATAAACAGTGTATTAGAGGCAAAATCCCCGAGCGAGGGCACAAACGATATAATTGCATTCTCATTGTTCAACAAATTCAGTCAACGAGGAGATTGCGACACAAAAGAGTCGACGTTCTTGAAGTCTCCATTAAAGCCTGGTTAGACTGGCATGACCGAGTCGCGCAGTCAATCAAATTAATCTATGTTCATCTCATGAAGCCGACGCGACTTTTATCCCTATTCAACACCTAAACTCGATTCCATGATCGTACTGAAAAGCCTTGATCACGTATTCGACGTATTGGACACTCTTTTTAGGGTACCACTGAAACATACAAGGTACATGTCGCTATGAGTGCAGTGTAAATTGGCGTTATAGGTTCTGAGAAATAATCCAACTCTACCAGTACTTTTACACGGTCCTTTCCCACCGTCAATAAACACTGCAACATAGTAGCTTGTGTAGCAGATGTGAAGTCTGCAAAACTCTACCATGGAACTGATTTACTTGGTTACTGTATCGCCAAAAGGAAAACATTCCATAATAAAAGAGCTAACATTTTAATGATGCAGGAACAGCAGGAATAAAAACCCATGTCGCACAAAACCGATTATTCTGAGGACAGGCATTTAACAAAGCCCAACTTTTCGACGTTTATAGCGGACGTCCACTTCATTTTCACAAGGGATCGTTCAGGTTATGGATTCTTTCACCGGAATGCTCGGTCTTTTTCTTGGATGAACTTCTAAGCACTATAATCATAACAACGCATGTATTAAAACTCACTCTTTCTGACATCTTAAAACACAATTCCGTCTCTTATCTAAAGATGGCGACGGTGGCACTTGGTGGTAACCTGTCGTTACTGGGGCGGTCACCGGAGAATGACAAATAGTTAAATAGCTAGTAAATAGAGGGTGTACCAAATGTGTTCTCTGTGCTGTAATCTCTCACAATCATATGAGACCGCCCAAAAACACGTCTTCAACCACTTTTAAGAACAATCACCGAACAACAAAAGTCGACCCCGTTACATGGCACGAACAAGAACACAATTAACGTTAACGTTAGCTAAATTCCTGGCAACATTTGCCATCACAGGTCCCTCGATGCACCAAGCCTGAAATAAGTTAGCAATGTAACGTTATGCCACATTGAGACGAAAGCGACCCATCAACCCACGTAACAGGCAGATCGTAGTGTTACACGAAAGAACTGTCACATTCGAGTGGTCGTCAGTGATTAAGATGCATCAAATATGGTTTAATTCGATGTATGAAAAGAACACTGAGTACAAGTGCGAGACCGCGCGAACACACACAGACGCACACACAAATACACACGTAGCTAGCATTCACACAAACAGTTTTGTTCCATATCATCACACAAATGAACCTTCGCTGATTCGGGAATGATCGTTAAAGTAACTTTACCTGAGTTAGCATCGTTGTAGCAGTCAACGTGTGACTAAAAAACTGATGAGAAATATCACTCTTGGTTGTCAGTGACTCGTTTGCGTCGTGGTTATCCTCAATCGACGATTAGGGCAGGTCCTCTCGTTCGAAAAGGCAACGAGTCTGCTGCATGAATGACAAGCCAGAACCGAGATGCTCCGGACAAAAACAGTCGAAATGTATGATTTGTTAAATCAATTTCGAAGAAAGTGGATTGTGTTCTATTGTCCTTCAAGCAAAAGAGTGGAACGCAATCCCGAAAGACTTCGTGCCTCGTCCGACGACTGTCTTCACCATTGTCCAGTCCCGTCCAGTATCTGCCGCGTTTCACTTGACAACAGAAATACTCAAAAGCGACTGAAAACAACCGATGTCGACAAACTTGCAAGACCAACCATTAGTTATGATATGCCTTGCACATTTCCAATGTCAGCAACTCTTGAAAGCAAACTATTATAACAATGCCGGATCCTTCTTTCCTGTAACGTTACTTCGTGGAGTATACACCTAAATATGTAAAGCTGGACAGAAGTGACCTGACCTCTGACAACAGTTGTTCACAATATCGCCTTTTGTCATATTAATCCTCTTCATAGAACTACGAAAAGCCGTCCTGTAAAAGGGGGAAATAAGCGGCAAAAAGTACACTACGAGCTGAGGGACTCGCGAAATGATCACATTCTATCACTGACATCACTCCGGCGAGCTTCACGGAACAGTTCATGTTTAGGGAGGGGTGAGCCCGAAATAAACGAGTACCTTATTAAACTGAACCATTGTGAAAGGCAAATGCTTACATTATGGATTATATATACAGGTAAATACATATAGCACAGCTATATCAATACATGTGATACTGTGAACATTAACTAGTAAAGGTTGAAGTAATTTCATAACACCCCTATTTTAAAGTGATGTTAAAGAGTCCATCAGCTGGCGTAATGGCTCAATACTAATACTGAATAGACTCGAGTAAGGATATCGCTCAAAGCCCATCGATTGCGTCGTTGAAAATAAGATATTCGCTATGCTTAAAGCTATGATACTGTTATGCATCGCGTAGGTTTCTGTGGTCGTATTTTATTATTCACACGATTGACTGGGACTCCTCTACCACGAGGTAATTCCTGGTTTTAGGGGTGGTAAAGATCTGCCCTCTTGTCATCTCTAAGTCTTGTCTTGTCTCTTGTCTTGCGTGCTGTCAAATTTCGCTGTCGTTATCAATTTAATATAATTAAAGTGCGGTGCAGGTTGTTAAGGCTCGTAAAAGTAAGGCAAATATTGGGTTTCGATTTCAGTTGAACTTCTGCTACGTCACCTCATGCTAATGGAGTTGGCTGCTCAGCTGGGCTGGGGAGTAAATGGGGTGTTTTAGCGGAAGACAGGCAAATGATAGGCAGCATAAAATAGCACTACTAAATAGCAAAGCTTTAATTTCACTCCGACCTAGGACAATTGGTGAAAGAAACGCAGTTGGTATGCGTGGTAGAGGTTGTAAAATTGACTACTTGTTGGGCCATAATGGTTTCTGGCTGAAACATGATGTACGTACCCATGTAAAGCGGTCACCCAAAAACGCGAAGACAACTCGTCCACCGAATCTTCGCCGCCAGTTAGTAAGATCGGTCTACCCTACATTCTCAAGACATCGATTAGAAACAACGAAGACGACTTGTATACACCCCAAGATAACTGGTCATATTCCTATTAACTCGTGAAACCAAAATAATCAGTTTGATATCTGAAATCCGTTCATTTAACATTAAAGATATATTTTACTATCAATACAGCCATAATGCTGTTAGGTTGTCCATATTATATAAACCCCAAATGTGTACAATAAAAACAACAGGTTGCAGTTGGTTGATGGCTATGATTTTATTAGCATTGATTTATGAGTATTTTAAAACACCTATTTATAAGTTAAGTACATCATTGAATCAGGGGAAACAACTGGTTTTATTTCGATATTCTTTCACAAGTATGTGTAATTATAAGTATATACGTATATACTTTATATGCCTTACCCCATGGGGTATCAGGAAAAATGATTGTGATTTAGTCTTCGATTTGAATAGGGAGTTACCCTACCTCGCAGGTAATAACAACACCCATTCCCTCCCTCCCAAATCCCATTCTTAGTCTCTCAAACATCAAAAGACTCTGAAAAAGGATGAGGCGTCAAAATAAACAATGTTTTAAACAAGGTTGTCAAGCTGATGGAAAAAAAAACCAAACCAAATCAGTCAGTCAGAGACGATACTGACCCAGCCATCCATAAGATGGGACCATGGCGGACTAGGAAAAAGTAAGGGCCAAACTGGCAGTCCAGGGAGGCAGAGTTGTATGAGCTTGATCTTGATCTTGACGTGAGCCACCAGAGAGCGAGGCTAGGGGCAAAAAAAAAGAACAGAAAAAAAAACTAAACAAAAAAGGCCTGGAAGGAGAGAGGCGTCGTCGTGACGCCTCAGGATCCCTCTCCTGGGATTCCTTTGGGTGCTCCTTGGCAGTGGGACGAATGTACGTCAGGGTGTGGGTAGGTCTGTAACTGATTGGCAGTTTAGCATGTCTGATGTAAAGAGTCTTGCTTTGTTGGCATTTTGGGCGATGGATGTTTTTTTTGGTGATGGCGGCGGCGGCAACAGTAGTGGTCGACAGCTGGCCGGCTGGCAACATGAGGCCTCACAGGTAGCCCTCCTTGCGGAACTGTTCATGCAGGATGTCCCTGTACTCGTCGAAGCCGCCGTCGATGCGCTTCACCTTGCCCCCCTCACACACCCACAGTTCTTTACACACTTCCCGAATCAGGCGCTCGTCGTGGGACACTAACACCACACCACCCTGAGAGAGAAAATGGGAAAGATTCATGTTTACTATCAGTGCATGTTTAATCAGCATCGTCACAAAGCAGTAGAAGTTATGGATCTAAAGAACTGAAAGGTTTTGTACTGACCTTAAACTTGTTGAGCGCTTTTGCAAGAGACTCTATGCTTTCCATATCCAGATGATTTGTCGGCTCGTCAAGTATGTAGAAATTTGGACTGATAAGAGAGAAGGCAGGAAACAGGAGAGGTTTAAACTTAAGACAACAACAACAAAAACAACTAAAGAGGAGCAGGCTGTCTCTAACCTCAACCACCACCCACCCACACACACACACACACACACACACACAAGCCTCACCAAGGCATGGTCATCTGAGCAAAGGCCACTCGACTCTTCTGCCCTCCCGACAAGCTTGCGACCGGCCGCGTGGCTAGCTCTCCGGTTATCCCGTACCGTCCCAGCTGATGTCGGTATTCTTCCTCATTTCGACCTTAGAGGAGGAGAACATGATGGCCAGAGACAGAACCCCGGGGGAAGAAGCTCAAGGTCAATGTAGGCCTATAAGCGGGTAATTAACTGGGGCATGTTACGTAGAGAAACTAACAGTTTGTGGCTGCATCACATTTCCATATAATACTTATATAAGATTTGTATGCAAATTGAAATGGCATTATAAATAGGGATGCAACGGTTTTCAATAATTTATTGAACCGTTCGGTTTGGCCTGTTCGGTTCAATAGACTCACCTAAACCGCAATATTTCGGTATACGCGACATTAAACTTTTTATTTAATACAAGGTTATTGCACGCGCGTAGCCTGGGAGCGATAGCAAGGAGTGCTTAGGACCCGGGGGATGAGTTTTCTCTGACTGTTCAGCTTGCCTCTCGTCAACCTTGCAACAACCAATCAGAATTTTACTGAATTTCCCAAGACCCAATAAGCATGTTGAAATGCAAATGAAGGAGTCATGTGGGAAGGAACAAACTTTACCGGCGGCTGCACGATCATGGCGACATTCGAAGTAACCTATGAACAAGTCAAAAAGACCGTCAGTAAACAAAGCACAGTGTGCAAGCACTGCTTCACAACGATCACCTAATAAAGGTAACACATCCAACATGTCGGCCCATTTGCGCCATCATCACCCGGCTGTAACCTTAAGTGGAGCAGCACGGAGAGCTAGTTTGCCACCGAAAACCCAACCATCCATTGCTGCAGCCTTTCGGCAACAATATTCCTATAATTCCCAAAAACACAAAGACATAACGAATGCGATTGGCGTGTTCATAGGAAAAGACATGATGCCCTGCCTATACGGTGGTTTTGGGTATGGGATTTCGCTACATGATAAATGTTCTCGATCATCGCTTCAATATCCCCTCCGGCACGCATTTCAGCAGTAAGATTCCTGAACTGTACGAAGTGTGTAAGAGAGCAGTTGAAAGTGACTTTTAAAGTTTACATTTTATGCAACCTACTTAATATTACAAAAGGGCTATATGTTCTGTAAGACAACAGGTAAGGGATAATCAACGACGCGCTGTGCGTTGATTATAATGCACGTTCGAAGTGGTAATAAGGACCCGACGCCGCAGGCGGACACTTCGATAAGTGCATTATTTTCCTAGAAACGCACAGGGCGCGGAGTCGATTATCCCGCTTATACCACTGCTACTATCATTTTCATTTATATTGCCGCTGTCTTAGATGCAACATTGCTGTTTTTACCGTTACATTCACATTGGCGAATTAATATTCAAGTGTAATAAGCCCAAAAGAAGGGAACTACATCATAGCCGTGCGGTATATAGAAAAATAATGCACGTTTCAAATAGCGCACCACAATAGGAAATTTGACCAAGCAGTGGTATAATAAATACATAATTACACATTACTTTATGCTGCACTTCACTATGGATAATATTGCCTGTTTATGACAGAAGGCAATGATGGTGTTCTTTTCTTATAATACATTCTTGTGATTCTGCTTCATCTGTGTCTGGCTATGCATTTAATATTTTCTCTGCAAGTGTAAGTAGAAGCACATTGTTGATTTGAAATAGAAAAGGCAAATATAACCTCCTGTATGCTAGAGCCAAGATAATATTGATATATTGAAACCGAACCGTTACCGTGGCCCAAAAACCGTGATACAAACCGAACCGTGGCAAAACTGTACCGTTGCATCCCTAATTATAAATATATACAAAGTGTACAGGGCATTGTGATTGTTACCTGGGAATTTGTTGAGGAGCAGTTCCACTGAGCAAACATTCATGTCTAGCTGGTCCACATGATGCTGACTGAAGTAGCCAATCTTTAAATTTCTGTTAAAACAAACAGAATTCCAAATAGTCAATATTCCTCTACATTTCTCCCTGACTTCTACTTCCGACTGCATAAGGCCCAGGCTATACCAGGTCCGCAACTGAATCGCTGAGTGTAAAATGTTGTAGATAACTTGTCTAGCTTTTTTGAATGTATACACTGAGATCATATCTGGTATAGCCAGTTCCATTGATCATATTGGAAGCTCATTGTTACAGCAGACGGAAAGGTTTCAGTTATGTGAGCAGTGTAGCCTCTCTGCACAGTTGTGGTGCACAAGTATGTGTAGTATTATTGCGTTTTCTGACACTGTATCGAATGTCAATTACAAATTTTAATCAATAGTTTTCTATATTAGTGTAGTTTCTATATTAGTAGTTTATATGCAGAGACTTGTGGCAGACAGTGGACAGCCACTGAGGCAAAGGTTCATGTCAAACAGCCCTCGTGAATCTAGTTCTTCCCGTCAGTGTCCCAGACAGGTCTGTTGCTTAGACAGCAGATTTGTTAACTGCAGATGACAGTCTCTAATGCTTTTCTCAAAGTGTCTTTAAAATTGTACAAAAAACTACACCTGGCAACTACAGTATTACAGTCTAAATTCAGAGAACCACAGTTTTATTTCATTTTCAATTTAGAAAATGAATGGTGAAACTGATTTAAAAGTCTGCCATTCTCCTCCCTGCAGTAGCGATCAGTGAGAACGGACACAGGGTATCTGCACATTTTGTATCAACAAATTTAATGACTTTTAAGACCTTTTTAAGACCTCTAAGAATAAAAATTAAGACCATTACCACGGCAAAAATATATATAAAAAGTATGCTCTAGGCTGTTCAGTTTACCAAAGCACATTTGCATTTGAGTGACAGTGCAAATAGTGCACGTCAGGCAACTGCCTTCTCAATACTACAACAATACTGCTGTAAATAACGTACAAACAGTGTGTAAACAAATCAAGTTGCAAATTACAAGTTTAACACAGTTAAAAAATGGACAAGGCTCCCGACTAACTTTTTGCGTTGGTTGCACTGGTGCGCCTAACTTTTTTTTCCAGGTGCACTAGCACAAAATGTAGGTGCACCCACATTTTTCATTGCATATCTTTCTAACAGCAAAAGGTCACATTTTTATCGCACTCCTTTCATATGATGTGAATGATTTTTTATAAATATATTTGCTAAAAAATCATTCACATTATATATATAATCATTCAAACTAAATAACCCCCCCCATTTTTCTTCCCATATACTGACATTTCTGATATTCATGACTGCACACTTTATGCAGATTATATAGCCTACTATTTGTATTACAACTCTAGGCCTACCTCTTTAATTCAGCTGTCTGATTGATGCCTCAAAATATTGTAAACAAAGTAGCATAGTTGGCTAGCTTATCATAGTCTACTGGTTGGACTGTTCAGTTTCCCCCACATGTGTTAAAGTTTCAAGGTAGGCTGATACTTTTTCTCCTTGGGACAGGTCCTTTTAGTCTTGGAGTTAGAAAACATTGGTGATGAGATGATCACTCAACTTGAATGCAAGAGTTTTAATAAAATGTGCAGCATGCTGCTAACCGGATTTCATAATAATTTAGCTAGTCGTCATTGCTTTATTCACGGTTGTGAATGTTTTATTTGGATTAAATGTGCATGTCGAGGGGTGGGTGTCCATTGAGCGCGCACGAAAGAGAGAGAGAGAAAGAGAGAGGGCCAAGCCGAGGAGGTTTACAGTACTTCTATATTGTTTGGTAAAGTTGCACGCATAGTCTACAATGAAAACAGGCGAAAGAAATGTATGCTCTCACCCGAAAAGCGTCAGGTGCACCATTGCAACCTCGAATATTTTTCAGTTGCATTCTTAAAAATCTTGGCTCGCGTCTGCCACTCTGAAACACTATCTCCGTCTGTAGGAACGCATACGCTACTTTTTACTGTGTTGTTATATTGTAACACCCACAATATTTGAGTGTGTCTACATTTGCAAAGCTGACGAAACGGACTCGGCACGACATGAAATTTAAGACCTCCTCATCGGAAATTCTAGAATTCAAGACATTTTAAGACCTTGAAAATCCAAAAAAATAAATACGACTTTTTAAGACTTTTTAAGGACCCGCGGGGACCCTGGGACACCTGTGCAAGATGCTTCAATCGTACAGTGTTCGCTCTTGGCCTTACCGGTGAGAATGTCTGACGCCATTGACTGGTGTGAGTTCACCCATCAGCAACTTCAGCGCTGTGGTCTTTCCAGCTCCGTTCTCCCCAACCTGTGAGACCGACACAAATCCACATATGTATGACACACACACGAAAGAAGAAAAAAAAAGAGAGAAAAAGTGTCTTTACATATATAGAAACACCGGCACTAGTGTCTTTACATATATAGAAACACCGGCACTAGCTATTGTTCTTGTTCTTGTTCAAATCAACTATTGTCGTTGTGACTCGTGATGACTTTCATCTATTCCCAGAATGCAAATAGAGACTCAAACAGACGTAATAGTGCTGCCAGGAACCTTAATAAATTAAGTAACTTCTTCAAACAAACGTGTCGCAAATGTTGAATACCATGGTGATTTAATCTGGGGGAAGTTACGCTTCACAGGCAAACAAACTTAAACAGCGTCTCTTTCACAGGAGCTCAAAGGAATGTGAAAACATTTAATGTACAGACTTTGACCTTTCAAAAAGAAACACTTCTCACCTTTTCACATTTTACATTTATTCCTACTTGATGTCAGAATTGTGGCACTGTCTCAGGTTTCTGTTCATCAACCCTGAACTTGTCTGATCTCGCAGTAAAACATTAATTTATAATTCACACTTCACCAACAAATGTCAACAAACAGTCACTGCCAGGTGTGGATCATGTGGTGATTCAGATGATTTGGAGTGCCGAGTTGGATTATCATTGCACAACTAGAGTTGGACATAATTTTCTTCCCTTTTCATAAGCGTCTTTTCATAGTTAGTCAAGCACATTTTCACAAAGTGGAACACAGTAGGTGAAAACGGAACCTATGATGAACTGTAATGGCTGATACATACGATACAGATGCGAGACTCCAGGTCTGCAGACACACAGAGCCCATTGAAGAGAGTCTTTTCCGGCGTGTAGTAGAACTCCACCTCGTCCAGCTGCAGAATGGGAGGAGACAGCTTCTCAAAATTATCTGGAAACCTGTTGATGTACACAAAAACAAAGCATGCTAAATAACAAACTCAAGCTAGTTTTATATCTTATCGTCTGAAACAACCAGTCTGTCCATTTCAACGAACGTCATGGTCATGGGTTCTTACCGTAACATAACTTCAATCTCTTTCTCCAGAGGCTTGAGCTCAGGTCTGTGAATCAGAAGACAAAGAGGTTGGGCGAATGTTATAACACAACGGATATAGAAAAGGGAGCACTTTCTCCTTTTCCTTTAAGGCCAACACCTTTCTCAGAGTTAAATACCAGTCTAATAACACCAGTCTAACAACACCTGCCTGGGGCCAAAAACAGCCGAGAAAAGCTCTAGCTACTCCTGCATTAGTCAGACCTCAGTTCTGACGAGATCCACTATGCTGAGAGAACTGCTTTGTGTGGAACAGTTCTGGTGATAATCTGGGATAGGCCAGCAGGTTTGGCGCCAGACCACGACCAGGTGTGTTTCAGAGAGAGCTACTCATGGCCACTGAAACTGGTCTGTTAAATCTGTCTGAAAACAACTGGCATCTTATTTGGTTAGCTTGTGTTATAACAACATGGAGATGATGGCAACTCACAGTTTCTCCAGCAGCTTGAGTTTGCTCTGCACCTGGGCCGCTCTGTTTGCATTGTATCGGAATCTGTCGATGAACACCTGTAAAGGCAGACGGAGAGAGAGAGAGTTATGGGGCTTTTCCAAACACAAATCCATACGAACGGCACTTGCTACTGCTCAATTCACAGTTGCCACCGCGCTCTGCAGTCAAAGTGTTCCCTGAGCAGCTGTTGCTTACGCTGCGGCAAACTGTTCTTGCACCTCGCAAGCCATTGGAAATAATGGCCTTCCCAGCGCAGCAGTGCTGTTGTCCTATTGTATGCCGAAGTGCCTTGAGCTGGAGGGGAGTCTCTGTCTGAGCAGAACAACAAGCCCCGGCCATGCATATGCGGGAATGTCTAAGCAAGTTCTCAGACAAAGTGACATGTCTGCTACGCCTGCTCAGCCTCCCATTTCCGTGGACTTTGTCACAAGCAAAGTAAAACAAAATCACTTGGGGAGGAGAAGCTAGTAGATGAAGATAGAGTAAGTGGATCAATGACGTCAATAATTCTTTCCTTTTTGTATCAGTTCTCTTTCTAAATGCTATGCTTGTATCAGTTCAGTTTTAAAGCCTACTTTGAGAAACAGTTTTGAACTCAGCTTGCATTGATTTTGATGTGGAAGTGCCCCTAACAGCCCCTGCGCTTCTGAGTTGGTTAATATTTGACCACATCAGAGATGGTTCACCTGTATGTGTTCTCTGTACTGGAGCTGGGCCTCATACTCCCTCTGCTGGTTCTTCAAACGGTCCTCCTTGGTTTTGATAAAGTTCTCATAGTCGCCACGGTAACTTTCCAACCGCTGCGAGTGCAGGTGAATGATATCTGTGACCACCGCGTTGAGGAAATTCCGGTCGTGAGAGACTACGAGAATTGTGGACTGCCACGTCTGCGAAAAGTAGGGGGGGGGGGGGGGGGGGGGGGGGGTATTTTTTTATCATTTCATTTGATTTTTTTTTATCATTTTATAGCAAACTCTGTGAACCATGTCCAAATCTACAATACCTGCAAATAGTTCTCCAACCACAGAATGGCTCGGACATCCAACATGTTAGTAGGCTCTGTGAACAGTACACACAGAGGGGTGGTTTTTTTTTTCTTCAGTTGGACAGAATGAATAGTGAAATGTAAATATTTAACCAACCAAACCACCAGTTATTTGTTCAACTCACCATCAAGTAATAAAAGATCCGGCCTGAAGAGAGTAAAAACAAAATGTTAAAATGACCAATTCTGCTAAACGTCTCGAGCCTAATAATGATGAATGTTTGTCTGTAACAGCATCACTGTGATGGATGGGGATACTCACTTGGCAAACAGAGCTCTGGCCAATGCTAACCTCATCCTCCAGCCTCCAGAGAACTCCCTAAGCAGAGAGCATGTGTCACAAAAACACTCAATACTTACAGTATGCATGCTAACACACACACACACACACACACCAGAAATATCACTTACTTGGTTGTCTGCTGTTGCATTTTTGCAGTAAACCCTAGACCTGCCAGAATAACAGAGGCTCTAAACAGAGGAGAGAGAAAATCAGAGAAAGATATTTGAAAGGAAAAAAGTGGGCGCGACATAGATTAGATAGATAGATAGATAGATAGATAGATAGATACTTTATTGATCCCCAAGGGATAAAGGATTATATGTTACAAGACTGTCCTGAAACTCAAAACCAGTGCAACAATATAATTGCCAAATGTCTGGTTTTGGACTAAGAGGAGTCATGAAATTCGCTTTTCACTCACAAATAGCAGATAAATAGAAAACTGGAAAGGTGTCCTGGAGCAAATGATTGGTGGCTCCTGTTATGCAGACCTCACTACACTAGTATGTTTTGTTACACATGACAAGTACTTGATGTATCAGGTTTAACTACAAAGGAATACTGATTTAAACTCCCATGAAATAATGGCAGAGTGATTGAACAAATCAATTATCCATTCTTTACAAGGTCTCGCTATGTGATATATCACTTGTGTGTGCTGCTGTAATCAATATATAAGAACATGATCCCTTTCATTATTGACCCTGATGCTAACAAACATACGACTAATATACTGAAACTGGACAATAGGGTTTTTTATGGCCCATTACCCACTCTTTCAGTGGTGATTTTTATTTTTGTAACCCTTGCCCTAAGACCAACCCTCTGACAATCAGCTACCTTGCGGACCATTTTAACAGCTCTGGACACTAGATAAAACATGCAGACATTTTAGCATCGGAGTATGTACGCCTTTAAGAGTGTGTTACTTTGCAGGAGCCTTGTCGGCTTCGATCTCCTCCAGCCGGACGTAGATCTCCGACAGACGCACACTCTCCATCCCATCTGCCCTGTATGAAGCAAACAGAAGGCACAAGCACTGCTTTACAAGTCTGTTAAATGGACATTTCAAAATTAAAAAAAATCTGACATAACATTTGTTAATCCTGCTGTCCAACGCAACACCCAACAGTAGTACAACTAACACACCACATTCACAAAAACGCAGCCTGGAACCATGTTAATGATAAAAATGGAGATGGTGCCAAAAGGCGCACTGTAGGAGGATATGAGGTGTCTGCTTGTGATTGTGCATCTCATCTGCAACCAGTTGGCAGAAGGGACCAAGTCCCCTGTCAGTGTGACCCCATTAGACAGTGAGATTTCAGATGGACTACTACATGTGGGCTATGCATGAAAAGGACAAGTACAGGACCCAACATAGAATTCCATTTTTATCTTGAACCAGTAGTAAACCTGTATAAAAGTCAATGGTTTGAATGAGTGGGGAAGTAGGCCATGTCTACAGCTGGTATGAAAAGCCTGCACATAACAGAACGAAACAGATGTACCTAGACAGCAAAATCATTCGCTAGAATGGTTGTGTTAACTCAACAAATCTGATAGTTGGGCATCTGGCGCCCTCTAGTGTCCAATGTTTAGATTTTCCTCTCCTTAAAAAAGGCCCCTCCAAGCACAACATGTGACCCTCAACTGTAGACAGCAATAATAATAATAAAAAAAAGGCCTACAATACACAAATATCCATCTTTACAACAAAAAACTATTAGCAAGTTAGCAACAAAGTATGAATTAACTGAATTAACATCTAGAAATAAAAGGTGAAATCTGTTAAAGGTGCATCATTTAATATGGATTTTTGTTTATATATATGAAAGAATAAAAGAAAATTCTCCCAGACTTCCTGACAAAAAGCCAGTGTTTCTCACAATCAAACACCTAAATGCATCCTTGTCCGAGGTGTTTTATGGCCCTTAAACAGTACATGGTGAAATGCGACTCTGAAGAAAAAGTGGAAGTGGGCAGGATCATGTTTAAGTTAATTTGGGTTTTTGGGTTGAAAAATTAAGAGTCTGGGCTACTTTGTCACATTTCCACAGAACTACACCTTAAACATTTAGTAATAAAACTTGTAACATATTGCTGTCTGAAGTTTCATTATGGTGATTTAACCTTGTAGCTTGACTTTCCACATTTCACAAGCAGTCCCCATGAATGACACAAAACTCTGTGAACAACTTTAAACCCTCTAACCCCACAACACAAACGTCTACTGTGCTACATCACTGGCTGCTTTACGCGGCTGCGTGACTCACAATCCGTTGGCGATGCGCGCGTTGAGCGTCCGCTCCTCGGTCAGTAGGCCCTCGCGGACAGTGTCACTCTCCAGGACGCTCTGGAGTGCGGGCGTGTCGTCGCCCGCCACTTCCTGTTCCACGTGCAGGATGGAGATGTGGGGCGGCACGCGCAGGCTGCGGCTGGCCAGCATCTTCAGCAGGGTGGTCTTGCCCAGACCGTTTCGTCCCACCAGCCCGTAGCGTCGACCTGTAGCCAGAGACATCTCTGCCCCCTGCAGCAGTGACCTGAAAAAAAGATCCATGTCATCCACAATACATGCACTCAAATCCAATTATTGTTGTGATGCAAAGAAACTGCATGGCCAATTCAACACAAGACTGCACAAGTACTGCAGTTCAGTTGGCCAGAATGACTTAAAGGGAAACTCCACTCTAATGTTAAGCTAGGGTCTATTTTTGGAAAATAACAAGTGTAAATTCTAATTTTACAGTCATCACCATCTTGTGTGGCGAAAGTTCATAAGTTAATTACCGAATGTGGCACAATCTACTGACAATGACCACAATAGCAGAGTTCGGTAAGCAACCTGCCCAGACCTTCTCCTCACAAGGTGGCGACCTAAAGACCACTGAGTGCACACACAAGTTTTTAATATCCTTTTCAACACATACTTCAGTTTGTCTGCAGAGATCCTCTCCATAGTAGCATGTGTAATGATTTTTTAATATCTTACCTAATGGCTTAAAGGCAGGGCTGTACGCTGCGAGCACCTCGTCGCAAATGCGAGTAAATATATATTAGTGCTAATTGAAAATATGAAATGGGAGCACAGGTGCGAGTACTGAATTCAACTCTTTTATTCGCATTTTGCTCCTAAAAATCCACACCAAGTGGATCAAAGTATAGGCTAGTACAATTTTCGCGCATCTGTACAAATTTCATAGTTGTCAACTCTAACGCTCCTGGCTGGAAACTCACGCTTTCAGCATCAACCTCGCTGTCTCTCACACACGCAAGAAATGTCACTCCAAAACCATTCTTCTTTTTCTTAAATCTGTTCGTTATCAGTTGGTGACTTTGTAGCGATTACCGTTGAAACGGCAAACCATGATAAGAATGTTGACTATATAGCCTACAATTACCGTGTTCATTTGAAATATTATTATTATCACGGTTGATAAACACGGTGTGGAAACCGTGTTAGCTTCACCCCAGCCTGAATTTGACATAGGCCTGGTTGACTTCTATGAAAGAAATCCGACTGATTCTGTTGTCTAAATGATGGATTTAACCACGATTTGGTGTAGGCTACACCTGCTTTAAAAAGGCGGAACATTTGTATTGCAAATGTGCGCATCATAGCCACTCTGCGTCTTTGGAGGTTACGTTCACATTAAATCCATTCCACTAACGTTATCCGAATACCGTAACATTTTATTTTGAGCACTGGTTGTCACTCATTGGATATAACAGATATAGCCTACCAAACTCCAAGACGAGTCATGGTAGAGTAAGTTAAGCACCCAGCCAATTAAACATGGCCAAGGAAAAAGTGACAACTCACGATGCCATGCCATGGTAGGCTAAATCAAGTTAACGTGGACAGTGGACACTCATCTTTTCTATTACACCAGAAATATTTGTCTTTACCTTTGTTAGTTTTTTGAACATTTAAGTTAGCCTATTTAATGAAAACATGATGTATCCTTGAACTATGCTTGACTCTTTTCCTAAAACCGAATGAAACCTAATTATGTTCACGTACATCTTAAAGTGACAGGCACTCAATTAGACCTACACACCACCCCTGTAATATCATTAAAGACAAGTGTAATCAATATGAAGTATTCAGTTTACTGAATATTTTAAGCTATATAAGTAATTATGCAGATCCTAAAATGCTATAAATTGTTAACAAAATGTATACAAATTCTGAATTCAAAATATGAAATAGAAACAAGACAAGCCATTTTCTGTGTGTGTAGGGTTTGAGCAGAGACTATGATTGCCACTGCTGTGAATTATCTGTATCCTGCTTAAGGCAAGAAGGTTTTCAAGGAAATTTCATAGTGCTCCTAAATTTGTTTCTGTGCTCCTAAACTTTTTCATTTAGGAGCACCTGTGCTCCTAGTGAAAAAGCTTAGCATACAGCCCTGCTTAAAGGTATACTATGCAACGTTTTTCAGTTAATCAATTCGTTTCATACTGTTATATATGATTAAATGAGTCATTACCGGTCGAACAGTGTATTTTTTGGCCGCTCTAGTGGTCTGTAGCGGTAAAACCACACTTGCAACTTCAGGAGACACCGGGCACGCACCCATGCTCTACTCCAGGAAGTATCATGTAAAGTCTCATGAAAAGGCACGGCAGACTGATAGATTGAGGAGTTTTGTCAAATATACACGCTTAAGCTGTAGGGGAAGCTCTGCAGAGAAATATGCAAGCATAAAACGAGCGAAAATGAAAAGTGAAAGCGACACCGGCGATGAAATCGCCAATCCTGCATAGTATACCTTTAAAAGAGTTATTTACTTTGACGAAGCAAAGTTGCCCCGAAAGGCAAAGCTGTATGCTATTCAGCTGTAAATACAGTCATTTTAGTCCCAGACGGAAAATTTACACTCAGTATCATCCAAAAATAGACCCTTGGTTGCTGTTAACCGGAGTTTACCCTAAAGCCAGTATAAATCCTCTCATAAATAAGCCAACAAGTTACAATCTATACATCCAACATTGCTACATCAGACTAGCAATCAGCCACACTATCAATTAAGTAGAATATGAATGCATGTGTGAAGCAGGTGAGGCTAGATGAATACAAAAATAAAACAAAATGTACAAATCAAAGTAAACCAAGAGCCAGTCAAAAAACAGCTGTTATTCGGAAAGACGCAAATTGAATAAGGGAATACACGCTGCTTCATGGCCGACGCAAGAACAACGAAGGAATTGAACATTCTACTAGGGATGTAACGATATCCGCAACTTAAGATTCAGTACAATTCACAAATTTAAAGTTCACAATCCAATTTTCTGGCGAATTTTTCAACAGAATAAGATGCAGACCAATTATGACTGAAAATGAATCCTTTATTTGTATAAACTGCGAGGAGCACAAGGTCTGAACGGTCACCTTGTTCCAGTTAATACATATTTTGTTTTTATCTGTGCCCTGATGAGGTTGTTTTTAGTTAGAATAATCTTTTGTATCACTTTGCATTCATTTGTTTTTATCTCAACTGATTGTAATCTGTGCATCATTACATCCCTGCTTTCTACTGTCAGTACCTTCGATAAATGGTTGCAATTTTTATGTCAACTCACCTTTCTCCAAATGACACATCAAAGTTCTCAATGCGAATGTCATAGCTGCGATTCTTGCCAGACATGTCCACCCGGCTGTCCTTCTTACTGCAAGCCTGACTGGCAGAAGCCTCCTCCAGCACACTAAAACCCAAGGCCATGACAGGCACGTCAGCACTTCACACAATGACACTGGCGACAAACTCTCACATTCCTCCTCTAGTAAACAATGTATATTCAGTTCTAGTCTTCTCAAAGTGTCTTTTTTTGTCTAGGGGCTTGATCAGAGCTCCAACCCTGAACTCAGTCAAGCAGGAGGGAGGCCCCAGTTGGGCTACTTACACTTGGCTGGGAGGTTTCTGGGAGTCTTTCTCATTCCTCTTGTCATGTTTGGCCTTCAGCTTGGCCTCAGCCTTCTCCAGCTTTTTTGCATTCACCGTCTGCAGGGGCAGAGATGGAAAGAAGAAACACACAATGAACAACAACACCACCAAGACTAAAAGAGAGATAAACACAATCCTTGAAAGTGGCAAGGGCATTGCCTATTAACCAATCTTGGTTGTTGTAACAGACGGAATAAAGTTTAGGAAGTAATGCCTGCAAAACACAAACATAACCTACCGTGTTAGAACCACGTTTTGTCATCCAGATGCCCTGGACATCACTGGTAGCAGACACTGTTGTGACAAAATGCCAGTGAGCGACAAATAGTAATAAACTGAATATCAACAAAAGGGTAATAATTGATGGGTAAACACTGTAACTGGCAACAATGCCTTACAAAGGGAACAAAGGGCTAATCAAAGCACTGCTGATGTTACTGAAAATATAATAAACTAATCATTCTGGGCTTAAGTTGTGTTTAGCCAATGTTTAAAGCATACTTAATGGCTAACACTATGTCCTAACAGGATTTGATGCTAGCAAACATTAGCGATACATTCCGTCTCATTCTATCTTTTTCAGTTGGAGTGTCCTGACTGCAATGGATGCGAGCAGTGTGACGTTTTGAGAGAACTTTTGTCAGACGCCCCATTTCTATGTTCTTTCGGTCACTCGAGTTGCTCTGCTATTTTAAATTAGAAATATGACGCAATAGAAGGGCATATTTAATGGATTCATTGTAGACAGACATTCAAGACAGTCGCTTGTTTGAATCCTATTCGGACATGGTGTAACACTTAACTGAAGAGTTCAATTAAGTTCATCAGAGGCACAGTTGAAATACCTACCAGTTTCTACGGAGATCTGAGACAACTGCACTGGAGCATCCAGAAGCACTTGCTTCTGAGTAGTAGTGTGGCAATTATTCCTGTGGGGGAGGGGAAGAACACACACAGCTAAATATGGGCAAAACATGATCTCACTGTTTTCTTTTAAGTGAAACTGCACAGATCTGGAGGAAAAAGCCATTAACAGCCAATCACCATGTTAATTTCAGCCAATCACCATGTCCCTGTTGTGTAAGTTGATTGGTAACTGATATCCAATATAAACAACTTTATTCTATACTTGTGGACTTTAAGTTTGAATAGATAGATAGATAGATAGATAGATAGATAGATACTTTATTGATCCCCAAGGGAAAATTCAAGACATATTCAATAAACATATTCCTGCACCCTAACAGAGTTTCTAGACACTATGTAGTTTTCATTTTGATGTGATGATAAATGCCTTCTGACATCAAACACAATTTGTAGATCCCTATGACTTCATGTAAGGGTAATGTGTAGATTTCATGCCAACTAAGATATGACAGAGAGGAACTCACAGCTGGAGTGTGTTGAACATTTGCAGACAGATGTCACGAATGTCATCCTCGTTCTTGTAGTCAGCTGACATCTCCTGTAACACTCCCCCAATGGCGTCGAACACTTCTTCTCCATCCTCAAAGTCTGCACCTCCACTGTCCAGTACACCTGAAACACACAAGCGCAGGACATTGTCATAGATAAAATAAATTGCAGGACTCAACATTAATGGTTGCCCGGTTGCCCTTGGATACCAAATTGTTACAAGTGGCATCCAAAACCTTATGCTTGGTTGCCAAGTTCGCAACCATTTTTAAAAGTTAGCCCTTTTAAAAGAGCCCTGAATTGTATGATGAAATGGCAGATTTGGGAAAATAAAAAGTTAAGAACATTCTTTGAGACAGTAATGGATGTGAAATGATTCACTCAAAATGTCACAACTATGTAAACCGGTCTCAACAAGCAGAGGACAGGCAAGTGCCTAACAACGTCAGAGGAGGGCACTCTTACCATACAGGTAAATACACACAACTTTCCAATGTTAAAAGTAGTCTATTCTACTGGTTAACTGAGAACCCAGCGCACTATTCTGTTTTCTGTTATTTTTTAGGACAGTCAATTATATACCCCAAACCATATCCAGGTTTGGTGTAAATGTTGCGCAAAAGGTGACCTGACAGCAAGACACACAATAATAGAGAATTCATCCTTGACAAAAAAGGTATTTTTGTGTATTGAAACTAAGTGTGGGCTATGTCTGCTTTCTGTATAACTGAATGATGACTTCTGGCATGCCTTCTCGATTGACTGCCCACCATAGACTACCCACAGCATGTTAGCAATCTTAGCTAACACTGCCTGATAGGCTGCTAATAGTCTCCTCCTGTGACTCGTCAAAGAAATGGATGCCACTATCCTTGCGTGAAAGCCTTATACTCTAAAGAATCACGATGTCCTTCTACACCAAACTAAAACACTCACCAGTGATATAATCGAAGACTTCAGTGTCGATTTCGGGAAACTCGCTCTTCAGGATATCCACGTATGTCGCCATGATAGACCGGCCCCGTCGACAAGGACCGCGCATGTGCTCACATGCTACAAGAACGGTCGCCCACAAAGCATTGTGGGGAATGAAGTCATATTTGAAAGAATGCAATACCCCTTTGAGGTTTGGGTCAGGCAACTTCTATCGTTTTTTTCAACCCACTTCAAGACAGCGTCCGGTGTTAGAAGTTTTGATTGACAGTATACAGGCAGTACCTTCAAAAATCACAAGAAGTTGGATGATTTTTCTTGTTTTATTGCAAGTGTAGTTAGGATTGTGGTTAGGCATCCTAACCTAAAACAAATCAATGGCCATATAGGCTCGCGGGTCTTGTAGTTTTTATTTTTATCCATGACGACAGAAGCTACTGAACTGGTAGTTGGTCACAGCTCAGCTGCTTCCCTAAAAGGGAGGGGATGTAATGTAACCATGTAATGTAACGTCTCTGGTGTAACCCACATCTCCAACAACACAGTTAGCACCTCCCAGTAGGATATGTCAAATAGACCAAAACAATGCCTATGCCTATATCATAGGCTATATGAGTGGCATTAAAGCAGCTCAAATCATCTTCTAGATGAAATAAAGATGCAGCTCTTCAAATTAACGTTTTGCTTAGACTGTCTTCACTCTACTCAAGAGTTTATCTTTTTCCCCTCTCTGAAAGTCAGTACAGTGAGTTTATGGCTTTCCACCATGTGCCTCCATTGTAGCCTCATCAATAGAGAGTGCATTGCTCAAATTATTAACTAGCCTATGGCTATGACCATAATTTCTCTCTGCATCTGGTTAGACCTCTTTTCATAATGTCACCTAGGCTACACCAATTAATAAATACACACCTCCCCATTGGCTATCAATCAAGACTGCTTAAGTCTGGCCTGTTATATAGATCTATAATAGTTATTATTACCTCTGCCAAGGGGGTTATGTTTTCACTGGGGTTTGTTTGCCTGTCTGTCTGTCTGTCTGTTCGCAAGATAACTCAAGAAGTTAAGGATGGATTTCGATGGAATTTTCAGGGAAGGTCTGAAATGACCCAAGGAAGCAAAAATTCAATTTTGGGAGAGATCCGTATCAACATGCAGATCTGTTCCGTCTATATACTGTCTTGAAAGAGGCAATAACATTGGTTGCACAGGGAGGGAGCCCTAATTTCATCACGTGCAAAACACATCACATTCATTCCTTTCATGAGTGCATTCACTAGAAAATAAGCAGTAGCCCTACTGATAGTAGCTGGAATGCCAAAGCAAAGAACTGGTAATAAAGATTAAATGTTAATGTTACCTCATGAACAGTAAAATTGATTCATAACATTGCTATAAGCTAGTATCATACTGATACTATTTTGCAAACTGTAATTGCAAACCATCTTTGATGTTATTACTACATTTAATTGAACATTCTAAAAATCTATGTTTTTAATTTAATTGAGTCATGCCTTGTATTATCATATTATAGGCCTATTATCTTTATCATTAACCTAGCTATTATCATTATCTACTTACTTGATTACCTGTTTACTTTTTTTTACTTTTACACTGTTTAGCTCACTGCACTGCATTTACTTATACTCTCTGTATAGCCTAATCGATATGTCATCTGGAAAACCTGTATTTATCTATGTGCACTGTTGTAATGAATCTTTATCGTCTATATATAATTGCACAGAATAGCCTACTGTAGGCCTACTCAACATGCACTTTGGTATTTAATGCTTCTTTTGCATTTCTGGTGTCAACTGCATTTCATTGGCTCTGTAGCCTATACCTTTACTCTGCTAAATGACAGTAAAATGAATCTAATGTTATCTAATCTCTTACAATACTAGCAACTATATAATTATTTGGATAAAAGCATCTGCTTTATAATTATAACCATAGCCATAATTGAATAGGGATGGAACATTGGTTAAGGTCTATCGCAGTAGCCTCTTTGAGACACAGGTGTCAGGTATAGACTAGGTTTCTGTAACATGCACTCACTCCTAGAAATTCTCAGCCACTGACCAGTGTTTTGCTGTCGTTGCCCTACAGGCCGCCTTGCGCACGCTCTATGCCCACAGTAGCCTCTCCCATTCCTACTGCCCTTAGCTGTTGCGCTTGCGTACAGCCAAACCTAACGCCTGTCGTCGGACAGACAGATTCAGTGGGAGTTAGCTGTGTAATGGCGGCCTCGGTGTTGCTGTCTGCGGAGAACACCGTACCCACTTTTGCGGTCGGCAATCCCGGAGCGGCAGGGGCCTCCGGTAATGGAGTAGGGGCAGCTTGCCCCGCATCTTGGAATCGTTCGCTGGACCGGGCGTTAGACGAAGCATCGGCTACTGGTTGCCTGAATCTCAGTGGCAGGAAACTGAAGGAGTTCCCGAGGAGCGCCGCCAACCACGACCTCACAGACACAACTCGGGCCGGTAGGTTGCTATCCTAGCTCATAGCTAGTTGTCGGGAACCTGGGAAAAGCTGGGAACTACGTTAAAGGCCAAGAAATATCCCTTTCATTGTTCATGTCCTTACCGCCTCTAATTTACGAGCTTCACATAGTAAACTGCTATTGAATGCTGGCCGCGCTTGGCTAACAGACGAGGCTAGACGGATCGGGAAAGATTTGGCAGAACACTGACCAACGATAACCTAGCGTGCTAAGGACCACCAAGCTAGCTAGTCTAGCTGGAAGTACAAACGTTAGCTGGTAAACACGGGGGTGTGGAAGTAAAGAAATGACACATTTTTGAATAAATTGGTAGTATTAGCTATATTTGGAATAATTATTAGACCTGCATTTGAAAGGGACCCTAATGTTGCTTAATATTATAAAGTAACCGTTACATACACTAAACTTTGTGTACTTTGTTTAAATGACGTTTCTCTATCGCATTTAAATTTAGCCTGCTAACATTAGCAAGCTAGTGTCCCATGTTTTTATCAATGTAGTCTGTCAAATCGTTTGTTTTGGGAGGGACGCCGCGTTAAGCTTTACGTTGATCTCTCAGATCATTCCTCACAATTAAAGGTTTATAGCAACTTCAACAGCTATTCAGTATTCACATTATGTTAGTGTTGGGTTAAACATTAAAAGCCTAAATCACAGTTGTGTATTTCATACTGAACCTCATATTGTGGTGGAACAGAAATGTGAAGTAAGTTATTGAAACTGATGTGTTAAAAAAAAAAAAAAAAAAAAAAAAAGACGTTGGAATGCAGGTGTGTACCATTGCACGTGATTCTGCCATCAAAACAAAGCTGATAACAGCCCTTACGGTTTTTACGGTGTGTGTGTGTAGCCGGAGGTATTAGTGGACGCCAGTCCCATTACTGTTAACGTACACCCACTAAATTAGGATGTATGTGAAGACTCTGATGTAAGTTAACGGCTGAGGAGGATGTATTTAAACCTGTGTGTTATTCTAAAGGTGTGATGAACAGGGAAACTGTGTGTGTGCATGTTTCGCTTGGAATTTTCTTCTTTTCTTGGTCTCATGTGTCAGAGAGCATTGAAGAGCGGGTAGTACAGATGTTGAACGAAGGTGGCAAGCCAAAGACTGATTTCTGACACTATGTCGTGCATTCCTGCTGTGTGCTCCAGACTGTCATCTAGTGCCACCACACACACACACACACACACACACGCACACACACACACACAGTATGTGTTTGCTCTTCCTGTTTGGCTGTCTCATTCCTTTGTAGGATATTTTGGGCACGTCAACTTTTTTCCCCCTCTCTCGCTCCGGCTCTCTCTAGTCTATTCCGGCGGAGATTTTTACTGAAGGCATATGGTCTCTCTTTCTTCACATGAGAATTATAGCTTTGGTATAGTCTCAGTTTAAGGGTTCTGGCAAACTGGTCCCCAGTCTGGGCAGTCGTGCTGCTCTTGTGTCCCCACCAGCATCCCACTGAATGTGGGCCAGCATTGATCCTGTGCAAGCTTTGTTGACCCCTGTGGGGTCAGTAACACTGTCTCACATACGGGTGACAGACACAGGGGGTGTCTGGACAGAGGGAGAGGAGGAGGGACACAGACACACAGACACACAGACACACAGACAGACAGACAGACAGACAGACAGACAGACAATGTGATGATGTGTGGGGGCTGAGAGATTCCGATTACGGAGTCTCTATGGTTGCCTAGACCTCACTCACATGTCCGATGATGTAATGGATGACAGAGTACTGTGAAACTGAAATTGAAACATTTCAATAGCATAAAGGTGTCTGCAGAGGATTTAAGTTAAACTAGTAAATTGTGCATGGTGTGAGAAAAGGAACTAAAGAGGACAGAGAGAGAAGGGGGGGGCAGCAGTGGGGAAGAGGGCGGGAGAGCAAGCGTGATGTTCCTCCTCGCGCACAGGGACACCCTTGTGTTTTGATGTCTGCTGCGTGTCACATGAAGCAACTGATTAATCCCATCAATTCTGGGCCAAACAACAGAGGTAGAATAGCTGGGCGTGCAGCTGCGCACCGAAGGCAGAATTGCGGCAGGTCTGTGAGCACAAAGGAAAAACAATGATACGGTTTCAAAAAATATAATATAATCATATCTAGCTAGATGGTAATATTATGTGCTACCTTTGTAAGGATTTGGTGAGATTTTATTACGAGCTGCATTTGGAATGCTTTGTCTTTTGTTGTTGTTTGTGCCAGGGCCTGTTTATTCATATTGTGTGTTTTTGTGTTTGTTATGGGGAATGACTCTCACATCCACCCCTGGAATCTTTGCCCCAGGGGGGAACAGAAAAGCTTGGTGTGTGTGTGTGTGTGCGCATGTGTGTGTCTGTCTGTGTGTGTTCAGACAGATAGAATGTGTGTATCTTTTGGAGAAGCGGGATAGGGTATCCTAACCCAGTGTGTGTGAGTGTGCTGCTCTTGCCTTGGGCGCCACACTGATCACTCTTGTCTGTGTGCACTGAGGAATTGGAGCGCATGCTTATTGGTGTGTGTGCGTGTGTGTGTGTGTGTGTGTTGAGGCCCGCACAGTGCAGTGTTCTCCCCTTGTTGCTCTGGGGCAGCTCCAGTGCTTGCTGCCAAAGCTGCTCACAAAAGAAAGCAAGGGACAGGAAGTAGGGAGGGCATCTCAGGCAGAAGAAAGGAGAGGCCTAGCTCTCGCTCTCTCTCTCTAGCGCGCGCTCACTCACTCTCTCGCTCGCTAGCTAGCTCCCACGAACTTGGCTCTGTAACTTCAACTCCCAGGCTGGAGCAGGAGCAGGGGCAGGCCAACTCTGTCCCTACTGGAGCTGTTTTCCCTGGGGTTTGATCAGCTGGGCAGAAACCTGCAAACAGCAGCTTTGTTTACCCACCAGCGGCCTGACGCCTGGGGCTGGCCCCGCTCTGTTTATCGCAGGGAGGAGCTCGCCGGAGAAATTACACAATTACCCGATTAGGGAGAACTAGTGGAGTCAAGAGATGACCAGAGAGGGAGGAGAGATAGAGGGAGAGAGGGGGAGAGAGAGACGGAGAGAAGGAGGAGGGATACAGAAAGAGGGAGAGAGAGACGGAGAGAGAGGGAGGAGGGATACAGAAAGAGGGGGAAAGAAAAGGAGGAGAGAGAGGGAGAGAAAAGAGAGAGAGGGAGAGGGGGTGGAGATATATAGAGACTGAGAGGGGGAATGAGACAGAGAGAGAGAGAGAGACACGCACACATACACAGAGGGACACAGAAAGAAAGAGACAGAGACATAGGGCGGGAGAGAGGTGTTGGACATTACCCATGGCCCGATGGATCTCTTGGCCTCCCCATGCTGGAGTATGGCCACCACAAACATAGCACTGGCGGCCTGACATGGTCACTGAATTGTTGTCCGGACGGCTCATGCTGCCCTGTTGAAATGATGCTTATCAGCATCACAGCTTTTGCCCAATAGGTGCTGATTCACTGAGGATGAATGAACATTTTGTCTGATGGGAGACCCTTACTTACTCAGGCCACTACATTAGATGACCCAGTGACCTGTTTTCCGGTAAGAAGTTAGGCTAATGCTAGCGTTGACCCCCTGAAGTTACAGAGAAATGCTGACGAACAGTGAGAAGAAGAAAGGTGTTAGAGATTAATAGATGTGATGAGGTGATTTCTGCCTAAAAATGAATAGAAAATTGAACTCAGAGTGCAGTGAATGAACACGGAGTACTGAGATGACTGAACATGAAGATCCCCACCCCAAAGCAAGGCCCAAGTTAGAAAGCAGAACAAAGAATTCCTCTTCTCATGGGTGTCTCTTCATCATGAAAGCAACAGGCAAGAATGCCACTGAGAGCAAGAGGACCGTGAGGCCTGGCAGTTAGGAATGAGCGAGGCTCTGAGCACTGACTCTGTGTGAGGTTGTGTGAGTCGTGCCTGCGTGCCTTTCCGGATCTTTCTGTGCAGGACATGCTGGAGTTATTGTGTAAGTGCAGAGGGGATGATATAACGCCTTCAGGTCCCATTATGTCTTAACCACCACTGGAACAAGAAGGGGGGGGGAACAGCCATGCGTGCACTTGCCGCTGCTATCATTGGCTCTGTAATGAGGGAATGCAGAAGATGCATAGCCTCCCAAACCCCAGCCTTTTTCCTTTTGGTTTGGCTGTGTGTTGGCGTTAGTGGCCTGAATGCTACAGAACCTCCTGAGCGACGACACAGGGACGAGACAACATGTTTTATTCCCCAAAGAAGATTGTGAAGGCCTTGTGAAGGAATGTGTTTGCTTCAAGTCTACTAAAAAGGAAGATGTGGCTGCCTTCTGATGCCACCTGAACTGAAGTGTCATGGCAAATTTTAAGTCGCTGTTATTTGGGATGTCATAGTCTAGGCAGGGCATATTCACTCAAGGTAGGCTACCTGCTAACAGTAACTGAGTTGTTAACTCGAAAGAGGCTGTGGTTGTGGTTGTGGTATGTGGTTGTTTTTTAGGCAGGCACAGAAATCTAGGAGGGCTGTGCCCATTCACAACCATACTAAATTGTCAGCTCAGTAATGGGGTAGACATGACGTACTGAAAAACATGACACGCTCAAACATGGAGTGATGGAGGATGACACCATGCTCCATAAACACTCAGACTCAGGCACAGACATGCACCAAGCACGCTCGGCTCCAGCATAAACAAATTACATTCACGTGTACACACACACACACACACACACACATACACACACACACACACACAAGATTGCAGTCTCTATTGGCTGATTATGTAAGTCAGTCCCAGAGATCTGATTATGGTGTAACTGATTCAATGTTTGTGTGTGTGTGCATCAGTTGTATGTTGATAATGTGTGTGTGTGTGGGTGTGTGTGTGCGTTTGTGTGTGTGTGTGTGTGTGTGTGTGTGTGTGTGTGTTTGTGGGGACGGGGGGGATCCCAGAGTAGGAAGCAGACGTTGCTGAGCGCAGAACTTCCTGTATCCCAAACCCGGATTCTGGACACAGCTGCACAGATAAATATAGACCCTTGGAAGCAGGGAAATGCATTAGTGGGCATACTAACACCTCGGAATTGTACAGTCATACCTCTAACAACAATAGACTGCCACATAAAGAAGGAGTATGGACGTGCAGTCGCAGGTGGCTTTGCCTCCTCTTCATGCTAGACCATGCTACAGCTAAGGAGAATGAGCCATCTGAAAATCGCGTGAAAAGTAAAGAATGGACCCAAGCGTATATCTCCCTGGAGAAATGCAGCATTGCTCAAGAATACATGGTCAGTTCTCCGACCCCCTCCATCTTAGTACAGTTCAGTGAGACCATTTGCCGGGTCAGTTGCGACACATAAGACTGACGCACAGCTTCGAGGATGCTCAGGCTGCTATCTCCTCCTCGGTAATATCCTCCTTTATTTTTGTTTTGACTCTGGAGGCATGCTCACCCCGTGTCAGACTCCCACACTCTCCGCAGTGCTAAGCGCTCTTGGAACGGCCGTCTGGAGAATTGCTCCAAAGTGCATATAATTTGACTATTTTGGGAAGCAGAAGGAATTGGGCATTCGGAGCGCCGCGATTCCCGTGGCAGATAATGGAGAAGGAGCGCAGCGGCCCTGCTAAGATCAAAGCCCGGGCGCTGAGGGTTTGGGAACGTTCCCTTCAGAGAGGAACGTAAATAAAGGCCAGCTCTTGTGTCGTCGTCCCCCCCCCCCCTGCTCCAGCGACACTACAATCGACCCCTTTGAGCGTTTTTCAGGCCCCGGTTGCTCCAAACCTCCACGGAGACGGCCAAACAGAACTCGGGGCTGACATTCACCGTCCTGACAGGCCTGCAGGAGCCCAGTGCGGCGGGAGACCTTTTCCCTCTTCTTCCTGTCCCTCTCCGTCTTCCTCTTGTTCTCTATAACGACACACTCAGCATGTGGCGCAATAAAGGATGACGGCACGCTGCATAAACACATGAACTCAGGCACGGACATGCACCAAGCAAGCACGCTAGGCCGTGGTGTTGTATAAGCACACACACACACTCGGTCACACACATGCACAGACAGACACACACACACACACACACTCGCTAGCGTTGAGCGTTGTGGCCTGGGCCGAGGAGGCTGATTATTTAGCTATGCAGCGTTCTGCTATTATTAGGCGCGGCCCCACACTGCCGCCTGTTCCTGCGATGAGCAGACAAAGCGCTACTCAGCCCCCTCAGCGCTTTGATATGGCCCTCTGCGACAGAAAACCTGGGACTTTTATCTGCCTGTCAGGTTGGGCTCTATTTTCAGACATCATGGGGTTTGTGTGTGTGTGTGTGTGTGTGTGCGCGTGCGCGTGTGTGTGTGTTTGTGTATTTGTGCAATTGTGTACAAACTCAGCGTGTGTGTGAGTGTGAGAGAGAGAGAATGTGTGTGTCAGAGTGTTTGTGGTTTTAGTAGTTGTTTATGTGTCCATATATTTAGCCAAAGGCTGTTTTTTTTTATTGCAGCCCATAGGTATAAGGGTGAAAAATGGCACCATTAAAAGTATAAGCTACAAAGACTCAGTGGCCTCAACACCACTGGAGGGCTGTGAACTTCTCTTACCCTCTGTGTCATTCAACAGGCCCTTTGGAAAGCCATTGGAAGCTTTATCAGAGATCCCTGGGTGTACAATTCTTTCTTTCACTTACTCTCTTTCTCACCCTTCATATCTCTCTCTCTCTCTCTCTCTCTCTCTCTTTCTTTCTCTCCTCTCCCACACGCTTTCTCTCCCAGTCTCTTCTATTCTCTCTCTCTCTCTCTCTCTGTATGAATGTGGTCTGAGTCTGGGGCAAGGGCTGGGTACTAGTGGGCTGATACTGATCTGGATGTTGTCTGCTGGGGGCTGGTGGACAAGGCAGACGGCTAGGAGGGCAATGTGGCCCTCTGCTTGTGAGCTTGCCTGCCTGCCTGTGTTCCTGTCTGGGAACATGTGGAACATGTGTGGGGCATCTGTGGGCTCAGCTGTGGAGATGAGAGAGGAGGAGATGGACAGCCAAGAAAATGAAAGGAGGAATTGGGGGGTGGGGAGGAGAAATATGGGAATAACTGAAAGAAATAAGGGATGTGTGTGTGTGTGTGTGTGTGTGTGTGTGTGTGTGTGTGTGTGTGTGTGTGTGTGTGTGTGTGTGTGTGTGTGTGTGTGTGTGTGTGTGTGTGTGTGTGTGTGTGTGTGTGTGTGTGTGTGTGTGTGTGTGTGTTGGGGAAGGGGGCGTCAAAGAGAGACAGAGTGTGAAAGAAAGATAGAAAGAAAGAGAGGATTCAGCTGGTCTGTGAGGAGTGGAGTGCGTCGCCACAGCAACTCTCTGGGCTGAGGATCAGAGGCGGGAAGGCCAGCAGCTCGGTCTTCAGGCCTCACGGCTCAGGAATGGTACACACTTGTTTGGGGTTGTTTTTCAGCTAATTTTAGCGCTCATTTGTTTTTTCTCTTTCCACTTGTTTTTTGTTTCCTCCTCTATTCTCTTTGTCTCCTTTCTGTTTTTCACCTCCTCCTGTCTCCCTCCCTGGTTTTCTTTCTTTCTTTCTCTCTCTGTCTATCTCTCTCACACTTTCACTTTCTCTCTCCCCCTTTTCTTCTATCTCTCCAGATCTGTCCCGGAATAGGCTGCCTGAGTTGCCAGTGGAGGTGTGCATGTTTGTGTCCCTGGAGAATCTGAACCTGTATCAGAACTGCCTACGCTCTCTGCCTGACAGCCTAGTCAACCTGCAGGCTCTCACCTACCTAAACATCAGGTAATCTACACTGTGGACATGACAAATACACACAGAAGGCTATACATGTAACATGTGTTTGTTTCACAGATGCGTTTTGGAAGATATATGTTTAATCAAAGTGTGTACTGTGAATCAAACCCAGGATCATTTTGTTGACAGGACCAAGGTCTGTTTGACTGTGTGTGTGTGTGTGTGTGTGTGTGTGTGTGTGTGTGTGTGTGTGTGTGTGTGTGTGTGTGTGTGTGTGTGTGTGTGTGTGTGTGTGTGTGTGTGTGTGTGTGTGTGTGTGTGTGTGTGTGTGTGTGTGTGTGTGTGTGTGTGTGTTTTCTCGCCCATGTGCTGCACCATCTGAACCTATTTATCAGTTCTAGTTCCTCTTTCGAGAATTGTGCAGCTAAACGGATCCACATGGTTGGCCCACTTAGGCAGGATTGAAGTTTCCCTTCCACCCGGAACAATACACCTACACACCAACACCTACTAATATTTATTCTCTCTCCCTCTCTCTCTCTCCCTCCCTTTCCCCCTACTCTCATCTGTCTGTTGATCTTTCCTCTCCTCCTCTCTCTCTTTTTTTCTCCTGTCCAGTCGGAACCAGTTGTCCACGTTACCCGCTCCAGTGTGCAGCCTGCCGCTGAAGGTCCTGATCGCCTGCAACAACAAGCTGGTGTCCCTGCCCGAGGAACTGGGCCAACTCCGACAGCTCACTGAACTGGTGGGCATCTGGCGCCCGCAGTCACATGACACTCTTACACTGCTCCAAAGAAAATTAAGCCAACACTTCAGTCACACATTGGATCGATAGCCATTGATCAGACATTTGTTTGTTTTTGAGCACAGGTGGAATTGTGTGCGATTGTCAGTGCGACTGTCCGAGTTTTTGTGAATGTTGTTTGAGAATGGAAAAAGGGCTGGACTATTTAAAAAAATGTGTTGTGGCGATTATGAAAAACGATATGTGTCCGCATTTTTTAGCAGTATAAATGATGATTGTCAATAAAGGAGAAATCCGGCCAATTTTCGCATAGATCTTCATTTCTCGAGGTCACCGAGAACTGACAATAGAAACAATCGGTTGTACCTAGCTTGAGTTGCTGCAGCCAACAGTTAGAGCTTCCAGGCAGCTACAGTGCTACACTCTGGGGGCATTATCATCATGAGCCCCCATGTTCATGCCCCCAGAGTGTAGCACTTTTGCTGCCTGGCTCGTATTTCTCCTCAAACCTGGCTACAGAGTTATGTTGACACAGACCTATTACACATACTTGATATTAGGCTATTATTATTATTGTTATTATTGCTATTATTTTATCATGATCGTACATGCATGGAGCATGCCAGACTACACTGTGTGTGTGTGTGTGTGTGTGTGTGTGTGTGTGTGTGTGTGTGTGTGTGTGTGTGTGTGTGTGTGTGTGTCCTTCCCAACTCTTTGAGAATCAGGTGTATTAAGGTTACTAAGTTGGTTTCCTGTCGAGTGATGTGTTTGTCTGACACTTTTGCGTGTTTTCGCTGGGAGCAGGACGTGAGCTGCAATGAGATCCAGACTCTGCCTTCCCAAGTGGGACAGCTGGAGGCTCTGCGGGACCTTAACATCCGCAGAAACCACCTGGCACGCCTGCCCCCAGGTACAGCGTGTGTGTGTGTGTGTGTGTGTGTGTGTGTGTGTGTGTGTGTGTGTGTGTGTGTGTGTGTGTGTGTGTGTGTGTGTGTGTGTGTGTGTGTGTGTGTGTGTGTGTGTGTGTGTGTGTGTGTGTGTGTGTGTGTGTGTGTGTGTGTGTGTGTGTGGACATCTGGTGACCGTTGCACATTGTTGCTCTGTGCATGGATCTGTTGCTTGAGCTGTGTTTGATAAGACTCTGACGTTCTAAAAGTAGTTATGTTTGGGTATTGTGTTGATGCTGATGACAGTTAGGCCATGCGTTAACTACTATGCATTTTAGTGGTATGCATTTGGTCTCTGACTGTAATCTTACATGTTCACTGTTTTGTTAATGCATGATTACCTGATATTATGTCCTATTGCTGTGTAATGGCTTAATGTTGTGTTGATGGTACCTAGGAGAGGGGAAGGAAATCAGTGCAGTTAAGTATTGAGACAGTTGAGTTATTGAATCACATTAGATGCCAATCAGTCTGTTGGTTTGATTAGTAGTATTTGAAATATGCTTTCAATTTAGTGCTTTGTGGCCAGTAGTGTAACAAAATCAGTTGCTTCCATATTGAGTCCGCTGAATGGTGATGATTAAGTCCCTAATTCTTTATTTGTTGTTTTTATTTATTTTTGTTAAGCGCAATTCTAGTCAGATTCATACAATATTAAGGAATCTTTATATTTTGGAATTCAAATCTTTACATATTTTTGTGAAATTAAAATGAATCCTTGATCATTCCCAGTTATGTAACTTTATCATTCCGCAACTTCATGCAATGCTCAATTCCGATTGGTCATTCAGGCCTGTGTTTGATAGCTTCACCTGAACATGAACCCCTGCCATAGGCAACCACTCATTGTTACATTATTAGCTGTGAAGTTCTGATGGGCTATACAGAAGCTTGTAAGCTAGTTATTGAACAGTAGTAATATTATTTAGAATTGATATTCCTTGTTTATTAACATGACACTCTATAAAAGCTGGGACAATGTACAACCAGTAAGTCATTATTGCACTATGTATCCTGTGATGGCAAGTTTGGCAACAAAAGACAGCCTCAGAATGTACTCCGTAGTAATGACCTGGTTGTATATTCCTTCCCATGAATCGCTATTGTGGTTCTATTTCGTTTCTCCTGACCGCCAGAGACGGTGCTTTTAGCACCGCCTCTGGCGGTCATCCAAAACTCATAGAACCGTGGTTACATTCGTAACCTTCGTTTTGTGGCCTGTGGTTGTGATGTTGACTGTGTTCTGTTCTGTTGACTGTGTTCTGTTCTGGTGACTTTGTTCTATTCTGTTGCCTGTGTTCTGTTCTGTTGACTGTTGTTCTATTCTGTTCTGTGCTGCTCAGAGCTGGCAGAGCTGCCTCTGGTGCGTTTGGATTTCTCCTGTAACAAGGTGACGTCCATCCCCGTCTGCTACCGCAACCTCCGACACTTACAGAGCATCGTGCTAGACAACAACCCCTTACAGAGCCCCCCTGCACAGGTAACACACACACACACACACACACACACACACATACACACACACACACACACACACACACACACACACACACACACACATTCAGATGCTCAGTTTGTACACCAATGCACAGATACTTGCTCTATATCACACACACAAACACACTTACACACTCACTCAGAAACACACTGCTCTGCTAACAGCATCTTAAGGTGTTGTCTGCTTGATTTAGAATTGTAGTCCATTACGTTATTAAAAACCCACTTACCACATAGCTATACCTGGAAACAAATTGACACCAACACCAACCCACATCCTTAAAAAAGACACATTACTTTTGATGATTGTTTGCAAACACACACACTCTTACAGTGACACACACACAAGTCCAGCCTCCAGTGGAAAAGATGATCTGAAAGGAGCCATTGGTGTGGTTGAGTTGTGTTGGGACATGTTAGTCATGCGTTCTGTTCTCCTATCTCCTGGCAGATCTGTATAAAGGGGAAGATCCACATATTTAAATATCTGAACATGGAGGCGTGCAAGACAGCACCTGACCTCCCAGACTACGACAGGAGACCACTATTCGGGAACTGGTAAGGGACACACACACATATACACACACACACGCACACACATGCCATAGTGGACTATATGTATGGCCTGTTTCGGGTGGGCTTATCTAAGATCTTTTGGCTATTCACTGAATGAGTCAAACAGACAGGTTAAGCGAGATTCTTGGATCAGATACACATTTAGCACACTGAAAAATCTACTCTTTCTCACTCTTTTACACACTGCATTGAACACACTGAAACATTCAATTTCTTCCTCAATCTTATACAAACTGCATTTAACACTGAAACATTCACTCTCTCACTCAGTCTTATACACACAGACAGTTGAACAGTCTCAAACAGTGTGTGCTCTGTGACTTGCTCCATTCTGCCTCCTGCCTGTGTAAAGAGACACTCTGTCTGTGTTTAATCGAGTACACACACACACACACACACACACACAGGCATGTCGAATGCCAGCAGCAACGCTGAAGGGGCAGCCCTGGAAACAGCTGTTTACTGAGAGACAGCTGTAGAACACCAGAGGAGGGGGCACTATGTTTCCCCTATCGGTCTATCTCTGTCTATCCTCTGTCTCTTTCTCTTTCTCTCTCACTCATTCTCTCTCTCTCACACACACACACACACACACACACACACACACTGCTCATTTTCTAAATTGCTTTCCTGTAACCCTTTACTTTTTTCTTCTTTTAGAGCATTGTCTCCATCAATGCCATCATCTTCTGTCCTTCTGACCTTCTGTCATGTCTAACATTTCTAACCTTTCTTCTCCTTTCTTACATTTCTACCACACACACACACACACACACACACACACACACACACACACACACACACACACACACACACATTCACACACACACACACACACACACACACACACACACACACACAGACAGGCAGTGCCATCACTGTCTGTGTCACTGTGTTGTCAGTTGGTGTCCAAAGGAAGTGCCCAGAGGAGGCTGTGCGGATGTGGGTCAGCAGTAAAGGAAGCGCTGGACACGGCTAGCTAGGAGTGGGCGGGTGGCATGCTAGCCTGGGGGGTGGGACTGGGGAAAAGATCACAGGGCAGGGCTAGTTGCCAGAGGCTTTGGCTGGACGTCCATCAGCAGCACCTTATGTCATACAGTATGGTCTTGGTCATCACACATGTGCATATGCTAAGCCTACACCCTCCAGAGGTCTACTGCGTGCCCTGAACACCTGAATACTACACACACACACACACACACACACACACATAGAGTGCCAAACATTGTGTGTCCACTCTCTTGCTCACTTTCGCTCAGGCCTCTATGAAAAATATAATTTTGTCAGTTTGAGGGAGCAAGTGAGTAGTAGAATAACAATTTTCTTATCAGCGACTCTGAATAGCGGAAAAAAAAAAGTTTATTTTCCTGTCTATGGGGAAAAAACGAGCGGCTCTTGGACCGGTTGGACCCGGAGAAAGAATTATCAGCAAATTATTGCATCACAACTTAAGAACTGGATACTGCTGACAGATGTGTTTGTATGTGATGTGTGTGTGTGTGTGTGTGTGGTGTGATGATTGATGATTTGTCTACAGTGTGGAGGAGCTGTATCCCGGCCGGCCTTATGGAGCACTGGACTCTGGCTTCAACAGCGTGGACAGCGGAGACAAGAGATGGTCAGGCAATGAGGTAATAAACACACACACACACACACATAATATTAATACACTCACACTCACACACGCAACCAGCAGTTGTGCTCCGTTCCACACAGTTGTCAATCATAAGTCCTGTCGTTTATTAACTTGTAGCTAGCAAACAAATATTGTCCCTGGCATTTCAGGCATAACTTTGTCAGGCTGAGACTACTGATAGCTGCCCATGGAGAAAAGGAGCGATTTTGAGCGTTCAGTCAAACCTTGATCTGATTAGGTCTATTAGATCATAAGAACACACGCGCACTCACACACACATACACACACACACACAATAACACAGCTGTTCCCAGAGGGCAGACGGCCACGTGCGACCTCTGAGCCTAAGTGACGTATTTCACACATGTTGACCTCTGGGAGCTCATCGCCCTTCCTGTCTCTGTGCCCTTCTTTTGTCTTCTCATCCCTCGCTCTCTCCCTTTAATGCTTCCCCTCCCGCGTCCCCCCTCTCCTCCACGGATTTTTCCTGTCTGCACTCATTCCACCCCGTCCCTCCCTCCCTCCCTCCCTCCCTCCCTCCCTCCCTCCATCCCCCCGTTCCTCCCTCTCTCCCTCTGTCCCCCTGCAGCCGACGGACGAGCTGTCGGACCTGCCTCTGAGAGTGGCGGAGATCACCAAAGAGCAGAGGCAGCGGAGGGAGCGAGAGAGGGAGCGCGGCGACGAGAGCAAACACAGCTCAGGCGTCGCCAACGGCACATGTGAGATACTTCCTCTTTTTGTGTGTGTGTGTGTGTGTGTTTGTGTCTTTGCTTGTTTGCACTTAGCCTCTGATTATACACGGCTGTTTGCGTGTTTGTTAGAGTGCGTAAGTGAGTGTCTGTCTCTGTGTGTGTGTGTGTGTACGCGACAAGGACACCACAGCCTCCGAAATGTGATGTTTGAATGATTGTATAGTTTTAGAATAGCAGTGTTTTCAACACTGTAAACATTTCAACACTACAAATTATAGTTATTGTCTTATTCCACAGTGGAAATGAGCAGTGGATTGAGTGTGAGTGTGGTCTTTTTGTGTTTTTTTTTTTTTGTGTGTGTGTCTTACCCAAACCCTGTGTGTGTGTGTGTGGTTGTATGTAAGCCGCTTCGGATAAAAGCGTCAGCTAAATGCTAATGTCTGTGTTTCTGTGTGTGTCTCTTCGGTAGTGGAGACGGAGATCGAGCAGATCGATTTCATCGACAGCTGTACAGGTGAGGAGGAGGAGGAGGAGGGCCGCAGCAGCAGGAGCCGGACGTCAGACGCCGTCAGCCTCAGCTCCCAGTTCATGGCCTACATAGAGCGGCGGATCACCAGAGAGGTGTGTATGTGTGTGTGTGTGTGTGTGTGTGTGTTAAAGTGGCAGATCACCAGAGAGGTGTTTGTGTGTGTATGGTCACCATTTTTGAATATCCAATCGCTTATTTATTTATAGCATATTGAATAGCTAATGCGATAATAGTTTTGTCTACAAAAATGAAGATGTAAATAAATGAAATGAAATGGTGGGCAGGGAAACTTTAGATTTTTAGTCAACTGATTATCAAATCGTATTTTATGTTATGTGTGAATATGTCTGTGAATGTAAGTATGTCACTGTGTGCACTTACAGTATGTTGTATGTCTGTACGATACTAAACCTACACTACGACACATTGTAGGGTTCTCCTGTGAAGTCCGGCTCTTCCAGAGACACAAGGACAGATGACCCGAGGCGACACGGTTCCCTCCACAACAGGTGCAGACTCGACATCCCTCCCACTGCCTCAGTTTGCCCTCAGAGGAAACCCAGCTACACACACACATACATGCACCCACATGTCCCTAGTATTCCTGTTGTTATGCTCAGATGCTATTCATTTGTTTATTTATTTTGATAAAGGAAACTGTTGTTAACTACTAATTGATAAACTACTACTAACTACTAAATTATTCACAAGGCTATAGTAACTGTTGTTAACTACTAATTGCTAAACTACTACTAACTACTAAATTATTCACAAGGCTATAGTTAATTAACAAATGATAGAGTGTTTAGATGTTTGTGTCACTCTTCTGTGTTGCTCCCTGTAGAAGTGTTCCAGATGGAGCAAGTCCCACATCCTCTACAGCACAGGGCCAGGTAAAGAGCTACTGCAGCAGTGTGCAATGTGTATATATATGTGTGTGTGTGTGTGTGTGTGTGTGTGTGTGTGTGTGTGTGTGTGCGCGCGCTTGAATGTGCAGGTCTCTATGTGAGTCTTTTTATGGGTGTGTACACGTGTTTATCTGTCTATTTTTGTGTTTGTCTATCTGTGTGTGGTCTTCGTATCTGTGGTGAAAATCTTTCCTGGTATTTGAGTGCGTTAGTGTCTGTTCCTCTGCAAACCCCTCATTCTCCTCATCTCTCTCTCTCTCTCCCTCCCTCCCTCCCTCTCCCTCTCCCTCTCTCTCTCTCCTCGTCCTCTTTCTCCTCATGTCCATCTCACAGAGGTCAGGGGTCGGTGTGGAACGCGTGCGGCGGGAGGCCCAGCTGGCAGCACTGCGGTACGAAGAGGAGCGGCACAAAACGCGCTCCGTCCAGAGGGACGCCGTCATGAGCTACGTCAAGGTACACACACACACACACACACACACACACACATACGCTTCACAGTCATTACATAACAAAAATTAAGATACTCCTCATTCCAAAGAGAGGTCGTAATAAGTGATGTCATATGCACACACACGCACACACGCACACACAATAAGAAATTGAGCTTCGTCGCTGCACTTGTACACATGTTCACATCTGTGCATACTTTCCCCCCTCACACGGTCTCACAATATCTCATCCCACCTCATACCGTAGCCCTCAGGTTGCCTTTGACACAATCAGACCGACGTCTCAGAAAAGCTCCGGGGGGTTTCAGTGTGACCTTTGGCTAAACAGCTCATGGGCCCCCACAAACAGAAAATGTGATTCACTTCCTGTCACACACACACACGCTCATATTTGGACATGCTTAATTATTACAAGAGAGTCATAAACACGCACACACACACTATCGTCCCGGTGGTCAATGAAACCAGCTGGTCATGATTCTGACCAATTGTTTTACACTCTTTGTGTGTGTGTGTGTGTGTGTGTGTGTGTGTGTGTGTGTGTGTGTGTGTGTGTGTGTGTGTGTGTGTGTGTGTGTGTGCACGTGTGCACGTGTGCGTTTCCAGCACAAAGCCACCCAGAGCCCCACTAAGCTGAGCCCCACAGACGGCGAGGTGAGTGTGTATCTCCGTCCTCCTCAAGTCTCTGCAACAGACAGCACACATTGCAACAGTAGTAACCGGCCATGACCAGTTATTAAAGCCCTCCAGTAGGCCTGGTTACTTTCCTCACTGCCGCAGTATTTCCGGGGCTATAGCCCCCTTTCTGTTGCTGTTGTCTTGTTCTTGAAAGTAGGGTAGTATTTTTTTTCTGTGTGCTCTTGGCTCTCGTTGTCCCATTGAAACTCTGCTTTTTACTGTTTCTCTTCTTTACTTGAGTGTTCTCCCTTCCCTCTTTCGTTCTATTCATCTTTTTCACCATTCTGTCCATCCTCTACCATCATGCTTAAAGCCGGACCATATGTTGTAGCTGCCTTTCTGTACCCCTTGCGTGTGTGTCTGTGTCTGTGTGTGTGCGTGTGTGTGTGTGAAAATGTGTTTGTGTACATCCGCTTGTGCACATGTCTGTCCATACCTGTGTGTCCAAGTTTGTGTGTGTGTCTGCATTGTGAGTGTGTGTGAGTCCATGATTGTACCCATGCATATCCGTGTGTGTGTGTGTGTGTGTATGCACGCATGTTTGTGTGTGTGTGTGTGTGTGTGTATGCACGCATGTCCACGTGTGTGTGTGCGTGTCCGTCCGCATGTGTGTGTGTGTGTGTGTGTGTGTGTCCGTCCGTTCGTCCGTCCGTCCGTCCTCACTCCCTCTCTCCCCGTCCCTCCCAGACTGTGTACCCCTCCAGACGCTCTACCCACACGGATGACTCCGCCCTTTTCATGGTAAGAGTCTGACTGCGCAGTGTGGCCCCTTCTCCCTGCTTACCCCGCCCCCTCCCCCCTTCACGGCCAATCACATCATCCCCGCAGACTTTCCCCCCAAACTTCCACCTTGTAATCCCTTGTTATGGTTGGTGGATGCTACAAGTACAAACGATGCCATCACCAATCATAGCAGACACCCAGTCATTAAGTCACAAAGTTAATCTTGATTTGCTCTGTCTGTACCTTGTCTGCCTCTTAAAGATAGTTTAAATGTTTTTCTTCGTGGAAGTAATATTGCACCTATATTAAATATCTATCAATTATCTTAAGCAATGAGATAGTAATGGTTATATCGACTTGAATGATGAGCAGTGTGTAAGACAGTGATGGCGAGTGTCTATGAGGCAGGCGTTGTGCCTGTGGGGTTGTACTGTGCTGTACTGTAGTGTACTGTGCTGTGCTGTGTTGGGTTGCTGGGGTGTGTTCCTCCTCTGTGTCCCTGCTCCCTGTCCTCAGCTGTGACTGGACTAACACGAGCTCCCTCTCCCTGCTGCGCAGTAACCTACCTGCCTACCCCGGCTCAAAGCTTCTGCTCTCTTCTGCTGTCCCCTTTCTCTTTCTCTGTCTTTCTCTTTCACTCTCTCTCTCTTTCTCTTGCTCTCTCACTCTCTGGAACTCTCTTCTGCTGTCCCCTCTCCCCTTCTCTCTCTCTCTCTCTCTCTCTCTCTCTGGCACTCTCGTCTGTCTGACACCTCTCTCTTCATCTTTCCCACCATTCCTGTCTCTCTTTCTTTTTCTCTCTCTATCTCTCTCTCTCTGTGGCTCTCCCTTCTGACACCATACTCTCTCACTATCTCTGTCCCACTATGCCTCTCTCTCTCTCTCTCTCTCGTTCCCTCTCTTTCTTCTCTCTCTGTCTCTCACTCCGTCTCTCTCTCGGCCTGGCTGCCTTTGCCAGAGCGAGTACCAGCCTCTCAGGGTGTTTGAGATAGACACTGACACCAACACTATAAAGAGGAGGCCAGGCACTCACAAGCAGGTGAAAGAATCACACGTACTTAAAACGTTTACACACACACACACACACACACACACACACACACACACACACCAGCACACACAAACATACACACAGACACACCTACACACAGATCCCTGCCTTCCACAGACCCACAATCACACACAAACAAACACACAACCACAACCACTACCCACTTCCTTACACACACTCCCTCTCTCTTACAAAACAATGTGTCCACAAATACTGAAATAGTGGTTACACACTCACACGCGCACACACTGACACGCACACAAATATACAATATGTCGACATACACTGAATTAGAACACACACACACACACACACACTCACACACACACAGTGTTGTCTTGTGGCCTGTATCTGTGCTGCATGCTGTGTGTGTGTTATCTTCAATATATCATACAGAAGTGCGTGCTTGCAGTAATGGCTAACATTTAATATCTTTCTCTTTCTTTTCTTGATCTTTCTTCCCTGTTTCATTCTTTCATTATTATTATTCTGTTTTGACCTTATTCTCTTCTTTCGGTTTTCTCCATGTCTTTCTCATTTCGATTTTAATCCCTGCTAATTTCACGTTTTATTGTTATTCTTTCTGTGTTCTTTTGTCTCGTTACATTTTCATCCTTTTTTATATCCTTCTTCCTTTAAATGCTTATTTCTCTTCCTTTATTTCCCTTCCTACTTTGTTTCCTCCTCTTTGTCTTTTTGTCCCTTCGCGGCGCTTGTAGTCTCTGCCTGGGATGTCCATGGATGGGTGTGTCTCTCATGGCTCAGACACCGCCCCCTCCTGTCCACTGCAGGTACTGCTGCCAAGCAGGGAAGCTCAAGCTCCCACTGCTGGGAACCTGTAACGGCTGCGTAGGGACTTGGTCTAATTTGAGATGCAGTAGCGATTTAGCATGTAGGAATGTCAAGAGGACACACAGCTGGTAAAATGCTTAACATTTGAAATCGCAGGTTAGGTCATGCTCTAAAGCTCTACAGGCTTCCCATGTGTTCTAAATGATCTGCCTTTTTCTGTTCTATCTTGCCCTGCCTGTGTACAGCAAGGGGAAGACCGCTCATCATTGGCACCCACAGGTAAGTGTCTGAGCCATTGGCTTGTGCCAAGCATAGCTTAGCACTTGCTACAGTCACCTTTTGCAGTGCCCTTTGCTGTTTGTTTTGGTCCCATTGTCCAGTTGATGGAGTCTGGAGTTGTGTTGGCTCTCTGAGTATTATGTCTGTCTTGCATTATAAGCCTGTCCCATGCGGGTTCTTAGTGCTGAGCATTTCCCCACCCACAACCTGCCCAAAACACACACCGACACTCACTCACTCACACACACACACACCTCCACACAATATCCATTCACCTGCTAGTGCCTTCTCCATTCACTCTCCACTGCTCACAAAATTCACCACCTCCCCACACCCGTTTCCTTCTCCGATTGGCCCCCACGCCCATCTCTCGCCTGCAGCCCTCCAATCACCCTCTCACCCCGGCCCCACTGCACCGCCCTCCTGCCGCGGTCCCGCCCCGAGACCCGACAGCTTCCTGTACCGCCTCAGCCAGAGAGAGGAGAAGAAGAGAGGTGGGTGTCGATGATGATGATGGTGGTGGATGCGGAGGGGTCGCGACTCTTAGGGGGGGAGGACCCTCTGTCATGGCATGCTGTTAGACGCTCTGCCGACGACCACATCGTCCGCTCGCTTGTGTTAGTCACCTCCTAGCAGTGGTGCTGCTTTCTGCAAGGCCTTGGCCGCTTCTATCACATTGACCTCACTGATTGCATTCTGCTTCGCTTGCCGTTGGTGTGGCTTGTGTGTGGGGCTGCTGATCTCTGTTTGTGTGTGTTTGTGTGTGAGTGAGAGACCAATAGAGAGAAGTGTGTGTGTGTGTGTGTGTGTGTTGACCCTTTTCCATTCACCAGGATTAATCAGCAGGGCTGTTAATTAACACCAATAGACTTCCAGCTGTCACAGGAGATTAATGTTCTAACCCATTCTATGTGTGTGTGCATATGAATAACCATGGAAGTGTCTGTCTGTGAGAGAGGGAGTCTGTCCTGTCCTTTTTCTGTGTGTGAAACTGGGAAATTACATCAGAGACGTTATTGAAGTGTTTTTCATGTGTTTTACGCTTTACTTTACAATGTATGTGAAACACACATAGGAAAGCACATTGTTGTGTCATGTTAAAGACAGAGGCAGCGTAAATAGATTTACGTTCACACTCTTGCTTATGTCTCACTCTTGGTGTAAATTCCCAGTTAGGGTATTTAGTAAGGGTATTTTTGTTTTGTTCTGTGTGTGTGTGTGTGTGTGTGTGTTCAGGGTTTTTCCTACTTGAGGAAAATGAAATGTTGGCCGGCTCAAGGAGAAAAAAGGTGTTGTCGGTTTTGGTGTAATTCAATTAGATGTCCTCATCCTGCACTATTGTTACAATTGGACGGGCCTGTCGCTAAAAGCACACTAGTACAGCTGTCAGTTCACCCTAAATGCAACTTTTCACTTGTCCCTGTGTTGAGGAAGCAGTGGCCAATACTAGCTAAAAAAGGCCACTCAAACTGCAAGAGGGGAAGCTACTGACAGGTTTATGTGCGGTCAACAGTACAGCTGTCACAGACGGTCACCTGTACACCTGATCAGTTGCTAAGTATGAAAGTGTGAAAAGGGACTAGAACACACGACACACCCAACTTGTTTTCCTAAATCAATTTAAGCCTGTATCTTTTAGTGCCATCAAAAGGAGGGTTTGGGATATTGACAGACAAGCAAATAAACGTTTGATAAGCAGGAAGGCTGCTGGCTTTCAAAGGCCTTTGTTTATGTTCTGGAAGTTGCATTCACTTTTGCATTTCCTGCCAGTAACTCGGGGAGGAAAAAACCCTGGTGTGTGTGTGTGTGTATATGTGTGCGTATATGCATGAATTTGAATTTGTTTTGTGTGTTTAGGTACCCTGTGGGGTACATCTGTTTGAGAAATGGTTTCTCTCTCTCTCTCTAGGTGACTCAACTGTGCCTCGGTCAGAGCCTGAGGAAGCCACACCCACCCCAACCCAGGTGCTTGTGGGAGAAGAGGCGGAGCTTGTGGATCAACTGAGAAAGGTACAGACGGGTGATGGTAGTGATACCTTCTCATCAATTCATTTCTAATAACAGACCACGGCACTTGTACAGTTGTAACCGATTTGGACTCGATTGGTATTTGCCAGCAAAATTGGTCACATTTAAGATAATATAACATATTTTTGAAAGAGTTCCATTCAGCTAATTTAATGATACATCTGATAGTCCTGTGCGTGTACAATGTGCATGTGCGTCATTCCTGCTGCATTGTCTTGACATTGACTAGTGTGCAGCAGCATCGTGCTCATTGTTGCGAAAATGTCCTGACTGTGTGCTGTGTGGGGTGGTCTTATGTCTCCCTCCCTCCCTCTCTCCCTCTCTCTCTCTCTCTGTCCCTCTCTCTCTCTCTCTCCCTCTCTCTCTCTCTCTCTCTCGCTCGCTCGCTCTGCAGAACATTGAGTGCCGGCTGAAAGTGTCCTTGCCCAGTGACCTGGGCGCAGCGCTGACGGACGGGGTGGTGCTGTGCCACCTGGCCAACCATGTGCGGCCCAGATCCGTGCCCAGCATCCACGTCCCCTCCCCTGCTGTGGTGCGTCTGGGGGGGAAGCCCGGGGGACAGGGAATGTGCTCACTGTCTTTATTCTTACTCTGACCTCTCAGATGACAGTGAGAGCTGCAGCTAGCCATACGTATGCGCTGATAACTCTGATGGGGTATTTAGCAACTGGTTGGAAATATTTGAGGTTCAGCAGCTTGCCGAAGGGCAATTAGAAAACAAAATGCAAGTTGTGTGTTTAGTAATTAGTAAATAACTTAGCACTTGCCTATATTGTGTTGTGCCAGAATTTATTGACATGCTTTGTAGTGAGCTCAGTGAGATCAGAGGCAGGGACAACTCTGTTTGCACACAGTGCGTGTGTTCCGCTAAATAGCCACGGTGGACTTGTTTGTTTGGTACTTTTGGTCTGGTGATGTTGGGTGTCACATTGTAACCGTGGTGGTTGTGCCTTGTGTTAACTGGTACTCCGCAGTCACTAATTACGCAATGTCTCGCCTCCCTCTGCAGCCCAAACTGACGATGGCCAAGTGTCGGCGGAATGTGGAGAACTTCCTGGAGGCGTGCCGCAGAATCGGAGTCCCTCAGGTAAGGCGAGGGGGAGTCATCTTTCCTTCCTTGGCTGCTATTTATGTAACGGCTGGCTAACTCAACTGATGACGTGTGTGTGCGTGTTTTTTTTTCTATACTGACCTCGTCTGCCACTAACCGTTCCTCTCTGCTTTTTCCCCTCTTCATCCTCTCTCTCTCTCTCTCTGTCTCTCTCTCTCTCTCTCTCATTTTCTCCAACCATGACTCTTTCCCTTTGATCACTTCCTGTCTCTCTGATGATGTAACCTCTTACCTCCCCTCATTCTTACCCCATGACTACCTCTACACCCTGTCTCCTCTGTCTGTTTCTCCGTATGTGTGCGCATGTGCATATGTGTGTGTGTGTGTGTGTGTGTGTGTGTGTGTGTGTCTGGCGGGTGGCGCTCTCAGGAGAGGCTGTGCTCCGTGGGGGAGGTGCTGCGGGGGGAGGACAGGGGGGTGCTGCGGACGCTGGCGGAGCTGCTCTCTCGGGCGCCCCCACCCCTGGCCTCTCCTCCGGCGCAGCTGGCCGGCTTCGCCCTCTTCTATCTCTCCATCATGTCCTTGCTCTGCGCGCTCTACTGCCACCTGCTGCCCCGCTTATGAACTGAGACGCCGGTTGTCCAACCGACCTCCCCACCACACAACCCAAAGCCCCCTGAGCAGAACTCTCGGCAGTCCTTCAAACCCGTCTCGTCCAACTGTATGGCGGCTGCCACCCTCATCACCACGTATAAGCTCACACACCAACGCAACACGCGCCGCCACGCCACCCCTCCAGTAATAGCACTTCTTTGTCTCAGTCCATCGCGTGTAAAAGAAGAATACCATGCCCTTGCCAATCCCCCACCTTTTTCGCCACCTATTCCCATGGCAGCACTCTGATTGACGGCAAGCTAAACCCGTAAAAAAAAGGGGTAAAAGCACAAGAGTGGGCAGGACTCTCTCAGCCTTAAGAGTGAGGAGCAGGTGTGCCTGTGGATATTTCCTGTCCCTCAGACCCAGTCTGCGCAGAGTCGCGTTTGGCCTTGTCTCTCCGTCGTCTCATTGCTACTCGTCTTAACTTTTTTCCAACAGGATGGTTTGAAATGGGACTAATGAAGCGTTTTGTTTTTTTTTTTTACATTTGTGTCAAATCCTTTGCTGAAATGATCCCCCCAAAACTTTCCTTGTTGTGCCTTATCTTACGCGTGTGTGTGTGTGTGTCTGGTTTTTGTTAGCATGCTTGTCTAAATGAGGGAAATAGTGTACCTACATCCTATTAGTTTTAAAGAAAAGGAAAATGTACATTATTGCAATTCATTAGTTCATTATTTCATTACATCACACAGTAGCTGTGTTCTATGTAAGGGAGGCCACAGACCAGGGCTGGTATGACTGTAGGTTTGTACTCAAGCTGAGCAGACACCACTGTGTCCCTACTCGTGATCATGTGACCTCCATCAAATGGTGGCTTGTGTCAGATGTGCTTCTACTCGGCTTGGGTAAAGCCCAATCTGCTTTCTCAGCCCTCTGTTGATTTAGACTAGGCAGGCAACCCTCTCCTGCACTGTCATTTGTGTCTCTCTGCATGGAGGTTATTCAGCGTATTGAAGTGTGTGTTAGCCGGACGAGTGATGGTTTGCGTAAAAAGCACACGAGCTGCTGCTTTCTGGAAAGCACATAACGACTTTGCTGCTCGTCTCACCTGAGCGTCCTCGAACTCACGTTACCTGCTGCTGCTCACTGATGGCCTCGTTTTTACAGACCAAGCCTGTGACGTCGAGAGCGTGTACCATGAACTGATGGTTTTTGTAAATGATAATTGTTAATCAAGGCTCACTTTTTTCCCAACCCCACCCCGCCCCGTCCCCCCACCCCGCCCCAGAGCCTTTGATGTCCGATGCACAATCAATCACCTGTGCCTAGAGGGCCCTCCTCCCCTTCCCTTCCAGTTGGTGAACGGACTCTTGTCCACGGAGGGGTAAACCAGGTCTCTCTGTCCTGACCAGTGCACTGAAGACCTGTGCGGTGACTGCTAGGCTGTGCGTTTTTTTTTTACCGTGCGTGTTTTGTAGGAAACGAAAAAGAAAAAATGGGGAAAAAATACGAAATTTGGGGGGGGAGTGAAGAGCGTTCAAGAGAAAAACCCTTGTTACCGATACGAGAGAGTAGGTTAGAAAATGGTGGCTAGTTGGCTAAACCCACAGTGACTGTTCCTTCCAACCAATTCGGCCTAGAAATGTGCACCCGATACTAGGCATGGAGCCATTGATGAAACGGCTAGGCAGGCGTGTCGGTAATGCACACCTATGCCCGTGCTGTCTCTTTGGGTGTACCATTTCAAGCCATTACAAATTCCTGGAGTAATATGGTCAGGGTAAATAGTGGAAGTGAGTGTATGTCTCAGTTTTCCTTGACTGATAAGGAAGTGTAGTGTGTTATTAGCCACTGAGTCATTTGTGTGTGTGTGTGTGTGTGTATGTATGTGTGTGTGTGTGTGTGTGTGTGTGTGTGTGTGTGTGTGTATGTTGTCTGAATGCCATGTGCCTGCTATTCCTTCTGTTTACCTGACAATTCCTCCTTGAGCGCTTTCACTAATAAACTCGACGGAAGGATCTACTGTGCCGTTTCTCTTTTCTCTCTCTCTCTCTCTTTGTCTCTTCGTCGGCTGCAGTAACACAACACACAAACATGTGCCCACAGCTTCACACACTCAGTCCACACACTACACAGCAGAACCAGACCTTGCCCTCCATTAGACAGAGCCTTTGATATTGGATCCCTGTGCCACTGCTGCTTGTAACCTGTAGGCTTATCACCCTAGTCATTCAGCTCCGGTGAATGACTTCCCATGACGTCGCTCACGCTTGTGTGGTGTGTTGTGTGTGCGTGTGTGTGTGTGATCTTGGGAATCGGTATCCCCCCCAATCCCATCTCGGTGTGCGTCACTCCTGCACAATTCTTTCCTCTCTCGTTCTCCTTAGTTTATCCCCCCCCCCCCCACCCCCCTGGATTTTTCCACAAGGTCATAGCTTTGTTTTTTCTTCCATTCTTTCTTTCTGTTTATTCATTCTTGTATTGCCTCTTAAGTTATGCCTGAGTTTAACATGTTCTCCATTTGTTTGTTTTGAGTTGAGATTTCAGCTCCATGATTTGACTTTTGAGTTGATGTGTGTTTTTATGATTTATTTATCCATTGACATACCCTTTTTTTTGCACCCCCCCACCCCCCCACCCCTTTTGTTCTTTGTGTCCATGTTTTGTCCCGTCTTCCATCTGTCTGTGTTTGTGTATGCCTGCTTGTGTGCCACTGATTGTTTGTATTTGTGTGGCTATGCGTATATGTGTGTGTGTGCGTGTGTGTGTGTTTTTGTTTGTCTGCTGTGTTGTGTTGTGTTGTTCTGTGTTGTGTCGTCAGTCCCAGCTGTGCCTCCCCCTCCACATCCTGGAGGAGCGAGGTCTTCCACAGGTGGCCGGGACGGTGCGTGCACTGCTGGACCTGGCCCCCCCAAAACACACCGCCTCCACCCCCAGCACCCCCTCTACTCTCCCCGCCACTGCCTCCCTGGCCTTGTAGGCATGTAGGCATGTAGACACACACCCGACCTGCCCCCACCTGACTGACCTCGCACAGATACAGACCAGACCAGCCAGAATGCAAAACGTCACATAGACACACACACACACACACACACACACACACACACACACACACACATTCAAATACACCACCCACACACTCTTTTCTGGCACGTGAGCGATCATCCCTTCAATGGTTCAGCCCTCTACGCAAACATCATTCATAAATACACACTTGTAGACACAAAAAAAAAACACAGACGGAGAAGAACCACACCAGACCACCAACCCCTTCCCCCAGATCTGGGGGGTTTGCGGCGGGAGAGGAGAGCAGTGGGGAGCAGTGATCACTGCCTCAGCCTGGAGCGGCGCGGCCACTCCACAGATGGATGACTGACACTCTTGACTCTTTCTTGGACAACAGGACAGGACACTACATACATAGACAGAAAGAGATTTGTTTATTTTTTTCTGAAATAGTGATTTTAATATTTTTTTTTCTATCACTTTTTCTGTTCCTCTTGTCTCTCCCAGTGTGGAGGTATTTTATTTTGCACCATATTAATATAACTTTATTATGATGACCATAAGAAATATTATATTATTATTATTTCATTAGTTTAACACTTGGGACCGTTGTTTGTCAGATCCCTGCTCACAGGGTCGTCAGAAGGGTAACCATGGTGATCCAGAGGGGTGACTTGAGAACAGGTTGATTGGCCAGATATAGCCCCCTTGCCCAAAAGGCACTAGAACTCATTGGCTAATAAATTAGCTGTTAGCTGAGGGGGAAGCCTTGTCTTTGGCATAAAGCATGTGAGAGAGCATTGCTGTTATGTGTGAAATGGCCCTCTAAAATATGTATTTTTTAGGTTGGGCCACAAGATGGCAGTAGTTTGCTGCAGCTGCATGGATGCTGCAAGGTTACAGTACAGTTAATATGGCAGCATGGCATCAGCTATTTTGCTGTATGGACTGCAGTGCATCCTTGATACCATCCCATTCAAAACTGCATGAAATTTAGCGGCAGATAGTGTAATGTGAAATTGGGATGGACTATTGTTCCATTGTAGTTTTCACCTCAGTGACAGATGCCCTGGAGATGAAATTGACTCTGTGCTTTGGGATGAATAATTTAAGGAGTGAAATTCAGAGAGGGAAGCCACTGAAAACCTGTAACTCACAGTGACGACCAGACTTGGCTAAGCCCACAGCAGCTTAGTCTCTGACTGGTCCAGCTCAAATCAGACCGACCGCCGGTTCAGTGGATCCAACGTCATTCCTGCCCGGCAAGGTTTTAATGAGCCTCACAATCAGACACTACATTTAAAAAAGAAAAAAGTAAAAAAAAAAATTGACGGGTTTTCATGTAACGGTAGCATGGTTGATCTCTCTATAGCAGAAATATATGTGGCCTACGGTTACTGAATGAAATGTAAAAAAATATATATATTAAAAAAGTTTTGTTTTTCACTCTTAAGGACAGGTAACAGGGGACGATGTAACTGACGGTTGTTGTTCCTCAGTCTCCTGTGTAATTCATAGCCGAGCATGCATAAGGCACAGTTGAGGGAGGGGGTGGGATGGGTAGGGGACTTCATATTTAAAACCTAAAGTAAAAAAATCTGAAAAAAGGAGAAAAAAAAGGTCTTGTCTGACATTAAAGGCAATATGACTGGTGACTGCTGTAGTCGAGAATATTTTCTTAGTCCTTCTGAAGCAGGTCGGTGTGTCTCAATCGAGGTGCGCACCCTGGCATTCAGTCTTTTATGTTGCTGTAGTCACGCGTGCATGGCTTGCTCTTTCTAAGCCTGGTGACCGCCAGGCTGCGTATCCTTTCCAGAGCAGTTTGTCAGGTGTGTAGAAGGATACACACACACATACATACACACACACACACACACACACACACTCACACACCGACAGTCTCTCTTAAATGCTGTACACAGGATTCACTCAGTGATGTTCAAGCCAGCTGAGTCTTCGAGCCCGGGTATGCACACAAATATGTATAAAGTTGAAATAGAAACACTTAGAGCGATAAGGCAGCCAGTCAAGGGTGAGGATACTCTTCGCACACAAGCAGCGAGTGGGGCAATATACCGAGCATACAGGGTCAGTGGAGGGGTCGTTTTTAAAGAGGTCATTTTGTATTTTTACAAGTTCCTTCTCAGCCTTGCTGTAAGGCTGATGAGACAAGGCCCTGCGTAAAACTTTCACCACATCAGATTTTTAAAAAAGAAAAGAAAGTTAAGAAAAAAAGCATAAGAGTCAAAGTATTTTTTTCCCTATTTTAACTTTCTTTTTTAGACCTACGAGTTATGAAAAGGGAAGTTAAAAGCAATTGAATCATAATTATTATATTATTATTATTATTGTTTTTTTGTATAGATATTTTTTAGTATAATTGTTTTTATTTTTATTTTAAATTCTGACTCGGGTGTTTCCCCAGCAGCGATGATCATGTGACCCTAGTGCAGGGCCCTCCCCTGCGTGACACTGTACAGTACATGAATACATTCCATACGTTTACAAGTATGTACCACTTCCCACGTGCACCAGAGGACCCTCTTCGCTTTACTACAGCCTTGGACTTGCCCTTTATTTTTTAAGTTTTTACTTTACATTTTTACTTCTTTTGTTTTCTGAGCAAGTGTCCCGCAAAATATACTGTATTGGATTCTAAGTAAATGAAAAAAATATGGATTTTTTTTTTTTTTTTTTTTTTTGGAATGGATATTTGATGTTATTTTAAAATGCATTAATAAAAAGTTTCCCATTTCGGCTTTGTGTGCAGTTGTGTTTTTTATCGTAATTTTTACTTGCCTGATGAAAATGTCTGACAGACATATAATAAAGCTGTGTGCAGAAGTTTTGGATAAACTAGAGATCAGGGGAACAACTTAATTGCTTTTCTGTAATACCATGTGTTGATTGAAAAGATTATATAGCTATCCAGATGAAATATATCTGGCAAATTCTGGTCAAGGAGTCTTGAAATGCAGCCACTTCATTAAATACTAGCTGACCGTCACACAATGTTCTCCTGGTTTACCTAATGTGATCAGGGGAGCATTATATAAAAAATAACACTCTAAAGGGACCTGAATTTCCTAATAAAATATTTGATAATTGGTGGTTGGAATGTTTGTTTATTCTTTTTCCCCTGGATATGTTCTACTTCTTTTTCTTCTTGCCCTTCTTGCCGTCCTTGCCCTTCTTTCCCTTCTTGTACTGGCCCAGTCCTCTGCGCACCATCGTGCCCCTCCACCATGACTGGATCTGAAAGGGAAAACACGCTAACGTGAGTACAAACCAATTGGTAATAACACAGGGTGGAGTAGTAATATGATAATGAATAAAAATGTTAGGGTAATAAGACATGAGTAATAAATAAAGGGAGTGAGTGCAACAGCAAGAGCAATCACTCGTCATCTGAACAGGTAAATAGTATGCTGTGGCAGACTCCCTAAGGGAGGAAGAGGACTGGATGGGCGGTGCTTTTACCTTGGTTGCCGCGAGACGTTCCATCTGTTGTTTCTCCAGCATCTTACGGAGGTTCTCCTTCTCAATCCTGTTCTCAATGACCACCTGCTCACTCTCCCGATACTACAGAACACAGGCACGGTCGAACAATTACATTTGCTAACTCATCTGAACCTCAGCCCTCATTCTACATAGTAGGGTTTTAAAGTTATGGCTGGAAGGATCTCCTATAATTAGCATGCTATAAAGAATGACCTGAGTATGCAAAGAAGTTACTTTCATGCAACACATGATGCAACAAAACAGTTCAGACATTGACCATTGACAACGAGCACTGGCTCAGTGTCTCAAAGGAGAATGCCTTACAAGCTAATTTAAAGTCGATTAGAATCTAAAATGTCACAATCACAAGACCCAGATGTTTGATAATGGACCTCAAACATTGCACAATGAGATGCTCTGGAGGGTAATGTGGCCATGCCATGCTGCTCACCTTCTTCGCCAGATCCTGCAACTGAGCAAGATTGCTGGACTTTGCATTCTTTAGGGTGTTGAGCTCCTGTTGCTTGTCCTCCATATCCTTTTCATACCGTTCCATCCAGTACTCTAACTTTTCTCCCAGCCTCTGGAAAAGTATTACTCAAATTAGAGCCAAACAGCCATGAAATATTCATATAAAAATCAAATTCACAAGCATCTCTGAAAAGGAAATGCTATTAGTGGCAGCCTAACACTTTTAAGGGCGCCATGTAGCCTTTTTGCACTCACAGACAGGTTTTCTTTAAGGAAGATCTCCATCTCCATGTGAGCACGCCCCTCCATCTCCATCTTGTTCTGAAGGAGCTGCACACAGGAATCAATAGCTCATAGATAACATGTAGGAAGACCACACAAGGGCATGATTGAATGACTACATTAATGTCTGACATCCTGAAAAACAAACTGCAATTATGTAGAACCAAGATAATTTACTATACAAGAAGAGGGAGTCAGTAGCTGTCATTAATAACTACATCTGTTCTGTTCTAGTAGCAAATACATGCATACAAACTCACCTTTATTTCATCTTCTAGCAATTTCTCCTGGTGTGTGTTGAGTTTTTGTCCTTGATAGACCAGTAACTCTGTGCTGTTTTTAACATACTTCCTCTCCAAGCTCGTCTTGACCTTCATCTCCTGTAGCTGGTCCTTAAGATGGGCTGTCATCTCCTCACGCCTCTGTAGGAGGCATCAATAGAACTAAGAGGTGATGCACTGCTCCAAAAATATCTGGATTGCATTTACTGTCAGCAGCACTAAAGAAAAAGCTGTATTTGATGCATCTCCTGATCAGCTTGTTTACAATCTTACCATTATAAAGGGTTGGCACGTGTTACGCCAGAGAGGGTTAAAGCGGAGCAGTAATTAAGGATCTTTGGTTACGCTATCACAACCACAACCTGTGTTAATGCTTTTGATATTTTAGTACATTTTGCTACCTGCAACTCCAGTGTTTTTTCCTTGCGGATGTCCTGAAGCTGTCTCTGCAAGGCTTTAGTCCGTCGTCTGCCCTCCTCCTCCCTACAAAACACCAGCACTGTCACTGCCATCTCTAAATCCAATAGGATAACCTAACTGACCGAAATATCTAAAAAGTCATGCATGATGTCTGTAGGCTGAACCCCTTTGTAGCACTTTGTTTCTTTTTTTTTGGTCAATGTTTTTTTATTGTGATTTACACAAATAAAATAATACACAAATACAGTTAACACTTGAGACAAAAAACTCCACAAACAAACAAACAAAATAAAATAAAATAAAATAAATCATACAGTACACAGAGAAAGTCCACATAGTAGTAGTCATCTTGTACAACCGCTATTCAGAGCCAAGGTGCATTGTAAGTTGTTCCACATGTGAGATAAAAGGTTGCCATACATCATCAAACTTCCCCATTGATCCATTCAGTGTGTATCTGATTTTTTCTACCTTAAGAAAAAACATGACATCACAGACCCATCTGCCAAAAGAAGGGGGCTTGTCATTCTTCCAATTTAAAAGAACGAGTCGCCGAGCTAAAAGGGAGGAGTAGGCTATACAGTTTAGTTGTGACTTTTGTAACGGGAAATCCTCTGAAGGAATACCAAAAAGTCCAATGAAAGGACAGGGGTCAACAGTTAAACCTGAAATTGCAGAGTATACTTCAAATATTGAGGACCAAAAAGCTGTTAAACTAGAACATGACCAAAATGTATGGTACAGAGTGGCAGGTGCCTGCTTACATCTGTTACAAATAGGGTCAACCCCTGGAAATATTTTAGATAGTTTAACCTTGGACATATGAAGCCTATGTACAATCTTAAACTGAATAAGACTATGCCTTGCACAAATGGAGGAAGAATGGATTCTTTGAATGATGTCAGACCATTGACTTTCAGTTATGTTGGCATCCATATCCTTTTCCCAGTTTTCTTTTATTATAGACAATGAGGAACCTTCCATTTCAAATATCGCTGCATATAACCTTGACACTGTTCCCTTTGCCTCAGGAGGGGTTTCAAGGATGGAATCAAGTGAAGATTTTGGTGGGAGTGAGGGAAATTGAGTGATTTGATTCTGTATAAAATGTCTGACTTGTAGGTATCTGAAAAAGTTACTAGTTGGTAAAGAAAAATCCTGTAGCACTTTGTTTCTATTCTTATACAAAAGGATTCTCAGAGGTCCACCATGCCATCGACTCCTCCTGTTTAAGGTGACATAAAGTTGAAATCTTGCTGTGCTTACCAATCTAGATGATGATGACATCAATGAGCTTGGGTAATTCTCCTTTGTAGGCCTAAAGGATGGGCCAAACTCTAAGGGATTTACCTTATTATGATATCCAGGAGATGGGCTTTTTTCTTCTTTTCCTCTTCTACTGCCAATAATAAGCTTTCAAATGTTCCTTTTTCTTTAACCTCTGCCAACATATTTAGGATCACCTCAGATAAAAACTGCCTGTAGGACACATGATGAAAAAGTTATAACATATGTATGACAACTAGGCTAATATGACTCCATTTTGCATGAATGAGACTATTCCATGTAGGCCTACCATACCTGTCCCTCTGTACTTTAGCAAGGTTGTCAGGTGATAGTGGATTTGTGTCCATGGTGCGGTCTAGTTCTTTGTGTGATTTGTGCAATTCTTGCACAGCCTCTGTTATAGCACCACCCTCAGCATGACTTTGACGAGCTGTCTTTAGACTCTGCTCTGCCTCTCTATGTTGTGAAATGACCCCGCTGATGTCTGCTCCCACCACCTAACATAAGAGGACAGAGATAACAAAAAAATGTAAGGTTGCACAAATATATAGCTCTCTTTTACAATAGCCTATAGGCTACTGATTTATAGCATTTAAATTAATTGACAACAGATTTGTGTTTTGTTTTGTTTTTAAAAGGCGTTTGATGCAGCCTACCGAGTCAGCCTCTGGCCGCCCATGGTAGGTATCGGGCATGATGTTTCCCAAAACTGCAAGCTGGTCTGCGCAGTCTTGGAGAACTGTGCACACCCTGACGAGCTGGGCGCCTGAAATTTCCGCAGACATCCTGCTGTTTCTCTGCAAATGATTACATGTGACATCAGTGATAACCTATCTAGTGACTAGTTGAATGCATTGTCAGTACAATGATATAAATTATAGTCACAGAAACAGTATATTTACAATGCTTTTCAATGCAGTAACTTGTAGCCAAATAATAATCAACGATGGCGTTATGTTGATTTCACAACAGTCAAGTTACATATTAGGTATTTTGACACCTAATAAAGACGGAAAAGAATGATTGCTTACATCATCCAATAAGTTACATGCATTAATCAAAATCGCACAACAACTTTCGAAAACTTTGCTAGGTAAACCAAGACTCGTGTACTGACACTCACCTGTCATCTAGTATCGCAAAGTTGTCAGCCGTTACTATGGTAGCAGATTTCCCGTCAGTTCAAGTAAAACCACTTGAAACTAGACCAGGAGGATTTTACTAAATGCCCTTATTCCCAACCGTTGAATTTCTACTATATCGCATTTTATATATATATAGAAAAAAAAAACAACGAAATATATTTACCAACATACAATTTTAATCAGGCGCACGTTAGGCCACCATCTATCTTAATTTCCCAGCATTCCTTTCGAACTTCCTTTTCCTCCATTTTTTCTTACAGTGCAGGTACGTGAAAGAAATAGAGATATATAAAGTGTATTTTTTAATATTAAAAGAGCCTTATTTGTCTACAATAATTCCCACTACACGTTAAAGAACACTTACGGTTTATAGGTAAAATAATTTGCACGCAGATGTATCAGGGATGCCAGAGATTTTACATGGATGCTGATATGGCTAGTCTCGAAACCGAAGTTGTCCACACGAAGTAGTGTCGGAACGGTCGAAAGCTGAATTAACTTTTAACTACAAATAAATTGACAACCAAAGCTTGGTCTTACCAGAGAGTTTTTCCTCGTCGTTTCGGTTTGTGCTGCAGTTTATGCTCTCAATAATTCAGAAGAGTGGAAGCAGGCTAATAGTCAACCGCTAACGTTTACATGCCTAATGTTGGCTAACGCTGGCTAGTTCGTTAGCCAAACTAGTAGACAGATAATTTAATATTGTAAGATGGTATTGAGATACATAACGTTATGTTTAAACACGTGATGCATTTGTGAGAGGTAAACACTATTCTTGTCTGTGGCTCCTGTGGGGCTATTTGGCTGTAATGATCATTCATTGAGTCTAACGTTAACTGCATTGTATTTGTATTGTATTCTGTTAGGTTTGCTAAGCCTGGACGAAAGTCAGTCACAATGCCTGGAAGGTGAGTATCTGACCATAATGAATCGACTTTTTCTTAAACATTTATCTGGTGTTTTGGGCTGGCAGTATGGTGGGTTCGCTGACTGGGTCTCCAAATGCCACATGTTTTGACTTCAGATTGTGACTACTTGTGATGCTATGTGAGATTTGTGTGGTGTTCTTGGGTGATCTTGTAGATTACACCTTTAGAAGTTTTAAGCCTGTTTTTTTTCAGCTGTACATGTAGCATGACTGGATGTGTTTGTTTATCATGTAGACTGTGGAGCAAGGCCATCTTTACTGGCTACAAGCGTGGCCTGAGGAACCAGCGCGAGCATACCGCCCTTCTGAAGGTAGAGGGAGTTTACACACGCGACGAGGTAGATTTCTACCTGGGCAAACGCTGCGCATACGTCTACAAGGCCAAGAAGTGAGTTCCCTCTGAAGTATTGAGGATTGTTTGCCGCTGTTTGCAGTTTTGCATTGTCTACCTTTTATGAGTAAATGGTCAGCCTGGTACTGTCCAGACGTGAAGCACTGATATGCCAATATCGTTTCACGTGTACTGGTTTGGATGCTGTGAATTGAAGGATGCTATGCTACTGATTCAGTGTAGGATAACTTGTCGGCATGTTCTGAATGTGTGTGACTGTTCATGTGCTTCTCGATGTAAGATGCACAATAGAAAGTATCCTGCAGAGGTTAAGCTGTTTCACGCAGTGAGCACTTTGTTTGACTGTGTTTGATTGCCTTCCAATTGCTGTTTTCAGGAGCACAAAGACACCCGGTGGCAAACCCAACAAGACGAGGGTCATCTGGGGCAAGGTCACTCGTGCTCACGGTAGCAGTGGTATGGTGCGCGCCAAATTCAGCAGCAACCTTCCCGCAAAGGCAATTGGACACAGGGTGCGAGTGGTAAGTACTGGATGCTTCTGTTTCCTCACCCTCACATACAATCTCGCCTTGTTGCTGGTAGTGATGCACAGGTTAAGGTCTTCTTTACCCAGACTCCCCTGAACCATATGGAGATCTAATCTGACCTGCCAAAATAGACTTCATCTCAACCTGAATCCAATTCCACTAGCAAATTACTAATTTTAAGTAAAGGCTACTTGATTCCATCCCCAAGGAGTGGGTGTAAGGAATATTTTGGTATATTACGCTTTAAGCTCGTTTTCTGTATTGCCTAGCATGAAAACGAGTGTTTGACACTGAAATCTCGACGATTGAGCTTATTTGTGCAATTTAGCAGCTCCTTAACATTGCTCGCTTTGTGCATGGACTATTCTGTCCTTAAAACACCCCTAAACGTTTTTTAAAATGTGCAGCTCAGAGTGGTTACTGGTCTTCAACGATCTTCTATAGCAAGTTTAGCGGCGAAATACAGCTTCTGTCATCAGGGATTTTCGAAATCCCGGAAGTACTTTTTCAGATACCTCACAACAGTGTGTGCCTAATATAACACAACAGAATTTGAATTTCACTGCGAAACTTGCTATAGAAGATTGTTGAAGACCAGTAACCACTCGGTGAGCTGCACATTTTTAAAAACAAACGTTTAGGGGCGTTTTAAGGACCGAATAGTCCATGCACAAAGCGAGCAATGTTAAGGCCATACAGAGAACATTCTAAAGCTGCCAAATTGCACAAACGGGCTCAATCGTCGAGATTTCGGTGTCAAACACTCGTTTTCATGCTAGGCAATACAGAAAATGGGCTTAAACCTTACAAAACCTTGACAAAAACAATATTGCACAAGAAGATTGGGCTGCTTGCTACACTTTGCCATGATTAAATGTGAAATAAGATGCATGATGGGGTTTTTATGGCCGGCCAACAAGGTTTTGACCGCAGCCCAAGAAGGGGCAGATGCTGCACCCTCTGGTGTGCATGTACATTTGAAACAGAGAGGGGAAGTGAAGGTGGGAGTCCCAATACATTACACCTAACCCATCACATGCCGTTTGGTTGTTATCCACTGCTATCCAGTGATTTTGACCAGAGCGTCCTGCAATCTGCACTCTTACCTGCACCCTGTACCAAGGGTCATGAGGTCATGGGTTAACCTGGGCATCACTGCATAGTGGCCAGCTGTTGAAGCATTTCTTTGAGTTTTAACCTTGATAGCTTGGGGTACTATTTAAATTGTTATGACTCCAATCTCTGGATTTGTAACCATCACTTATAGAACATATTTACATATGTTGTCCGATTATTATTTTCCCCCCGGTGTGGAATAGTCATGTGGTCATGACTAGTGTGAGACTACAACCACTGTGTTGATCCTTTATTGTTTCTGCTAACTGTCAGTAAATGATGTTCAGGGTGAAGTAGATCCCTGGTAGGCTAGGTGAACCATCCCTGATCTGCCGGTGTTTTGAATTTCGCCCAGCAGCTCAGGCTGGAAACCTGCACTTCTCTCTCTCCTGCTTCCTGTCCTCATCTTCTGGGTCCAATCACAAACTAGCTTATCCAAAAGATTCACCCGGATCGTTGGTCTGATCGGTTGAAGGACTGTCAAAAAGCGTACAGTTATTTGAACTGCCTCTTATGCAGTAGAACTACAATGCAGACTACTCAGACTGATCTTAAAAGATTGAACTTAGCATGGTGATCGCCAGTCTAGATCCCTGGATCGGAACCACTAAAATTCTTCTCTAGAATTATCAATGCGTATTCTTTTTGCATATAATATTGATTGCTAGCTTGCCTAAAAGGTTAAATCTTTTAATGGTGTACATTTTCTACATTTTGTTGAACATGAATCTAACTTGGCATCTAGTAGAATGGCAATGTATGAAAATAAATCTGTGTCTAAAAGAACCTGTGAAAAAGCTAAACATCTTTTTAAATTATGCCAAAGGTCCAATTGGTAGTAATTGATGGCCAATGAAGTACTGTTATCTGTGTTTGCAACGGTTGGATATGGTTAGATCTAAGATAAATAGACCAGTTAATAAAACTCTATTTATCTATTTATCTGCAATTCTAACAGGAAACATCTGAGAAAATTGCAAGAAATTTGAGTGTGATTAAACCCCATCTCCACCAACCTTAGTCACATTATAATTGAACATTGGGAGATTTAGTTTGTGGTCAAACTAGGCATTAAGAAGCAGGCTATGAATCGAGCCACTGAGGATGTGCTCACTGCAGACATGCAGTGCCTGGAATTTTATTTAAACATGCACATTACTTCAGCTATTCCCTTCGGTACCAAAGAGTTTCTGCTGACTCCAAGTCTAGGAGTCGTGTTCTATGGCTTAATTCAGTCACTGGTGAGAAGCTTGCACAATCTTAAATTATGGGGAAGTCTGTTTCCTACATAAGCATTTGTCGTACAAGACACTGGGCAACGTTAGAAACGTTCATGTTTTGCAACTGGACTGAGATGTGATATTAGCTTCTGACGGAATATCCGAATGTTCTGTCCTTTTTGGAGTCGGGTTCTTTTTGCCTTCACATCTCCTCGTGTAGATCTAATAGTTTTTCCCCAAACATGGAACAAACTTTGACCGTTTACTTCAGGAAAGTTTGTAATGCAATATCTGAGATTAGTTATGACCAAATCCCCCTTCTCCCCCTCACAGTCTCAGAATCAGTAATTGATTAGAATTACCCGTTACTTCTGGGTACTGGGTACGCATTTAGTGAGCTACCATGATACCCACTCACAGGAATGGTCTTTCAAGTTTTGTGGAATCGACCCTTAATGCAGTTGTCTGATCCTCAAACACTCTTGTTAGATTTGTTTACTTGACAAACTCTCTTCAGTAACTCATGATGCAATCCAAATCCTGCATTAGGGATGGTCTGTGTTGCCATTATTGACCTTGTTTCTCCGCGGTCTTATTGACTTGTTTGGTAAAAGGGTGCTCATGGAAATGATGGCCCATTTTTGCTGCCTTCTGTATAGCACTTAACTGGGTCATTTGAAATCTGTGCACTAACTTCTCTTTCTCTTTATTTTGTCTTTCAGATGCTCTACCCATCCCGTGTGTAATGTGCTGTTGTGTACATACAATAAACAAGCCTGGTCCAAACCCTGTGTACCGTCCTCTTTTCTCTCTTGCTCTGGTGCTGCTGAGAGTAGGGTTTTTAGGTGCCAGTAGGTTGGGTAAACTGATTGGAATTTAATCTGATGACCACATATAATTCTGGTGGTGTGATGTTTACCAGTGACACCAGCCACTTCACCCTGGCCATGAAATGTAAACAATATTATGATTGAAGTGTGTGTGCGTCTTTCTGTCTTTCTTTCTTTCTTTCTCTCTCTCTCTATCTATCCTGCTGGTGACGGTGTTAATCTTTGTATGCATGCTTAGGGGGGGAAAAGATCTTTGCCCAGTTTCAGATGTACTGTACTTACAAGGGTATGTGCATCTGAGTAAATGATTTCTAGTCCTTTCAGTGCTACAATCCACTGGTTGAATTGGTTATCCTAGCAAACCCGAAAATGATTCACTGTACACTGTTGAGAAACATTGGAGATCATGATACACATGTGTTCTTTAGGTCTTTTTCTGCATTGTTTATACCTAGTCCTTGACTAATAATGGCCTTTTTCTATGGACATCTTTTGACATTCTAGATGTTATCAATTTGTGTGAAATTGGCCCTGGAGGTTAGAAGATATTGGGCAAAATGATATGTCTAGGTTTTTCTTTTTCTTCCCCCCCTTAAGTAATAAGTGTCCAAATATTGCTTCGGTCATTGGATATGACCGTTTTATTGTTATACTGGCTACTCTGACCCTGTGGTGCGTATTCTCCATCATGAGTAATGTCCTTGCGTAAGAACTCGAAGCCCCCCACGATTTGATGATGAATCAGGACGAGACACGCTTCGACCTTAAGCAGCGCGTGATGGAAAGTGGTGCGCTATGTGGAAAAATACTACAACCGCTGTCTCAGGAGAAACTGCAGTCTTCACCGGTCACATGTGCGTCATGTAAAATGAATCGCAACCCCAAAATAACTTGTCCACTGGATCATCGTATCAATAACCTCACTGATTAGTGAGTTTAATTGAATAAGCAATTAAGACAATTTGAAGTTCATAGTGATACAGCAGACGGGGATTACGTGCTCCACTGTGAAGGACATAAAGCTACTCTGTTAATGGAACAGTACAAAGTGTTACCTTCACTTCAGCCTACACGACAATGTCAAACGAAGCGTTGGTTAAAATGTAGGCTATTTTGCTTCAACATTTAGTGTTGATCAGATTTCTCCTATCTTGAAACTCTCATCAGACAGTCATCCCATTTGCTGCTATCCTACGTATCTTCTGGAGAGCTTATGGGTATTGCAGTCGTGTTTTGACGTCACAGCGCTGCTGACGTCTACTTTCAGTTGAACTTGAACTACATTTCCCATGTAAGTATAGGCTTTGGGTCCCTCAAAGGACTGCTTTATAAAGAAGTTGTTTTTCCTCGGTGCCCGTTCTGGATCTGCTGGATGACCAAGCGGGGACACAGGTAACTGTTGCTAGGGAGGAGAAATGGATGCATTTGTCTGAAAATGTTTATATATTTTGATTTTGCAATCGTATGACACAACCTCAGTTAAGAGTGATGCAAGACATTTTATATTTTGTCAGAGTATTGCCTTAACATTGTATTATGTGCACGAGACAAGGCATCAAAACCATCTTTCATCACAGTCATGATTGGCCGTTGGATGCTACTTTGTGTTATCATTGTTTTCCTTACACAAGAACAGTTAGCGTGGATGTTGAATTTAAACTAGGCTACGTGTAGTGACATGTTTTGCTTCGTGCATTGCACGCAGGTGAAATTCTAAAGATTTCGCTTAGGTTAGCGTAGGCTAGGCTATAACCTAGGTTTATTTAGCCAACTTAAAGAATGAGCATAATAGCAATCCTTGGCAATAGTGCTTAGGCTGATGGTAGCCTACTATCCCAACAAAATGAAATCTTAATCTAATGTTAAACGTGCCAGGAGGTCAGCGAATTAACGTCTTGTCTTGTGTCCCTACATTTATTTGTTATTGAATAGAATTGCATTGTCCAAATGTCAATCTACGCGAGAAGAATGGCTTGGCTATTGTGTTGAATTGGTTATTTTATGTGTTTCAAAATGTTCTGAGATTGAGTCATTGTCGCAAATCTGTTTATGAATGTTGTTGATTGGGGAAGCTATTGTTTTCATTGACAATCCGTATGCTTTATAACAACTGCACTCATTGACAGATTTTTTTTTCTCTCACAAAATTCGCGCCTCTGCTCGTTCATTTACTTTGATATCGATATTGACTGAACTGAATTACTACCCATGATTTTGATTAAAGAATCTACTTCCGGAACGCTGTGTACGAATAGTCTAGGCTAGCCTACATCTCGATTGAGTAAGGAAAAACAGTCCCTTAGTGATGTCGGAGGTCGGAATAGTAGACTAATGAAAAAGACTCCCAGACACAAGCATTAGGCTACATACCGTCGACGCAGAACAAATAATGTGTCGTAGCTTGCAGTGTTGAGAGCTGTTGTCATTGTTAGGCTTATGGAAAGTTTATTTTGTTCTGCTTAGGTCTGTCCTGTCTATCCCATGGTCTCCTTCAGGTAGGCTATCCATGAGACTGGGAATAGTTTTCCTTTTTCAGATGAAATTAGTGTGAAGTTCATGGGCCAGAAGGCTTCTGTCTATAAGTAGGCTACCGGGTTTTTGTTGTAATCTTTGTCAAATAGCCCATTTCAGATGACATGAAATGTGACCATTCCAATCCCAATCCGTTTTTAAATAGAGCTAACAGGCAGCCATTAATAACAATGAACTGGAATAAACAACCAATCTATTGAAGTCCAACCACTGTTTTTTAGCAAGTTATGTTTTCCATAACAACCCACCCAGTGTTTTGGGCTACACAGTGCCAGCTTTGTGAATTGCTCGACTGACTCGTCTTTCTCTCTGATCGTGACAGTGACAAACACAAAGCATTCTGAACGCAACAAAGCCACTCAGCGCTCCTATGTTGGTGAAAAAAGATGAAAGAACATGATTTAGGAAAGGACTACCTGGCACCTGGCCCTGCGTATCGGGCTGTACCGTCCAGAGAGACCTTGCCTGGCTCAGAAATTGATCCATATCAGCTCTCCAAGGTTCAGGTGAGTCTGCCAGGTTTTACTGATGTTTTGTTCTTCATTAGTTCCTGTTACAGTAGCCTACTTTCTTTCCTGATATTTCATTTCCTCTGGGCTGCATGAAGAAACGAATTATTTTTTCTTTTGTATTTACTGATGGGTATTGTCATGATGCAATAGACCCATTCTTGTGAAGCTCAAATGAGCATTCACATGGGCTCACCAGAAAACAACTGATTTGGGTGACAGCCATGCGCAACCCTACCTCACGTGTTTGGCTTAATTGGTTACAGACTTCACTTCTTAATGCAGCCGGCGTTCTGTCTCAGACCCATGTGTTTGGCAGTCAGGCCTTCCGAGAAGGGCTGTGGGATGGCTTGGTGGTAGCGGGCGGTGGCTTGGAGAGAAGGAGCAGAGGAAGTAAAGTAAAAAAAAAAATAAGAAAGATGTCTGAGTCAGTGTGCTGTCAGAGTAGCATTCTCCTCACACTGATTGCATTTGTTTTGCTTTGCTCCAAGTTGGGGAGGTGTGAGTGACTCATGTACAAAATGCTTAATTTGGACCCATGTGTGTGGTTTGTCATAGACATACAGCAAGAGTAGTTTATTTTGCTCAGAGTAGCCTACAAGGGTGTTGAATGGTGCCTGATTCCAGCATATTGCTTTTTGTATGGATGCTGAACCAAGAGCTGCATGTCATTGTACGCCTGAGTCATACGCTTATGCTGAGAGACTGTCTGACAAGCACACATGCAGACGACAGGCCCATTGGACAGGACTTCAAAAAGCACAATGCAGCAACAGCTGTTGTTTTGTGTTTAGACAGAGTGATACACCCTGTTTGTTATTCCTGTGCACTTTAGTTCTCTCTCGTTCGGTCTCTCTCTCTCCCGCTCCCTCTCCCCATCTCTCTCTCCCTCTCCCCATCTCACTCTCCCTATCTCTCTCTCCCTCTCCCTCACTCTCGTTCTTGCTCCTTACTCTATCCGCATTTGATCAGCAGGTTATGAGAGCATCTGCTTCTTTCCTCTCCTGTCTCTTTTGCAGTCTTTCTCAGTAAGAGGAATACGGCCATCTTTCTTAGCCTCATCTGTATCGTTCCTAGTGTTCTGTTGTTCTATTTCCATGCAGCCCAGGATATCGCTCCTGTCTTTCCTCAACCTCTTCCTCTTTGCAATCCATTTAGAGATCCCTCCTGCAAGCTGCTGGGGGCTGATTGGTTGTTCACCCACAGACCCCCCCCCCTTGCGTATTTTCAGCCTGGCTTGAATTGTTTATGTAATGTAAAGCCCTCCCACTTCCCATCCTTCAGTATCAGTGGGAGCCAATGGGGCGGTTCGCTTCCGGTGATGCGCCAAGGCACTCTGGTCCTGCGATTGGCCAGATGGCCCTGAATGGCTGTATAGCTCAGTGTTTGTGCAACGTGAGCGCACAAGAGAAACGTGAAGCTGGGGCCCACTGGCTGAAGGGGAGGGGGGCTGCTCGGCTGGCACGTGCCAGGCAGCACTGCAGAGATACAGAGAGAGTGAGAGTAGCATCTTCGGCAGCGTGCCACATTTTAAGCACAGATGCTGAAGCATTTAAATGGGTCATTTGCCTTGTGTTTTTTTTTTTTGAGTGAGTGTGAAGAGCATTGGTAGGGCATTGTTACGCCACAGCCTTGCGTGATACCATCACCACGAAAGTGATCTCAAGGACAGAGATGATGAGGGGATCTTATTTCCTAGTTTTTAATTTGTAATCTCTCATGCTGTTGCCGTCCACCACTGAAGGTCATCCATGGCACCCCGAGTCGTCATCCCTTTCCCTTATCTGATTTCATAACCAGAGCTTGACTCACTGGCAGCTGCCTGGGCCCAGGTTTGGCAAGACAGGTTATTTCTCTGCTGTCAGCCCAAATAAGTTCCTCATTTTTCCTTGACTTATCCGAAGACCTCTGTGTATTGTGGCCAGGAAGGTTTTTTTTTTTTTTAAATGAGGATGTTGGTAAACAGATGCTGACTTGTGACTGATGTTCAGACATTTCAAGAATTTGTTTGGGGTTTTCTTGCACATAGACCACCAATTAGCCATTAATGCAGATCCTGTCAGAAATGCAAAAACAAGTCTGTCTGTTTCTCTTTCCCATTTCAACCAAACCACCTGGTCCATTTCCACAATCTGCAGATTTAACTCACGCCCTTTTGGTCCAGGCCCCAGTGCTGTGCATATTTTTGGTATTTCTAATGACGTTCAGGGTTTGCTGAAAAACTCCCAAAAGTGGATAAAGTTTCAAGTTCAAGTTACTTCAAAGAGATGTCAAATCAATGTCACCAATGAAATTGGTCTGGCCTAAACGTAAGAAGCTCAACTTCACAGAATGAGTTAAAAAGAAACATTAACTAGAGTATTAAGATAGTAATCAAGGCCTAAGTGCAATTGGTAAGATATAAGAAGATGTAATTAATTGGCAATGTAAACAGTGCATATTGCAAAGCCACTGTAGACAGTAAGTGGGGGGTGGTTGTTATTCTAATCCTACACAATGTGTAGACTTGTTGTGAAGATTTTACTAACATTCTCTTGTGTAGCCATTGGGCGTGTGTGGTTTTGAGACACTTTAGCATTGAGAAAGTGTAGTCTTGAATGAATATATACTTTTTTGATCCCGTGAACCGGCAACCCTCCGGTTACAAGCCCGAAGCCCTAACCAGTAGGCCACGGCTGCCCCAAGTCTTAGTTTGACTGGTGTTGAGGAGAAAAGTCGAATGCTGTCCACCACTCCACTTTCCTAAACCTTGCATCACACGTGTGGAGCAGCTGGCTGTCTTATGTGATGGGATATCTACATTAAGTACAGGCAGTAGCAATTAAATATGCTTAAACTTATTTTTTAATCTGTTATGCAACATGGAGGCTTAACTTGCTTTTTATGTGAGGAGAAATTTGCATCTTAATGAAAAAAACCCCCCACTATGTATGCACTTAGCATTGCGAGTGCCAGTGCTTGGCGTGGTTGG
>NC_085006.1:13856409-13909495 GCF_963854185.1 Sardina pilchardus | reverse complement strand
TGAATCTGTTGGTGTGTGTGTGTGTGTGGTGTGTGTGTGTGTGTGTGTGTGTGTGTGTGTGTGTGTGTGTGTGTGTGTGTGTGTGTTGTGTGTGTGTGTGTGTGTGTGTGTGTGTGTGTGTGTGTGTGTGTGTGTGTGTGTGTGTGTGTGTGTGTATGCGCATCCTTTCCTCCGGCCTGGTCCTCAATGCAGTCTTTAATTTGTTGTGCAGACTCCAGAAACTCGTGATCTACGTGTCCAGAGAAGAATAACTGAGCTTGATGTGAACTTGAAAAGAAAGAAGTGTGTGTGTGTGTGACTTGTTTGTTCTTCCCCGCACGAGTTCCTGCACGAGACTGGCCTCCCATTTGATTGCTCTCCTTTAGGCAAACTGTGTGAGGCTCTTTGCGTCTCCATGTCATATGACCATGGTGTGTCACACATTTGGCCTCTGAGAGGTTTTTTTCCCCCCGTGTCTTCGTCTCAACAGAAAAGCAAGCACTGAGCAGCGCCATTCTTGTGCAAATTCTATATTTGACCTTTCCTTTGTATCTCAGAATAAATGGGCTATGAACATTTGCTCAATACAAATTACACTGTAAGAAGTAGTTGCTATCTTGCTTTACCTGACTTCTGTTCGTGTTTTTCCCTGTTTTTCTCTCTCTCTCTCTCTCTCTCTCTCTCTCTCTCTCTCTTTGTCAGGATGCCCTGGAGACTGCCGCACGTGCAGAGGGGGGGTTGCCCCTGGAGATGGGCGTCTCACCCCACAGTAAGGAGCTGGAGGAGGACGCTGTGCGCAGCAAGTACCACCACAGCGTCAGCATGCTCAAGCCTTTCCGCTCCACCAGCAAGTGAGTCTCTCAGCGGTCATCACCCTCTACCCTCAACCAGGAGAGACACACACACACAGACAGACAGACAGATTCTGACAGACAAACAGATACACACACACTCACTCACAGACAGAGAGACAGATGTTTACAGTTCACACCAGCTGCAGGACATTCTGGTCGAGGCCTCTTTGATGCTACAGTTTCACAGCAGTTCATAGCAAGAGTTTAGTCAAGCCCTGTAAAACCACTGTGGAGGCCTTTAGTGGAAGATGATCAAAATATGTGTGTGCCGTAGGGAGAAAAACAATAAATAGCTCAAGGTTGTCTTAGTGTTTCATAATTTAACATGGTCCTTTTTGTGTTGTTTTTTGTTTTGTTTTCTGTCCTTTCGATCTTCTTTCCTTCTCTTTCATCCCCTTTTCTTTTTTCACTCTCTCTCTCTCCTCCCTGTCTGCCGCAGGCATGAGCACCCGGTGGATAACGCAGGCCTCTTTTCCTTCATGACATTTAATTGGCTGACGCCACTGGCCGTCTGTGCCCACAAGAAGGGCCAGCTCTTCCTGGAGGATGTCTGGCCCGTGTCACAGTGGGAGAGCTGTGAGACCAACCGCCACAGGTGTGTGTGTGTGTGTGTGTGTTTATGTGGTTTAACATTAACATCCCCATTTGGAGATAGAGATGCCATTATAACCAGTTAAAACAAGAAAATAAATCAGGTTACCTAGAATGTGAAGTTGTCATTTACATAGTGTTTATATAAGAAGAATTCGTCTGTTCAGGCCATTAAGGCTGACAGGACAATTCCACGAGGACTCACTGATTAGTTAATGACGCTCATATTAGATTTTAGACTCAAACGACATCATCTCTTAATGGAGGTCAGTCAAGATCTGATGATATGAAGTAGCCTATGTGACCAGATTGAGGTTACTATTATTAGAAATACTTCACTCTAGCTAGTAGAGTCATTTGTGTGTGTGTGTGTGGGGGGGGGGGGGGGGGGGGGATTGATCCATATCATTCGGGAAGTTATAAGTAGATAAGTGCAGTATGTAGCCTGCGTCATTGGCAGTGAACTCCGAACAGTGTGGGTCTAAATTGAGAGCGCAAGTCAAACATGCTGCATCAGTTGGGTGATGCGTCATAGCATTTCTCCTCTTCCAGCAGCCCACTATGTTCTTTTCTTCTTCTGCGTAATTTCTGATTAAACATTCTCAATATTATCTGATCTCCTTGACAACAGCCATATTGTCCTTGTCGGATCCGAAAAGAAAGCAACTGTTTTTTTTTTCATTGTCTAAATCACTCCCACACACAGCTTGTTGACTGCCTGTACAAATGCTTTTGTTGTAGTACGCTTCTGTCTGTTCAGGATTTTTATACCACAGTCGGACTGTCCGTAGATACAGTCTGGTTAGGGATGTATGTGATATAACTGTGTAAGTGGTGTGTCTGATTATGTGTGTGTCATAACTGTGTGTGTGTGTGACCATGTGTGTGATAAATAGCATATATGTGTGGCGTTAAATAAGCAGTCGCTGACCATTTTCTCCATCTTCGTGTGTGTGTGTGTGTGTAGGCTGACTGCTCTGTGGGAAGAGGAGTGTGAGGCGCGTGGGGACCAGGCCTCCCTGCGGCATGTGGTCTGGCACTTCTGCCGCACCCGGCTGCTGCTGTCCATCCTCTGCCTCATGGTCACCCAGCTGGCTGGCTTCAGCGGCCCAGTAAGTAACACCATCTCAGTGTCCTTTCTCTCTCTTTCTTTCTCTCTCTCCTCCCCCTCTCTCTCTCTCTGAGTCTCTCATTCACCTTCACGTAGATGGAAAAGGGTGTGTGCCTTTGTATGTGTGCACCCACCCAGCCTCTCCTGCCCCCCTCCACCCCCACCCCCCACCTCCCTTCCCTTCCCCCCACCTCCGAGCGTCCAGCTGAAGTGTGTAGGTAAGTCTGATGGGGCAGGGAGGAGTTGTACGCCACTCTTCTCTTACCCTCTTACCCAGCATGCATTGCGGCCAGCACAGCTCTGTCACAGGGTAATGTCCATGAAAGGCCCTTGCTTATAATTCCCAATGTGCTGCTGGTCAGTATGTGTGTCTTTGTGAGGGCAACAGAAGGAGTGGTGATGTGTTTTTCTGTAAGGATGCCATTGTGTTGCCTATATCAGGACCTTATCAGTGCCTTACAAATGAACAAGATGTCACCACCTTATGTAGGCATAGTTTTGTATGTTCGGTAAGTTTCAACCACTTAATGTCGGTGCACTGATTTTAGAAGCAGTGGACTTTCAGCCCATGGGAACTGGACCTGATTACAAGATGCTTTAGGGTACTCGATTAGCATCGTTTCCCTCAGACACAGTCAACTCCAGAGATGTTGTAGCTTACATTTTTTTTAAAGACTTCACCAGTAGTTCATAATTCCAGGTGGCACGCCAACATCTCAACAAGCTAACGCTCCACTCTGGAGTTGCCTGTTCCTGTTCTAAACGTCTAAACGTTTTGTAGCGCTGAGTTTGGCCTAATGCCCTGCCCATGCTCCGCTGAAGGACTAGCGCCCTCTAGAGGCATGTCACATGTAGTTGTGATCTCAGTTAGTCCTGAATCATGATTAGGTCAGCGCTGCACTCTCCTTACCCTGCAGTCAAATATTTGCATGCGTGCAAATGAGAGATGTAAATTTGCATGGGCTAGTGACAGTCTGCATATTACGAGCTGGAATCTCTGCTGGATAAGGCTTGTGCCGTCAAGATTTCTTTTTTTCTGCCCCTGTTGCCACGTGGCCTTATCAGCCAGACTTCTTTTCTCTTCTCTGCGTTCTATCTTTGTTTGTTCTTCTATGTCATCTTTCTGACACTACTTTTTGTTTTTGTTCTGTTGCTTTTGATCTATACAGTCCATTAGCAGTCTGACAATGCATTATCAGACAGTGGTCTTGTGTTTTTCAATTCGATGAAAGTCCTACGGTCAGTATTATCCCTGTCTACGTTAAGTGGACAGGGAGGACAGGTCTTAACCCAGCAGCTTTTTTCCAAGGAGAGCTTCTGTCACTGTCCCTCCCTGGGTTGAGCAGCGAGCTTCTACTGTCCCAAGCCCCCCTCCCTACTTACAAAAAAAAAAGACTTTTATTTTTAAACTATTTTGGCTGCTCCTCAGCCTCCTTTACACCTAAAGGCATTCCTGTCTTATGTTGCTGTGCTTATGTTAACCGATAACCTTGCAGCTTTTACGGGCTTTGTATATCTAATGCATTTATGCATCTTTTCACTGCCTTGATGATTCAGTAATGTGGGGAAGAGGGTGTTGGGGGTGCCGGTTTTGGGCGTCTGCAGGGACCAGAGTTCTCTGCTGGCCCGAGGGAGAGACGTGTGACAGAGGCTGTTCTTTAGACTCCACAGGGTGTCCCTTTTACCTGCGGAGAGCAATAGAACGCGAGACGGGCCCCAGAGCCTTCCAACAGCGCACAAAAAAAATATGCCTGTGAGGTAAGGGCACGTTTCATACGCAGGGCTGGATCAAGACTTCTTCTCTTTCTGCTCTCTTTTTTCTTTCTTCTCTTTTTCTTTCTCCTCCCTTCTCTCTCTTTCTCTCTCTTTCTCTATGTGTGCCTCTATCTGTGTCTTCCGTCTAAATCCATGAATTTGTTTTTGATGCTACAGTATTTGTTCTCATATGACAACAGTCTGCCATTAGAAGAAATGATTGTGATGAGATTGCTTGTGTGTATGTCTTGTTTTGTATAATGTGAAACACTGTTTTTTTTTTTTGCCTTGTATGTTTCTGTGCCATCTCGTTTAACACTACACTTCCATGTTCCCAGTTGTCTGGGACAGTTCAGTAAAGAGTTCTAACTTAAATGCCAAGGAAATTGGACTTTGATGTCTTACGAATGCTCAACCAGTGCCCGGACTGATCTTTCTTTTAAGTTTCATTTAATTTTTACGGGAGGGCCTATAGAATTCGAGGCCTTTCAGACCCTGTGGATTTTTGCCATGTCGAATGGACACTTGAATGGCAACCCTTAAGTCTCTGTGCCTTGAATAAAAAGCTTGCCATTGATTGGTTGGCCAGTGTATATGGCCGCACCATCAGAGAAAAGAGAGGGGAGTTGGTTTGGCCTTTGCCCCTCCTCTCTGGATCTCCTCTTAAACGGACAGTAAACGAAAAAAAAAATGACTTAAAATGTGATATCACACATTCCTCCGATGGACACACTGTCTGCCTTTCTAACACACACATGCATAAGAACACTGAAAGACTCTTCAGTTCTGCCATTTCTATCACAACGATGTCTACAGATGTGCTCTTTATGCTTTTCCTGTTTTGTACTTAATTTTTTTTATTTTGGTTGAATCATGAGCTGCTGCATTATGTTCACTCATTTATCATGTTCATGGGACTGTGTAAAGCTTTGCTATTTCAAACCAACAAGATTCAAAAGCCTTCCTTTTTACAGTCGCAAATAAACTTCAACTGTTGACTCAAACCATGTGGGTTTGCTGGGGTTCCCGTGTTTGTGTGAGAATGTTCTTGAGTGAAAAGATTATATGCATGTGAGCAGAATGAATGTTTTGGTCTGTGTGTGCGCGTGTTTGTGTGTTCGTACGTGTGTGTGCCTGTGTGTGTGTGTTTTATTTTTTTGGATGCAGAGATTCAGTGGTCAGTGGCTGTTTCTGTTTTTTTGAACCAGTGGCCACATCCAGTGTCCTATTGCCCTCTCTCTTTCTCTCTCTCTCTCTCTCTGTGCTCCATCCCTGTCCCCTCTCTCTGTTTTCCTATAATCAAACTGCTGATGTTAATTTTCAGGTGTTAAAAACAAAACCGCGTCCTCGTCCTCTACCCCAACCCTGGTCTGACTGTAGGTATACTGTCTTTGAATCCATCTAATGCAAACAAAGACCCAGAAAAGGGAGGGCAAAAAAACAAGAGAACCCATGTAAAAGTCATGTTGTGAAATATGTCTCTCCTTTTGTTCCCTCATTGGCCGTGGTCGGCATATTTCATTGTCTCTCTTGTTCTTTTCAAAGGATCTTAATAGAAAAAAGGGCCGACAAAGGTAAATGTTGAGAGCACGTTGTGTATGCCACGAGAACTTAGGTTGCTATCCTCTATCCTTAGTAGACTTTAACAGTTTTTCCCATGTCTCTAATGATTAGAAAAAAAACGTTACGGAATGATGCTCTTTTTTTAGATTAAACTTGATTGCGTCTCTGTCCGTCTTAAGTGAATGATGATGATGCTGATGCTGATGATGACGATGAATATGACGATGACTAATGTAGTGATGTTGATGATGATGATGATGATGTTGTTGATGATGAAGATGATGATGTTGATGTTGTCGCTGAGCTAGAGCTCTTGCCGTTTTCCGTGCTCTCAGTCACGCGCCGCTGTGTCCTGTCGCCTCCCTTGCTGCTCCCCCTTCCCCCGCAGGCCTTCGTGGTGAAGCGGCTGCTGGAGTACACGTCGCAGGGCGAGCCCGACCTGCCCTACGGCCTGCTGCTGGTGCTGGGCCTGCTGGCCACCGAGCTGGTGCGGTCCTGGTCCCTGGCCCTCACCTGGGCCCTCAACTACCGCACGGGCGCACGCCTGCGCGGGGCCATCCTCACCATGGCCTTCCAAAAGATCCTGCGTCTGAGGAGCCTACGGGAGAAGTCCATGGGAGAGGTAAGGAGGGATGGAGGGAGGGATGGATGTAAGGAGGGAAGGATGTAAGGGGGGAAGGATGAAGGGATGGATGGATGGAGAGAGGGAAGGATGAAGGGATGGATGGATGGATGGATGGAGGGAGGGAAGGATGAAGAGAGTGCAGAAGGGAAGTGGGGTAGATCTAAAAAATTTATGAAATTAAGAAGTTGATTTTGAGAGTCAGATGGATATGGAAACTGAAACAAAGACATGACTAGGTAAAAAGCACAGACGATTACGGAGAGGGGAAGACAGTCAGGGAGGGAGGTAAGTCTTGTTTGTTTGGACAATGGTTGAAATGGAGAAGTTAACTTGGAAAGTCCCATGCATGCTGTATGAAAATTGCGGCTAAGACATGATAAGGCAAATACCCAGTGCGGGTAATGAGACAACATAACCTGAGAAATGTTTCATGAGAAAACGTCTGCTGACCGATAAAACAACTAAAGCTTGGAAACACCAAGCCTGTGACATTTCATCTGTTGCACTATGGAGGTGTGGTATTGCAGTGTCTGAATCAGATGGTCTATACTTTGTGAAAGTCACTGAAATTAGATCCATTTAATAACATTTAACCTGGAGTACATGTTAGGGAAAGCCCCCACATTCCTCTGTGACATTAGCTATTTTAAAACCTCAGTCAAGTAAATAATTGAAAAGTTGTGATACATTTCCATTGGGAAGTCCCCCAACTAGAAATGGGATCCAAAAAAAAAAAAGGAAATGACTGACTATGTCTTCTTTACAAATTCATTCATACATTCGTACACGCTACACAACTAACTCTCCATTTTGTCCATGCCCTGGCTATTTTCCGCAGCTGATCAACATGTGCTCGAGCGACGGTCAGCGGATGTTCGAGGCAGCAGTGGTGGGCAGTCTCCTGGCGGGGGGACCGGTGGTGGCCGTGCTGGGCATGGTCTATAACCTCTATATCCTGGGCCCCACCTCTCTGCTGGGCTCTGCTGTCTTCATCCTTTTCTACCCTGCCATGGTGAGTGGTGCTGGTGGACAGATACGGGACCTTTGTTAGTTTAGAGGGCAGAGTGCAAAGTCTGTCAGCAAGCAACGTTCTTGTGCATGTGGCGTATGCATTGGGCATTGAGCGGACTCATCAATGTTTTCGCTTCAGTGTTTTGCAGTTATTCAGTAAGCTTTAGTTAGACAGACTTAAGACATCAATCAAAGAAGGTCCCTAGTTCTGTATGCAATCAAACCTAATCATACCATTGAGTTCTAATTCTACAATGTACAGTGACTTCAACGTTTAAAGATATTTATTTTTGGTCAGATTTCACACTTCTGTGCATAGTTGCTGTATATGAAGGTACTCTGGAAATTGAGCAAGCAGGCAACCATTCACAGACCTGGTCACACCCACTCAAGAGCATATATAGATACTTCAGAATTATAATAATAATAGACACTTCAGAACCCCATATGCTTTTGTAGATATGGTCAAAACATATACATTATTATGCACATTATGTGTAAGATGGACGTCAGGATGACAGTTCCTCTGACTCTCCTCTCTGCTGATCTAGATGTTTAGCTCCAGGCTGACGGCCTACTTCAGGAGGAGAGGCGTGTCCATCACGGACAGCCGCGTGCAGAAGATGAATGAGATCCTCAACTACATCAAGTTCATCAAGATGTACGCCTGGGTCAAGGCCTTCTCACAAGCGGTGCGCCGTAAGTATTGAATCCTCCATTGCTTCCAGAAGTTTCCGGGCACACCACCTCAATATTACCCCACTTAACTCGGTCTCTGTCTGAGGTCTGAGGTCTCAAGGGATGCTATATTAAGCAGCTCTCTCAATAGATATCAATAGAGATCACTCTCCTCTTAGAACCTTTCTGCACTATGTGTCTTAACCACAAATGTCTTGCTGATGCCAGGAATCCGTGAAGAGGAACGCGTGATCCTGGAGAGAGCAGGCTACTTCCAGAGCATCACCGTGGGCGTGGCGCCCATCGTCGTGGTGATCGCTAGCGTGGCCACTTTCTCAACGCACATGTTGCTAGGATACGACCTCAACGCTGCTCAGGTGTGCCTCTAAGCAGGAAGTGTGTATTTGGGATGGGAGTGTGTGCAGTGCTGAGCAGAAGATGGAAAGGTGTCTAATGTCTCTCTCTCTCTCTCTCTTTCTTGCACTGGCTGTAGGCATTTACTGTAGTAACTGTCTTCAATTCAATGACCTTTGCACTGAAGGTCACCCCGTTCTCTGTGAAATCACTGTCTGAGGCATCAGTGGCCATGGAGAGATTCAAGGTGAGTGCTGTGTTCATTCTGTCCCCGTTAGCCGCAAAAGTTTCAGCCGGCGAGACTCGAGTTTACAAGTGTTAATGACCGGGGTCTTCGAACTCTGAGAATGAGAACTGGGTTCCTTAAGCTCCCTCCCACCATCTCTGTCCATCACTTCCACTTTAATCTCGCGCTCTAATTCCCACTCGCCCCTTTGTCCCCGCAGTCTGATAGTTTTCTGAGCAGACGGGCTGTCTGTATGTTGTGCTAGCAGGAGTGCTGGGCCGGGCCGGGCTAGGCTTTGTTGGCAGGACATCTATGCGTGTCCTACTGGGGGCCCGGGCCCTCCTAATCCGGGGATCCGGGCAGCGCGGCCCGCGGGAGGTGTGTGTTTATTTTGGTCCAGCTGGAAGGACATTGGGAATGTGCTGCATCAGCTGCTCTGGGGGGGGACGCTGGCTTCACGCGCTGCCTGGCGCCCGACACTGTCCCAGTCTAAAGCCCCCCAACTGCCCCACCTCCATGCCCAAATGAATGACCTCCTCCCAGCACCAGCTACATATCCGAGCTTGACCTGATTCTCCACCCCAGTGCCTCTTTATCACCCACCCGGAGTCTTCTAGAACAAAAGCCCCAGGTTGGGGGGTGGGGGGGGGTGATGTCCTTTCCAGTGTCCCAGTTTCTGACGGCAGCCCTGCCTGTTGAGGATTCTTTAGGGATTAAATATTGAACAGGAGATGGGGTGAACGTGGCAGGGTGGGTGACGGGGGGGGCTTTTTGGGATTGGGGCAGAAGTGATGACTGGCTGGTGGGGTGATCAGATCAACTGAAGCCTGGGGGCACGCAGGAATTATGTGGAGGGGGAGAGCTGGCAAATCCCTGGAAAGGCTCAGTGCTGTACCGTACAGCTGAACCTGCTGAACCCTTCCCCTCTCTCCAGACACACACACACACACACACACACAGCTGAACCCTTCCCCTCTCTCCAGACACACACACACACACACACACACACACACACACACACACACATACGGCTGAGCCTCTCCCCAGTGACCTTCACTGCCGTTCTCACCCACCGCCAGCCAGAATGAACATTTGATACTTAGCTCCTCTCAGCTGAAAGGCCACTTGGCTCTAATAATTATTATTACCCCCGGGGGTTGGTATAGTATGCCTGGAATTTCAGTTAAAGGTTTATATTCTCAACTCTCCATGTAATATGATTATGTTATTAGGAGAAAAATGCAGAGTGAAAATTAAAGTAAAAGTATAGAAAAGTATAATCTAGACAGGAACTATAGAAAGGAGATTGAGTTAGAGTAAATCAAATAAGGGTTTTCTGATGCAAATTAAAATTTTAAAGGACCTGTATTGAATAGGAAATAATGTGATCCGTGATCTGTACGAGCGAATCTGTAGAGGTGTAACATGCCCGTGATAAGTCACATGACTTCCTCCCGCTCTCCCCCCCAACAGAGTTTGCTGATGATGGCCGAGGTGGAGATGATCCGCAAGCGGCCGCAGGACCCAAAGGTGGCCGTGGAGATGCGTGGGGCTAGTCTGGCCTGGGAGATGGTGGGCCATAGCGCCCAGCCCACCCCGCGGGGGACTCCCTGTGTTGGCCTGAGCCAGAGGAAGACCCGGCGGAAGCAGCAGCAGCAGCCAGCGACCCCGCTACGGACCCCAGTGCAGGTGGAGCAGACGGAGCAGCAGAGCTCCCAGCTGCTGGGGGACACCGGAGCCTCCACCCCTGAGCACCAGCCACACTGCGTCCCCACCGTCAGCCAGCGCCTGCAGAGGACCCTGCACTGCATCGACCTCACCGTGGAGCAGGTGTGTGTATGATTGTCTGTCTGTGTGTGTGTGTGTGTGTGTGTGTGTCTCTGTGTGCACACTAATGTGTTTACCAATGCCTATTGGAAAAATGTTAGTGTCTGTATGTTTATGAGGGCTGTAGAGAAAGTTGTTCATGCTTATTCTTTTCTTCTTTTTTTCCGCAGGGGAAGCTGGTTGGTATCTGTGGCAGCGTGGGTAGTGGCAAGACCTCTCTCATATCTGCCATACTGGGACAGGTGAGATGATCTTCTGCCCTTCAAACAAGTCTGTGTTCACTGTAGCTCCAACAGCATCACACTGTATCAAAGCAGCCAAAGTCATCTCAAGGAACATAGGCACATATAAAAATGCATACCTACCATGAATTGGCATTTGTTTTGGAAGATGGAGTCTGTCCGGCTATTCCATGTTTGGAGATTAACTTCTTGAATAACTAATAGTACAATCAAGAGAGAAACACTCTGATAACTGATGAAGATCTAGTGTCAGCTTGAAATGTCAGATAGATGAAGGGCCAATGCAGTCGTAATCTTGACCAAAACAATTCTTCTTCAGCACAGTTGTATTAGCAAGACACACGGCTAGCAAGAGTGCATAGAAATGACTCTTACCAACACAAACACAATGATTCAGTAGAAATGATCATCGCTCCTAATTTTCAGAAACATAATAACTTGTATTTGGCAGGTCAGTTAGAGCTGGCCCGCATGGCTCACCACAGGCCCACCCTCTACTTTCAACAACTTGCATTTATATAATGCTTTTATCAAAGCACTCAAAGAACTTTAGAGTGAAGGGGGAACCTCACTAACCACTGCCAATGTGTAGCACCCTCCTGGGTAATGCAGCTCTGAGGCTTGAATTGAATTTCCCCTTGGGGATCAATAAAGTATCTATCTATCTATCTAAGGCACAGCAGCCATTATGCACCAGAACACCACACCATGTGATGTTCCTCTAGCATCAGTGAAGAGCGTGTTTGTCGATGTGCTGAAAGGTGTGTCTCTGCCCCGCAGATGACCCTCCTGGAGGGCACAGTGGCCGTGAACGGGGACTTTGCCTACGTAGCCCAGCAGGCCTGGATCCTGAACGCCACGCTCCGTGACAACATCCTGTTCGGCAAGGAGTACGAGGAGGAGAGGTAAGGACCAACTGACGAGCTGATGGAGCTCTGGGACCTGGGGATGGGGGTGGGGATGGGGGGGGGGAGGGTCCACTTTCAACTGGCACAGACAGTAATTTACTCTAAGCTGCTGTCTGGGAACCAGAGGTCTATTTGACAGAAATAAATATTGCACAGACAAGAAAAAGATTTGGGATGTCACATTGATGACTCAGTGTAGAGAGGAGAGTCTGCATACAATTCTTATTTTTATTTTAAGAGTGTGTCTGTGCACGAGTGCTTCCTTTGTAATTCGATTGTTTGCATGGAATACTGCAGTACTGACAGCAGCAGGATGGCAGGTGGAAAATGATTCCAGACCTCTAGAGCTGGCTGCTCACTGATCAAGAAAAGAGTTCTGTCGGCATGTACACATCACACACAAATAAATTCAGAGCGCTTGAAAGCCTCAGAGCAAAATTACTGCAGCAAGAGGATGTTAAACAGTAGTATGCACAGTGTCCACTTCTATTCCTCACATCTGAGGTGATGTTCAGTAACGCTGCTAGACACGGGCCGAACGGGTCAAACGGCCAGCGCATTACTGTCAGCCGGTATAAATGTCGCTGGACCGGGCCGTGCCGGGGGGGACCTGAGTAAGCATGTGAGAGCCACAACCTGCTGAGTAGGGCGCCCGCTCAGATGATTAGGCGGACGGGACACCACAGCGCGCGCGGTTTAGTGGTGCAGTGTGGAATGTGGCGACCCTGGCTTCAATGACTCAGCAGTATTGCCGCAGTCAGCAGGGGGTGACTCAGCATTCTCTGCCGTTGTTTCGCACCAACGAGCCGGGGAAAGGTGACTCATCACGACATTGCGATGTAATGGTGTAAATAAACAAGCCTGATAAACACAAAGTCATTGATTTCTACAAGGGGGGGGGGATGAAACAGTGCAGCCTTTATCGTGCTTTGTTGTGGCCACTACTGAGCGAGTGAATGAGCTTCTGTCTGCTCTCCGTCCTCAGGTACCAGGCGGTGCTGAGTGCCTGCTGTCTGAGGCCTGACCTGGCCATCTTACCCTGTGCTGACCTCACAGAGGTGAGACCGCGTGGTGTGATGCTGTCAGGCTTTCATAGCCGGACACAGTTAGTGCTTTAGTTTGACATTTGAACTGCTCATTTAATAAATGTTAGTATAATAATTATCACCTATAATGAATAATTAGTTATTCTGTGCATTGTTTGATGCACTCTATACTACAGTATGCATTGCTTGGTGCATTCTACTCTCTGTATTTTTATTTTAGATTTTCATATTTTTACTGCACACTGTATATTAATATTGAATATAAATGACAGTATGTGTGTACTCCATATAGTGTGGATTTTATATATAGCTGTAGATAATCATCTCCATCCTGCGCTTGTGCTCATCTCAGATTGGCGAGCGTGGTGCCAACCTCAGTGGAGGGCAACGCCAGCGCATCAGCCTGGCACGGGCCCTCTACAGCGACCGCGCCATCTACATCCTGGATGACCCGCTCAGCGCCCTGGACGCCCATGTGGGGAACCACATCTTCAACAACGCCATCAGGAAGCACCTGCGCCAGAAGACCATCATCTTCGTCACGCATCAGCTGCAGGTAACCTGCGTAGCCCCCTACATGTGAACTTTGACCCCAGTATTAGCTTGGTGTGTCAACACCACGGCTTATCTCAATGCTAGATAAACCGGTCATTCAATGTTCTTTGGTTGTTTGGCTGGTTAAAAAAGATGGATGGACTTTAGATGACTTAACAAATCTGAACAATGGAATAGCATGTGTTCATATACTGTGTGTGTGTGTGTGTGTGTGTGTGTGTGTGTGTGTGTGTGTGTGTGTGTGTAGTTTGGCAAACTCTTCTCCATGGTTTGCTGTACTCTGACACTTGTGCACTTTGTGTGTGCAGTACCTGGTGGACTGTGATGATGTGATCTTCATGCGGGAGGGCAACATCACTGAGCAGGGGAACCATGAGGAGCTGATGAGCCTGAACGGAGACTACGCCGCCATGTTCAACAACCTGCAGCTGGGAGAGGCCCCCCTCATAGAGGTGACGGGAAGCACTACTACACAGAAGCCGTGTTTGTTTGTTACAGCTTGGTTGATGTTTGTTTTGCTGTGTGCCGTGTTTGTTTGTTACAGCTTGGTTGATGTTTGTTTTGCTGTGTGCAGTTTTGTTTGTTATTACCAGAGACTTTGCTGTTCTTGCCTTATCTTAAGATATTGATTTTGGAGGTCACTGAAGCAAATATTTTCTCTCCCTTTGAACCAAAAGTTAAGATTGTGCTAGGCAAGTGAGGGCTTTACCTTGAGCATTTGTTTTGTTTTCTTGCAGATACCCACTAAAAAATCAGGGAATTCACTGAAGAAACCTCTAGAAAAACCTAAAGCTGGATCAGTGAAGAAGGACAAACCAGTCAGCAAAGACAATGGTAGGCAACAGCTTCTTAGGCGCTTTTTTATTGTACGAGTATAATATTAGCGCTATTTTTTAATGAAATTCTATCTTAACATGTTGTGTCATTGGCAAGCAAAGTTTCTAGAACTCTCTGTTCTGTCACAGGTCAGCTGATGCAGGTGGAGGAGCGTGGCAAGGGCTCGGTGCCGTGGTCTGTGTACGGCGTCTACATCCGGGCCGCAGGGGGAGTGCTGGTCTTCCTCCTCATCCTCCTCCTCTTCGTCCTCAACGTGGGCAGCACTGCCTTCAGCAACTACTGGCTCAGCTACTGGATCAAGCAAGGCAGTGGGGTAAGAGAAAGAGAGAGAGGGGAAAGTGGAGAGGAAGAGAGAGGGAGGAAAGGAGAGGAAGGGGGCTCAGATGGAGGGATGGAAGAGATCTCTTGAGAGGAGTGTTGAGGTGGCAGATAGGAAGCTCTTTGTGAAGGATTAGCCCTTTCTCCCCTTCCCTACAGCATGGCTCTAGCTGCAATATTAATGTGACATGATTCACCTTTGACTGTGTGTGTGGTGTGTGCTTATTTGTGTGTTATCTTTTACTGTGTGTGTGCTCATTTGTGTGTGATCTTTGAGTGAATGCGTATCTAAATGTGTTTCCTGTGGTATTTGCCTCTATGGGTGTATGTGTATGGTATTTGCATTCGTGCGTGGTATTTCCATATGTGTGTGCGTGCGTGCGTGCATGTATTTGTTTGTGTGAGGTGTGTATGTGTGTGCATGCATGTGTATTTGCCTGTGTGGGATGTGTGTGTTTGTGCACTGCTGGATGGAAAGCTAATCAGTGGTGAGCACAGGTGTAAGTAGAGAGTGCTCTATTAATATTTCATGAGCAAGTGACCTTGTGAGGATACGTTTGGGGGTTGGTTTGCCCTCGTTAATGGGCCACGGAGCTGGCCCCAATTCACCAAATACCCCAATCCATCCTGTCAAATATAGATAAGTGGACCATATAATCAAGTCAGTTGATTCTCTTGTGACCAATATAGAGACTGTTGCCCCAGGCGAATAGAGGCTCGCTTTAATTACCCAAGTGAATGAAGTATGTCAGCAAGAACGAGGAGCGAGAGCCAAAAATTCAGATAGTCCCTGAGGGGCTGTGGTTAGTGTTATTATATGTAGACAGCACTGCTGTGCTGTAGTGCACTCTTATTAATGATTGTTTAGGCTAACAAGCAGTTTTCACAGAGTGTGTGTGTGCGTGCGTGCGTGCGTGCGTTCGTGTGTGTTAGAGAGAAAGAAAGGCTGGGGTGGAAGAAAGAAAGAAAGAGAACATTATGTGTGTGTAATGTAGAGGTGTAGACTGAGGTCCTGGTTGTTTTTGTTGTGTCTCTGTAGAACACCTCGGTCCTGGTGGGGAACAGCACGGTGGTGAGCGAGAGCATGAGGGACAACCCTTTGATGAGGCACTACGCTGCCGTCTACGCCATGTCCATGGGAGTTATGCTCCTGCTCAAGTTTCTACGCGGCATCGTCTTTGTCAAGGTGAGCTGTGTGTGTGTGTGTGTGTGTGTGTGTGTGTGGGGTGGGGGGGGGGGGGGGGGTCACATTACCTTCAAAAGAGGAGCATGTGTTTCCAAAGTGTTTCATCAGGGATTTGTGTGCTGATTGTTTCATGACGTTAGCATATGTGAAGGTGTATGTTTCTATGCTTTGGGGAAGAGATGTTCAACTTTAAAACGCCTCTGCATCTATATATTTTCACTGCATCATCACTGCACTTTTCATTGCGCTATGCATAGGTACATAATAGTTGTATAAGACCTACCTGTGAATTGTTCCCAGGTTACACTGAGGGCGTCTTCAAGGCTTCATGAAGAGCTTTTCCGGAAGATTCTTCGAAGCCCGATGAAATTTTTTGACACCACTCCCACTGGACGTATCCTCAATCGCTTCTCCAAAGACATGGATGAAGGTGATCAGAACACATATTGGTTGACTTTCGAGTAAAAACATCAACAAACTGACAAAAAGTTTGTACTACGCTAGTTCAGACATAGTCTAGAAGAAACTGTGAGCTTTTGTTTCATGTTTTCTTTTTTTTCCATTTACACGTTCTAGATTGATGTGTGCACTTCTCTTGAAGCTACTAGTTGAAGTTAGCATAATATTCCGTAGAGCATTCAAATGATATCATCTTCTCTCTCTAACTCTGCTTCCCCCTATTCTCATTCAAACGATTTCCTCTTCTCTCTGAAAAAAACCTCTCTAACTCTGCTTCCTCGTGTTCTCCACAGTGGACACACGGCTGCCCTTCCAGGCGGAGATGTTCATCCAGAACGTGATCCTGGTGTTCTTCTGCCTGGGCGTGATTGGCAGCGTCTTCCCCCTCTTCCTGGTGGCCGTGGGGCCGCTGGTGCTGCTCTTCATCGCGCTGCACATGGTGTCGCGAGTCTTCATCCGCGAGCTCAAGCGCCTGGACAACGTCACGCAGTCGCCCTTCCTGTCCCACGTCACCTCCAGCATCCAGGGCCTGACCACTATCCACGCCTACGGCAAGGGGGACGAGTTCCTTCAGAGGTGGGTCAGGACTGGGGGCATCCACTGGCGTTCTGACTGAGGGCCCTGGCTGCGTCTTCAACTTAATGCATTTAATTAACATATCAAATATATTTTCCCTATAGTTCACACAGTTGAAACAGTACATTAATTTAATTGAAAGCACAAGTAATTACTGGGCTGGAGCTGCTGTTCCATTCTATTCCATTGTAAATAGACCCCCTATTCCCTCAGCGATTCCCCAAGGCTCAAATATAAAACACAATATGAGTTGAGCATTTGATGCTGTTTTGGGGAAAAAAGAAGCATAATCTAATCACAGCCTGTCTGTCTCTATTTAGGTACCAGGGGCTGTTGGACCAGAACCAGGCTCCGTTCTACCTGTTCAGCTGCGCCATGCGGTGGCTGGCTGTGCGGCTCGACGTCATCAGCGTGGCGCTCATCAGCATCACGGCTCTGATGATTGTGGTCATGCACGGACGCATACCGCCTGCCTACGCCGGCCTGGCAATCTCCTATGCTGTCCAAGTGAGCCTCCAACTGTACAGCACATACAAACTCACACATACAGAGTAGAATGGTCAGAAGTGCTCCAAAATAATTATCCTGCCGAGTTGGCCTCAGAATTTTACAATGTGTAGTGTCTAGTTAAACCATTTTTTTTGTAGACCTTCAGATTCCATACATTTATCCCGTGGTTTTCTATACAGTTTTATATTAGACAATAAATGAGGCTTAAGGTTTCTGTTGATCTGGTAATGATGGGTTGATAGTGATCAGTTCTCCATCTTGTCTATCCTCTCAGCTCACAGGGCTCTTCCAGTTCACTGTCCGTCTGGCTACGGAGACAGAAGCTCGCTTCACCTCAGTCGAGAGGATTGACCACTACATCCAGGTACTGAGTGAGCCTGTGGTTAAGTAGGAGACTTGTGGGTTTGATACCATGGCCTGTCATCGGGTAAATGCCTATATGGGTATGTAAAACAGCATAGAGATCAGAGGTGTGTTCAGAATCGGCAAACCGTGGCAAAAGTTTGTGATGGCGGATATGCTTTCTCTGAATAGTTGAATTTGAATGATTTGGTGTAAACATTCCATTTTAAAGTTAACCCTTCATCCAGCTCCACTGTATGTTCTATGAGAACCACCTCCTCAATCTGTCTATGAGAGTTTGCGGAGAACTCAAGGCAAAGAGTGTTCATGAACGTTCGCCTGTGTTTCTGAATTTGAACTCAGTTTCACTGTGCACATCATCATGAAATGGAGTGATAGTGCAATCATAATGGTGGGAAGCTGTACAGTATTGATATACTTATGCCCAAATGCCCACAGGAGATGTTTCAACAACAAAACTGCCATTTAGGTTTATAGCCTCTTTGGAGACATGGCTGATTCCCATGCCAGTTATAGTTGGGTGGAGCCACTTGTACAAGCACTTTGAGAGTGAAATGGAGTGAAATGCTGAAGTCTTGACGTCGGTCTATCTGTCTCTCTCTCTGTGTAATTATCTATTAGTCTCTGGCCCTGGAGGCCCCAGCCCGGATCAAGAACAAGGCTCCGCCAGAGGACTGGCCCCACGAGGGGGAGGTGGTGTTCGACGACACGGAGATGCGCTACCGGGAGAATCTGCCGCTGGTCCTCAAGAAGATCTCCTGCACCATCCGACCCAAAGAGAAGGTCGGGATCGTGGGTCGGACGGGGTCAGGTGAGTCCAGCTCAGTATGAAAAGCTGCCTTCTCATTTAAACCACCTGTAATCCATCTCCAGAATATTCTATTTGAGTTTGGATGCACGCATGCTGATTCTAGTATGGTGCGGCAAACATGCAGCACTTTGCTTTCGTACAACTATGTGTCTCCTAACTTGTAAATGGACTAACAGGGATATGGATGTTTCATCATAATATCGGAAATTGGTACTTGTGTTGCTTTGTTCTTCTGCGGATGCTAAGCTCCTGTCTTCCCCTTTGGTCAGGTAAATCATCTCTGGGTGTGGTCCTGTTCCGACTGGTGGAGCCCTGTGGTGGCTCCATTAAGATCGACGGCGTCAACATATGTGACATCGGCCTGGCTGACCTGCGCAGCAAGCTGTCCATCATCCCACAAGAACCAGTGCTTTTCAGCGGCACAGTTCGGTACGAGGTCCTTTTTCATGTCGTCTTTGTGCAATACGCTTTGAGTAGCCTTTAGTGCTTAAAAGAAAAGTGCTGTATAAATAAATGTTTACTTCTACTTACATACTTTTCTTTCTTTCTCAAATGTACTGTGTTTCCTATATAGTGGGGCACTGATCTAATCCAGGCTTTGTCTCTGAACTGTGCAGGTCTAACCTGGACCCCTTCCACCAGTACTCAGAAGAGTCAATCTGGGATGCCCTGGAGAGGACCCATATGAAGGAGTGTGTAAGTATGGATGGATGGATGAATGCATCATCTTGGATCAGATTGCTCACAGAGACTAATACCACAGGCATCCACAAACACATACACACATTAGATGACCTTTGGATGAGGCTGACATTAGTTATAAGTGTGTGTGTGTGTGTGTGTGTGTGTGTGTGTGTGTGTGTGTGTGTGTTGTAGTATAGAATGGATGGATGAATGGATGCATCACTTTGGATCAGATTGCTCACAGAGACTAATACCACCAGCATCCACAAACACATACACACTACTTATATACAGCATCTAAGATCATTTTAGGTTCAAGAGGTTGTTTTCACTTGCTTTGAGCATTTCTGCTCTGCTCTTTGTCATAAAAAGAAAACAAACACACACATATACGCCCTGACTGACGTCGACTGTGCTCTCGTCCAGGTGTCTCAGTTACCCCTGAAGCTGGACTCGGAGGTGGTGGAGAACGGGGAGAACTTCTCCGTCGGGGAGCGACAGCTGCTGTGTGTGGCCCGCGCCCTGCTGAGGCAATGCAAGGTGAGCCACTAGCTCTTATGATACGACCAGCACACACACACCCCACACATATACACTCATGTGCACAGTCGCATATACATGAATGAAACCATAAACTCCGAAGAGAAGTTGTTTCTTGCACTCAAAAGAGCCATATTAAACATTTTAACACCGACAACAATACATATCAATAAAACAATGGCAAACATCCAACAACATTAAGACATCGATGACAAACATTCACACATACAGTACACGCAACACAGACACACACCTTTCCCCCCAGGACCGCCTCTAGTCAGGGGCCAGGGTTGAGCAATGTTACCACATGTTCTGACTGGGTGACCAGTTTTTTGAGAACTTTAATCATTAAAGTTCCCAAGAAACTTGTGGTTGGTATGAGAGGGAATGGGAGAGGGATCTTCCTGAATCTCAATATTGAATTTCCCCTTGGGGATCAATTAAAGGTATACTATGCAGGATTGGCGATTTCATCGCCGGTTTCGCTTTCACTTTTCATTTTCGCTCGTTTTATGCTTGCATATTTCTCTGTAGAGCTTCCCCTACAGCTTTAGCGTGTATATTTGTCAAAACTCCTCAATCGGTCAGTCTGCCGTGCCTTTTCATGAGACTTTACATGACACTTCCTGGAGTAGAGCATGGGTGCGTGCCCGGTGTCTCCTGAAGTTGCAAGTGTGGTTTTACCGCTACAGACCACTAGAGCGGCCTAAAAAAACACTGTTCGACTGGTAATGACTCATTTAATCATATATAACAGTATGGAACGAATTGATTAACTGAAAAACGTTGCATAGTATACCTTTAAGTATCTATCTATATTATGATCACAACAAGTCTGGGCAAATTACAAATTACAGTCAACACATCACCAAACGTAGGCTATTGGTTTTACCAAAAATATTTGCCAATATTTTTACGCCACAAAAAATACACACCTTTTAAATTTTTTTTATACAAAATACAAAGCCATTGTCTTCAACAAAATAAAATAGAAATGAGAAAATACTATTTTGTGAAGACACAAAAGGGCGCTCAGGGGTCTATAAATTAGTAAGCCTACTCAGGTGCTCTTCTGCTACGGGTGAGGTTAGAGCCTCTGCTAACTCTTTTTTCCTTTGAATACTATTTTGTATTTCAAATACTTGATTTACATGTATCAGAAATACTCTGATACATGTCCATTTATGTCCATTTTTATCCAATTAGTCTGCTTTATTATGTTGCCAACCCAAAATTTCTACCAGCCCACCCAAATGTAGAAGGCTAGAACCGGCCCTGTTTCCCCCATCCATGAGTCCTAACACAAGTCACAACAGGAACATCCTCACACATTTCTTGCCATGCACTGTATTTGTAGTAGAACTCCGCTTGTCTGACATCTGATCTTCATCTGTGTGCTCTCCACTCTCTCCATCCAAAGGTTCTGATCCTAGATGAGGCTACTGCTGCTATGGACACTGAGACTGACTCCCTGATCCAGGAGACCATTCGCGCTGCCTTCGAGGACTGCACCACGCTGACCATTGCCCACCGGCTGCAGACCGTGCTCAACTGCGACCGCATCATGGTGCTCAACCAGGGCCAGGTATGGCTTGTGCTGCGAGTGTGATTTGTGGTTCATATCGAGCTGACACCAGGGTGTTGAGTGTGTTGAGATGCTTCCATTTTTTTATGGCTCGACATGCTAGTGCTATGGCTCTGTGCAATATTTTTGTAAAACCATAAAGCGGGACACAGCCTTTGTTTTTTACCTTGTCCCTTTTTCCACTCCCCGATCAGGTTGTGGAGTTCGATGAGCCGTCCAGACTTCTAGCCAACGAGAACTCTCGCTTCTGCGCCATGCTGGCTGCCGTGGAGAACAAGATCTCTGTGCGTGGCTAAGAGAGGCGAGCGCGGGGCCCTCAGTGCGCTCCGTAGATGACGGGAAAGGACTCCCTTCACCCTCCCAGCAAGCTGAGCCCTGACACAACTCCCCTACTTCTGCTAACACAACCATGCACTGCTCTGCCCACGGCTTACGGGGGAGTTGTGCTGGCCAAACTCCATGGCAACAGGGTCCTGAGTGGAGGCCCTGGAGCTGTCCTGAAGAGATGCCTTTTCAGATATAGCGGTCATCTGGAATGGTCAGGATATCATCATTACTGTAACAATGTTCTAAGTATTAGTGGGAAAAAGGGTTTACACGTAGCTGTATTCATTCCATAAAGTCTGTTTTATAGAATATATCTCTATATGCATATATATATACATATATATATATATTTAGGTGAAAGGAGATATACACATGGTTTATTTTGTAAAGCCTCTGTATGTAAAACCATAGTTATGTCTTCTGTGTCTTCTACCACTCATGTCCTCACTGTCTTACTACCTATTTTAATCAGTTTATCTAATGACTTGACAAATCCACGGGTCACGTGTAATTCTTTTTTTTTTTTTTTTTTTTGATGTCTCGTGACTTGAACCCTGAACCCCTGGCTCAAGCAACTGGGTGCAACAGTCCCAAAGGGAGGTTGCAATCAAAGGAGGCTGGGGGATAGGGGGACTCTGGCTGAAGCCTTCTCTGTCAGTCACAGGTACTGGGGGCTTTGGGTAGAGGGGCCACTCAGCAGACTGACGGAGAGGCTCTGAGCTCTTTTGCGGCCTGCGAAGGCTGGCTTGGCACTGAATGGACTGGAGGGTTCTCTCCGAGAGAGACAGAGAGACCACGCTGCTCACTCCCAGTGTCCTTTGCGTCTCGCACCAGGGGCACAACCTCGACCCCTAAGTGAAGATGCCTTGTACATTATTTGACAGCCTATTTCCTTTTGCTATTTCTTTCTCTTTTTTAATTCTTAATAAAGCTTTTTTTTATATAATTTTTATTATTATTATTATTTAATGCCGTACTGTTAACAGGCTGTGCTATTGCCCTTGCAATCTACAGTGCTACTGGCTGGTCTCCTCAGCTTCCTCTGTTGGTTTGAGGTCTCTGACTGATGTTATTATTTTTTCCTTTTCTCTTGCTTTATGTTACAACAAATGCCAGTCATGCACAATCTGTTTTTTTTTTCTTTTTTGGCTGGTGTTGCACTGCTCAGAGCAGGCTGACTTTTTCATTCCTGTTTTCTGTTCTTGTAACCTTGTCTTACATGATAAAGATAAAGATATGGCAAACGGGTCTTTGAGAAGACCTTCTGCAGAATGTCCATCTGTATGTCATTTCTATTACATTTTTATAGCCTTAGCATGACTTCATCATTGCCTTGTGATGGGGGCTGGGATGACCAAGGGGATCTCTCTTTAAAAAAAAGTCAATAAAATTATTTTAGGGTCACACATTAATGTGAGTGTGTGTTTTTTTTGTGTGGGCTATGAGAATGTTTATGGAAGAGAGACTGAGCCGAATGGGATCGATCAGCAGGGGAATCCGAGACCAGAGGGACACCGATATCTTCTTTCCTAGGCTAGCTCTCTGACTGAGCAACACACTCATGCAGATAGGAGTGTGTAGGCCTACACACACACACACACACTTCTGACTTGCCCTAAGATAAAACGCTCATCCCATCAATTCTTAATTGCTGCAGTCCTCTCGAGTCTTTTTTTCTGCCACTGTGCAGGGATGTTGGCTCTTTCACGATGCATAGCCTACCATGCAGAACCACCCAGTAGTTTTGACCATTTGCTGAGTCATAGGTAATGGAAGTAGGCTACTGGGTATTTAGAGGTAGTCATGCTATTAGTCACTAGAGGAGAGTGTAATCTGTAGCCTATTGCGCTGGTGACAAAGGGAAGCCTTGGCTTAACTATTCTTATATGATTTCTATCTATGGGACTCGTTATGGCACCTGCTTGTTTTCTGATCACACATTATTTGGACCTGGATGGCTTCGATTAACCTGGCATCATTCTGTGGAGACGATCATGCATGACCTTTAATATGATAGGGTGCGGTATGCAGAGCTTTGGGAGTGAAATGTAGGAAAACCGTGACACCTAACGGTTGAGGAGGTGTACTACACAGACCTGAACCACAGCTGGTCCTTAGCAACATCGTCTCCCTTCTGTGAGCAGTCCTTCCCCGGCGCCGGGAACACTCCTCCCCCTTCGCAATCAACACCTCACCGCTGCCATCGAGCCAAGGACAGTCTCCAGGGCGACGAGGAAACAACCAAGAATAAAGGTTACACATTGTGTAACAAAGTTTCTATGGAGGATGGTCATTGGGCTTGTAAAAGGATATCCAATTCTACTGAACGTATCGCTTTCACACGGCGGATCCCTTTCCCCTTTACGCCCATGCTAGCTAAGTGTCAAACTACTTGGCGCAACAGATTTAAAACGTAATAGGCTACTACTTTGAATGACGTTAGTTACAGTAAAGGATGTGCCTCTTATCGAAGCATACGTCTTTCGTCCGTGGAAGAATATCAAGATGTTTTCGGTTTGTTTTTGGGGTCCGCTAGGAAAGCTAATTTGTAGTCTTTCCTCCCGAGGCTGTTGATGTCGAGTATTTTGAGGTGCTACCGAATTGGGACGAGGATCCCTCGGGTCGCCTCTGTAGCGCCCCCCTGCAGACTAAAAACTTTCCTCTCTCGAAGTGATTTCCTCCCCTGTTTTTACTTCCTGTTTTCTACGGGAGTCACTTAGCTCAGCGCCTTTCATTTCAACTTTTTTCTTTACGCCTGGTACTTCCAGAGTTTCTTCTGGCGAAATTTGTAACATCTGTAAGTTATCTGTTTCTTTCGATTCGTTCGAACGTGCGCAGTCAGAGCAGACTACATTCTTTGGATTTTAAGGAGAAATGCCTGGCTCGATTTTATGATCGGTCCCGATGGATTTCACATAGATTTGGTTTTGTTTGCTGGACTGTCCACTTAACCTATTAATTTTTCGCCTGCTCCCGTGCTTTGCTCTAGCCTAACTTACCCTTATTTGCTACAAAGGCAAGTCGATTACCAGAGCTACTTCTTATGGGTATTAATCGCACGACCTAGCTTAGGCTATCTTTAGTTCTAACGACTAGTTTTGCGGCTAAATGTTGTCGACGATGTTTAGTTTATAATTGATGTCTCTTTGAAAGTTATAATGGCTGAGCTTCAGCGACCGACGCTGTGCTGTTGTCGGAAAGTGCTGACGGTGCCCAGCAAGTCCTGTGAAGGCGGCCGGACTTTGGGACAATGTCGCCTGGTGGACATTGCATCGGCCTCCAACTTCCACAGCTTTAAACTTCGACACTTTCATCTTGACCTCCACCTCAACTTTGCTCTGAAGAGGATGACTGGGTGGCAGGTCCTCGAACTGGTGCCGATCCAACCTGGGGTGCAAACTCTGGTTTTGGATACGCACCCGTCCCTACACATCCATTCCATAGACTGCAAGGTACCCGGTACCGCTGGTTCCCCGGATATCTTCCTCTCACTTACATACCGTGTGGAGCCTTTCACAGACTACGGCTCCTCGCTAAATATTAGCCTGCCGGCCTCAGTCATTCGGCCGCACCGGGCTTTCCAGATCACCATCCGCTACACTACAACAGACGGCCCTGCGGTAAGGTCACTTCGGTGGCAGCTGTGTGTCGTTGACAAAATGACATTGATGTTGGCTAATAATAACCGTAATGGCATTCGGCAATTGTTTATAGCAGCAGGTTTAGTAATGGGAACCTGGGTGTATGCTTTTATGTCTAGATTAGCCTTTACCTCTATTACGTTAATAATCAGTCGTCCAAATAAATAATCAAATAATCTCGCAGCATAATGGATTCCTAGTGTCTGCTTTGGGACGTTATAAGGCCGTAGGGAAAGGAGAATGCAACAGTATTGGCTTTCAGAAAGCAATGCCTGCCTCTGAAAGTCAGCTCATTTTGTTCAGAGAGCTCCCTAGGCAGTTCCTGGGTCTGTGGAGTATTCACCACGGGTTGACTCATCATGAGGTCAACCTGACTGTCTCCCATGACACAAAATTGAGTGATGCTCCCTTTCAAAAGACAACTGAACGTCCACATCTCCGTGTCATTCATGCTCATTGACGGTATTGACACATCCCTACCCAACCAGTTCATGGAGCATATCAATCTCTCTCTGCCCCTTTCCCTCCCCCTCTAACTCTTTCTCTGTCACATGCACTCCACATGCACTCACAGGGATAGTGTTTTGCTCTTAATTTTCCCCTCATATCTGGCTTTTAAACGGGTCTCTGTTGGCCCTATCAATGCTTCACAGTGTCTGGCCACTTGAGGCCTAGCTCTCTGGCTGTGTGGCCATGTCACACAGTATGATCATTAAAGAACATGATACTGACGCTGTAATGAGGTGGGTGGGCAGTGCTGGAGAGATTATAGAGTCCTCATGTGTCCTCTATCCCCAACACACACACACGCACACACACACACACCATGTAAATCTTTTCCTAAATGTCTGCCCATTCCGATTGTGCCTTCATGCTCAAATTGTTCCTGATCTGGCATTTTATCATGTGCGCTCAGTTTTTTTGGCAATGGCTCATCAATGCTGTGGTGTTGTCTTTTCTCTGACCTTTGCCCTCACTGGCTGAATTTTGTGTGTGTGTATATGTGCGTATGTGAATGTGTGTGTGTATTGGAATGTAATGTGTTGCAGATCTGGTGGCTGGACGCTGAGCTGACGTGTGGTCAGACACGTCCGCTCGTCTTCACGCAGGGCCACTCCGTGTGCAACCGTTCCTTCTTTCCCTGCTTCGACACACCGGCCGTCAAGAGCACCTACTCTGCCACAGTGCGGGTAAGGCCTTGATCTCCAAGCGTGCTCCCACACTCTCCATTTTTTGCCATCGCTCTTTCCCCTGTCTCTCTTTCTCTCTCTTTCGGTAATCTTTCTCACTGTGTTTAAGAGCAGCTCGTAATCTGGCTTGCACCGCTGCTTTCCCTCTGTTTTCTCTTAATCTCATTCTGTCAGTAATCCTAATCTTTTTAATTTGCCCTCTGTCTGTCTCCAACCACACGTCCGCGCATCGGGCCGGCTCTCTCCTCTCGTTCAATCTCTCTGTTTCTGCTGTACTTTGGTCGAGCCGTTGTTTTGCCCACTGTCTGGATTAATCTCCATTTCTCCTTCTCTTTGTGCCCTGTAAATCTCATGCTGTGCTGTAGTCTTGTTCTGCAGTCTTTTTTTATTTTATTTTTTGTCATGGTCGGTCTCTGATTTTTGTATTCACCCTGTCTCATTCATTTATATATGTTTTTATGTTTTGGCATGACATTGCATTATGTCTGTGTGTATGTGTTTTGTGTGTTTGTGTGTTTGTTTATATGTCCATGTGTATGCATTTGTGTGTGTGTGTGTGTGTGTGTGTGTGTGTGTGTGTGTGCGCGTGTGTGTGTGTGTGTGTGTACGCTGTAGGTACCAGAGGGTGTGACGGTGCTGATGAGCGCGTCCCGCAGCGCGTACTCCAAGCAGGACCGCGTCTTCCAGTTCTCCATGGAGTTCCCCGTGCCTGCCTACCTGGTGGCGCTGGTAGCAGGTGACCTCCAACACGCCGACATCGGGCCCAGGTGAGAACAGAACAGGGGGCTGTACGGGGTGGGGTGGAGGGGGGTGTCCCATGGAGCTAAGGTCATCAACTTGAGTTGAAGTGATGAAGTGAGACAGTGCCTGGAAAATTCTGATGTAGACGAGAGTGAGAGACAGCGAGACAGAAACTGAGGCGAAGAGGGAGCGATCGAGAGAGATAGCGAGGATGGTGAGGGGCTGACGTGACGAAACTGACACAGAAGGTGTGAAAGACAGAGAGTCGGTAAAGGAAGCCACTGGTCGAGCGATGCCTGTTTGTGTGGTTATAGCTGTGGGTTTTAGGTGTGTCAGAGCGAGAGTGTGTGAGTCACTCGGGCTCACTCAGCAGTCCTCTGGACAGAAGTGTACTGCACTTTCAAATGGAGTCATTACTGTGTTTCTCTTGAAAAACACACACACACCTCTCCTTTCCTGATTTAATTTCCATCTCAACCTTTTGCTCTACTTCTCTGTCTCATTTCCTATTCATTCTTCTCATTCTTTTCTCACCAATTTCGAAACGAATGATGATTTATTGACATGAATTGCTAAACTCTTTGTTGCCAAAGCTTCACCAACTTTACATTGATATTAAAGGCTCTGTGCAAGATATTCACCTTAATATAACCTTTACGAAGCCCATTTGATGGTAAACTAACTTGTAAAAGGGGAATCGTTCACCTAGCAAAGCCATACAGCATAGCTGTAGTGAGTAGAAAAAGAGAGAACCAGCCATGCAGTTTCAAGAATAGTCGACCAGAAGACTTCTCGAGAGAATCGCGAAACATTACCTTGTCGGTAGATATAGCTCTTTGGAGATCATCATCATCATAATCATCATCAACTCTTTTTTGGATTCAGGGAGAAATTGACTGAGCATAAAGGTTATTTTACAGCAATGCCCTGAGTTTGCTCTAGGTTTAGATGTAAGATTAAGTTTTTGCCTGTTGTTAATCCTTCACCTCCACCACAAAAGCATTTTCATTGTGTACACAGGGGGAACAAGCCAAAAGAAATGGGCTATTTACAACGACAGCGCAACATAAAACTATTTCTATAAGTAATAGAACCACACTGTAGAAAATATAGATTTTTTTTTAATGATCTCTCCCGCTCTCTGTTTCTTAGGAGTCGTGTTTGGGCAGAGCCGTGCATCCTCACCTGTGCGGTCAGTAAGCTGGGAGGCAGTGTTGAGCGCTGGCTGGCTGTGGCAGAGGGACTGTTTGGTCCCTATGTCTGGGGAAGGTTGGTTCTTTTCTCTTTTGTTTGTCACACACACACATGCACACACACATCATTATGTAAATGGCCATCATGCAAATTAGGGTTAATACAGGGGCTGACGTCATTATGTACACACCTACACACTTACAGGAAATATATATGAACATACACATACCCGTACACCAGTTTACCTCTTGTGCTGATGTATTTAGCTTTTATATTAGTACATTTAGTACTTCAAAATAGTCTCTCAGTAATTATCCTCTCACTGCTTTTTTGAAAGGGAAAATGGAAGTCAGGGTGGTTTTTGGCATGTCAAATGGTGACGTTTAGTCAGTATGCCTCTGTGAAAATTGTCTGGAGAAGGTCACAGGTCACAGGTCTCAGTTGAATCTGAGGTGTCCTCTCTGGTTTCAGATAGCTTTGCCCCATATACTGTATCTGGAACCGCATTGTATTTTTTTGTTATAGGCCATGTCCCTTCAACACTTATGTACACTTTAGCTCTTGCATCAGTCCATTTAGTATATTAGTACAGTTAGTATTATTAGTATTAGTAGTATATTAGTAGGTTGTTCCATGTCAATTCAACACAAAAAAAATGGTGGATTCAGTATGATGGTCTCAGATTTTTGTCCTAACAGTCCCGTCCGTGTTGTATGACTATCATAGGAAAATGTCAACCTGATATCTTATTTTGTTGCTGAGATGTGCCTTTGCAATTATGGATAGACACAGCCTAGCTGTTTTTTTATGTGTACGACTTTTTCAAATATCTCTTTCTCAACGAAGCCATATTCCCATATTTTATTGCTGGGAATTTGCTCACTGGGTCATCTGTGGCCTTGGTGTGGCATGGCATGGCATGTCAACTGAAAAACCTGAAATAGTCATGGTGGTTTCAACTTTTGGAAATTGGAAACCCAATTTTTCTTGTTTGTGGTAATTGCAGGCTACCCTGTAGACATCTTGAAAGTGTTAGATGAAACTTTTGTGTTTTATTGTCCCCTTGGAACATGTCCTGATTAGTACATTAGCACTTAGGCCTGAAGTGATCCATTTGAGGCATCGACTCTGTCTGGGCCTCCGCTGTTTTTTTCACCAGTGACAACATAATGTTTGTAGTGACTGAAGTAGACAGATGATTCCATGTTGTCATCGTCCATCTGGAGTCTGATTGGCCTGTTACATCCGATTACTCACGACGATGAAAGCCTGAGACTCATCGCTTGGATACCCCTGCCCCCCCCCCGCCCACCTCCAAAAAAATACCCTTCCTGATCCGCAGGCTGATGTTTCCCCGAGCGCTTTGGAGCGCTCGCTTTGTCCTAGATTCTCACTCTCACTGTCATGTCTCCTGCACTGCATTAAAGCGGTCCAGTTAGCCATTAGCCATTCATCCATACAAATCGAAACACACACACACACACACACACACACACACACACACACACACTCACACACACACTCACACACACACTCACACTCACATACACGTACGTGAACACACACTTAAACCTCTGTGGGAATCTATTGCTGTTGACAGTGGATGGCATACCGCTAGTTTCTGCGATCAGTCCATTGTGACAAGCCGAGTCTCGTAGCATTAATGTAATGACCAGTCAAGTGACAACGGTTGATGGGTCGGCTCAGGAGATCAGATTCAGTGCAATCTAAGATACTGTGGTAGTAACAGGCCGAGTCTGAAGAGGATAACATAAAGTCTGCTCAGTCTGCCTTTGGTATCAAATCAAATTGAAGCCTGTACATAAGCCTGGCTAACTGTTGGATACTACGCCTTTTGGTTGAACACATTTTTTTTTTGAGCCATTTCGCCTTAACCAAATCCCAACCCATTAGTTTGCTGTTAACATAGTGTCAACATGTATGTTGTTGTTGATGGTTCATAATCTGAGCATCTGTACATCGTCCATATAGGAGACCATCCAAGTAAATTGCGACCCAACATAGATATGCTTTCACATTGTCAGGCGTTCAGTGGTCATTGTATTGAATCGCCCGTGTGTTTACCTTTCTCTCGGCCACAGGTATGACATTGTGTTCCTGCCTCCCTCCTTTCCCATCGTTGCCATGGAGAACCCGTGCCTGACGTTCATCATCTCGTCCATCTTGGAGAGCCGGGAGTTCCTGCTGATCGACGTGATCCATGAGATCGCCCACGGCTGGTTCGGCAACGCCGTCACCAATGCCACCTGGGAGGAGATGTGGCTGAGTGAGGGCCTGGCCACCTACGCACAGAGACGCATCACCACCGAGGCTTATGGTAATAACAAGTAACCAACACAAACACACACATATGCACACACACACACACACACACACACACACACAAACACACACACACAGAGAGAGAGAGAGAGAGAAGAGAGGACACACACAGACTCACAGAGGGAGAGTGGGAGGGAAAATAAACACATATCACACATACTGATGTACCTACCTACATACACAAATATATGATAAAGACACACATTCAACATATACACAAATAAGGCTATCTTGGCTTTTTGTCTCTTCTTTAGCAAACAAAATATGCAAGCCATAGAATATAATTCTAAAGTATGGCACACACTGAACTTGTTTTTCTTTTTACTTCTTCTATTTCATCAAACCGGCAGAGATTGTAAACAAAAAGGCAGTCAGAGAGTACAGTTGACAGCAGCGTCTTTTTAACTTTTGACCCTGCTTTCAGGCTAACACGCACACTCATTGGCACACATGCTTGCATCCACTCATGCACGGATGCACACACTCAACCACACACACACACACATGCACACACTCTCAACCACACATGCACACACACTCACACATCCTGTACTGAAGACACAAAAGTTCCAATCTTGTCCTCCACCTCATCATAGCGTTTATACAATTTTAGTAAGTTATGACCGAAGGTTAGACACTACACATCGACTCTAATGCATTGATTACTTGATTCATTAAAGCCACAATCTGCACTGAACTACACTCACTTAAGCACACTCAAGCACACACATACACGTACTTGCAGAGCATTATGCTTAGTAACTCATTCCTGTAAAGTGCATCCTAACCAGCCTAAAACCAGGCAGGCACATCCCTCTGCTCAGTGAAGCGTCATGTCAGTACTTGTGTCACCCACATCGTGCAGTGCACCCCACACGCAAACAGCGCTGGGCTCAGTCAGTTAGTATTGTGGTGGTTTCTGGTAAGGATACAGAAGAGCACGCAACCCCCCATAGGCAACACTATACTCACTGAAGCATTATTTCAGATGGTAATGACCAAGAAACATCTCACACACACACACACACACACACGCATGCATTCACACACACACACACACACACACACACCTGCTTACTCGTTTATGGAATTGCCATTAATGCTGATTTGTGTTCTCAGGCGAGGCCTTCACCTGCCTGGAGACCGTGTTCCGTCTGGACGCTCTGCACAGACAGATGCGTCTCCTAGGAGACAACAACCCCGTCAGCAAACTCCAGGCCAAGTTTGAGCCAGGTATGAGCAGCACAGGAACCCTCTACACACACACACACACACACACACACACACACACACACACACACACACACACACACACACACATAACATAAGTCATAGTGAATACACACACAAACACACATACACACATACACACACACACACACACACAAACAACAGTCATACTAAATTTAAAGATGCATTGCATGCACACAGAAGAGTGCAAAGTATACACTGGAGTGATCATAAGACTGCAACATCACACGGCTCGGTGAATTACATGGATAAGACAGCCACTGTGAGCCGTGCACAGCCCGGCCGTTCTTTACAGTTTCACTGTAAATAAGGAGAGGACAGCCGTCTCTTCTTCTTAGTCATAAACCAGGGACGTGGAGCTACTAAAAATACCCCGGGAGGGAAAAAAAGACGTTTCTGGTGAACGCATCAGTGCTCGGAGAAGCCTGATCTGCCAGGGCTTGTTGCTGTGCGGCCTCTGCTCCTGTGTAGAGGTTTTAGACCGGACACGGCATGGGCGGTTTTGTCCGACAGGGGATTAATTCCGAGTTTCCTTGTACTTGTTCTCCAGAGCGATGGGGCTACACGTCGTCAGTTTTGTGCTCTGTTTCATACTGACACACCTGCTCGAGGGCGCTCACTGTGTTAAATCCCTTTAATAGCCAAATTGAGTTTCGCTGGCGGAGAAAGACAGGGGAAATGTCCAAGGCCGAATTAAGATTCCTGCTAATCTTGCTCCATAATCCTGTGGAATCTGGGGGTATGGCTCTAAGAGTTGAGAAAGAGGTATTGTGGTGTTCATCTGGAAGCACATCAACAAAGCTTGTGATTTTTTAGCCAACATCGCGCTTGTTAGTTATGACACCTTTTATAATGCTTTCGTTATTTTCTCTTTCTCACTCATTCACACACATGCTCACTTTTTCTCTCACACACACACTCACTCTCTCTCATACACACACACACACACACGCCCGCCCACACTCACTCTCTCTCTCTCTCTCACACACACAAACCTCACTCTCATGTACAGGTGTGAACCCCAGCAGTCTGATGAATCTGTTCACCTATGAGAAGGGCTTCTGTTTCGTCTCCTACCTCTCACAGCTCTGTGGCGACATCAAGCGATTCGACAGCTTCCTGAGGGTAAGCAGTAGTAAACACACACACTCTCTCTCACACACACACACACACACATACACACACACACAGTTTAAAGAGACTCACACTGACCATGTATGTTTGTGGACACACATACATTACACTGACTATAGAGCTATACTTACTGTTGACTTTGTTAGACCCACACAGCACCCTCCCACCATCTGTCACACACACACACACACACACACACACACACACACTCTGTTAATCATTCCCCCTGAGGCTGGGGCTAACTGAGGCTGGTTCTCTGCAGGCCTACATTGAGAAGTTCAAGTTCAGCAGCGTGGTGGCTCAAGACCTGCTGGACTTCTTCCTGGGCTTCTTTCCTGAGCTGAAGGAGAACTGTGCGTCACAGAGAGAAGGTGAGCGTGAGAAACACCCGATTCCTACTGTTGTTTAAATGTTTTTCCAACACTTTGTTGAACAATACATCTAATAGCCAGACTCGTTTGGGGGTAGTTAACTTACAAAGACGTACCTGAGACCATACTGCATTTTGTTGTCTTTGTACTTGTACTCTGCACAATGATAATAAAGTTGAATCTAAAGCAGTCTAATCTAATCAGGCGGTCACACCCTAAGATAACGGGGAACTCTCTTTTATACACTTATTGGAATAGTCCTGAATCTTTGGCCATGCAAGACAATACAGTACATATCTCATCCATATCAAAACTAGTTGAACACAGTGTGTATCTTGCCTTGTACGTGGTGGTGGCCTGCATCGGGCAAACAATCGCCACTTCCATTCCTCAAATACCTGAAGGCTGATGTTCGCTAGCCTCCTCACTGTGGTAATGATCATCGTAGCACTCCCTGGTACTCAGGTTAACTCTGAGAGCAGAGGTTAAAGATAAAGAATGCCCTCGGCATTCCAGAGAACTTATAGCATGACTTGATGCAAACCATATTCTCACATAAAATACGAATAATGGAACAATGATCAAATTTAGTTTAGAGTTTTATCATATGCCCGTTACAGAATAATCAAATAATAAGATCAAAATGAAAAGTCACCCCCCCCCCCCCCCCCTCCTCTCTCCTCATGTCTCCTCTCCTCAGCACTCATCTCGGTGAGGAGCTGCTCCTGCCGTGAGAGCCATAACAAACAGAGGGGGGTCAAACTAACTTGGAAAGTGGAAGATAGAATGTAAATAAACAGGAACATGATCCCTCCTCCCTCCTCCTCTCCTCTCCTCTCTTCTCCCCTTCTCCACGTCTCTCAGGGCTGGAGTTTGAGCGCTGGCTGAATGACTGCGGACCCCCCCTGTTCGAGCCCGACCTGTCGGCGGGCGGGGTTCTGACCGGCCCGGTTCAGCGTCTGTGCGAGTTGTGGGGCACCGACGCCCCCGACACGCAGACCATCACAACCTTTGACCTCTCCACGTGGAGCACCTTCCAGACGGTGCTGTTCCTGGACCGCCTGCTGGACCGTTCGCCGCTTGCTCACGGTAGCTAAAAGCTTTTCTGTTTGAGCTCTGGGATTGGATGTGCATATACTGTGAATGTGATTAGTTTATACATCATATCAAAAGCTGGTTTTCTTACTATTGACCACTACTGTTGATGCGCTAGACTTTATTACTTTATTTATATATACTTATGTACTTTTATGCTTTATCATGAGCAGAATACACATTTTGAGAATCAAATGAACAGTCTAACATTTTTTCCATGATGTATTTTTTTTTTGTTTGGTAAATGCAGTCTGTGAATAGTAAATTAATTTTGTGTAGAGTGAACCTCATGCGTTGGTTGTGAAGGGAGTGATATGGTTGTGAGGGTGAATCTGATTGGCTCGCCTGTGCTCTTGTGCCCCTGCAGAGGTGATGAGCCAGCTGTCGCACAGCTACTCGGCCCTACTGGACGGCATGAACGCTGAGGTGCGCATCCGCTGGCTGCAGATCGTGGTGCGGAATAGCTTCTACCCTGACCTGCCACGCGTCCGCAGCTTCCTGCTCAAACACGTGAGTCAGAGACAGGGGGAGAGGACGTTTACGTGCGTTCATTTAGAATGCGCTTTTATTCAAACAACTTCTATGATAAGGAATGATATTCAAGTTACAATAAAGAGGAGACCATAGGTACTAACAATAAATATTAGAACACGAGGAATTAAGAGAGAGAGATTAAGTCGAGGGGGTTTGAGGTGCAGATACCTTTTTAAACTGGTCAGCAACACTTACTGTGGGTGTCTTCACAGGATAAACAATCTACCAACCACAAACTAAACCGAAAGGAGCCAGAGAGGTCACAGTGTTGTGCAGGGTAGATTCTAATACAGTGGGGGGAGGGGGTTTGTTTAAGGCATAATATTACATCTGTGATAAACACAAAAAAGCATGGTAATATTTTACTTGAAGGTATCTACATAAGAGTGGCATGACACTGTCATGACACATGAACCCTAACTCTAATCCTATCCCGAACCCTAACTCGTCAAAAATAATGTACACTTAATGACAGAAGCGTTATGTCGTTAAGTCATCGTTTATGACTTGTTTATAATGTTTATGACACGTTCATGACTGTGTTGTGTCACTCTTATGTAGATACCTTCAAGTAAAGTGTTACCAAGCTTTTTTTTTTGCATTTATCACAGGTGTAACATTATAGTAAAGTGTAACCAAAAGCTCTTGTTGGAAGTGTAAGCAGTGGTGACAATGACCTAGGAGCTGCCACTAACCTTAGCGGGATTTTTTCATGTACTAGCATCACTACCAAAGCCTTTTCTGCTGTTAGGAGGCCTTCAATTTTCTCAAAACGAACCCCTATTCACTTAGTTTTCCCTCAATCCATGCATTACTTATTAATAAGTATAAAGGCAGCCTTCAGTTGGGAACGGAGTCTTCATTTCTTTTTCAGATGCTAATTAAGCCAACCCCTTAATTATTCTCAGAATCATACATATATCTGCTTAATATTCCTTAGAAAATTCTCATACAAATGAAGGGTTTAGCTTTCACAGAGAATTGTCTTCACTGGCACAGATGGCCCTTAATTCATTAGACACTAGCTGGCTAAGACACAAGCTTGGTGGAATATGTGGGGAGATGAGAGGAGACGAGAGGAGACGAGACGAGACGAGAGGGAGGGAAAGGGCAAATGCCAAGCCAAAGCCGCGCCACCACTGAGCGCGCTCATTGTGCTGGAAGAGTGGACACGTGTAAGAAGTGGCGCGCTGGCTGCCATCGCCGCCCTCCCACAGACACAGACCGTTGTCTACAGATTCATTAATAAACCAGCGGGAGCATCAGGTCAGGAGGGAAGCTGCTGACCTCCCTCACGCTCAGAGACAGACAGAGAGAGAGGAACAGAGTAGGAATGAATGAAAGAGAGAGAGAGAGATAAACAGACAGACAGACAAACAAATGGACAAAGAGAGAGATAAACAGACAGACAGACAAACAAATGGACAAAGAGAGAAAGAAAAAAACAGAGATGGATGAACAGACAGACAGAGAGAGAGAGAGAGAGACACAGACAGCTGGATGAACAGAGAGAGATGGGGGGTGGAAGAGGAAGCCTCAAAGACACGCAGGGAGGATTGGACTGGAGGAGGGGACGTCTAGTCGGAGCAGCAGGTGGAGAGGGGAGAGTTGGCGGCTGGCGCCAGGTGTCGGAGGACTCCAGTCCCTCCCCTCCTGCCCTTATCTCTCTGACCTTTCCCTGCCTGCCTGGATGGGCCACACAAGACAAGCAGGAGATTCAAGGCCAGCTTGCCCACAGGCCGTGCCAGTGCCGGGGTGAGACATGCTGATGGTAGCGATAGGCAGAGGTTCCGGTGGGGGATGGGAGCAGGGAGAGAGGGATGCACAGTAGTGGATGGCAGCACAGAGAGAGGGATTCATGTAGAAATGCTAGAAATGGGATGAGTTAAAGTACTGAGACTATGTGAAGCAACCCTGTTTCTCTCCCACGTTTTCCCTTGGTTCTCCTGTTAAGTCTACTCCTCCTCCTCCAGAAAAAAGGCTGCTTATCTACAAAACAGCCACTCTGCATTCCTTGCACGGGAACCTTCACACACACACAAACACACACACACACACACACACACACTCTCAGACAAACTGTGATGGACAGTGTCGGCATCAAACTTTAACTTTAAAACCTCTTTGGGTTGTTTTTCTTTCTCCCTGCACTGTTATCTTAAACGTTGTGTTGACGTCATTGCTCCGAGCATGGTTCTTTGTCGGGGGAGGTCCAAGCTAACAGCTTTGACCAGCTGGAGCTGGAGTTTAGCACCAGGGTGTTCTGACCAGGGCCCATCCTGAGCTGTCTGTCATAAACGACAGACGTCAGCAAACGATTTGGAGGGGAAAAGGAGTCAAAGTTTAAACCAGGGCGGTTTATGCTCAGCAAAGCATAGCATCTAAAACACATTCGGGGCAAGGGTCTGGGGCAGATTAGGTCTGATCGTGTAAGTGTGTTAAGATGGTCTCATTACAGGTTAACAGGGTTGGGGGAAAACAGCTGAAAATGCAAAGCAGTTTTTTGGTTGTGACTATTCATTTACAGTTTGGTTTGTATTTCATGAAAAAATGCTATATCTCTCTCTCTGTTCTCTCTTTGACTCTCTTCCCTCTGTCTTCATCTCTCGCTTCTCTCTGTATCTCTCTCTCTCTCTCTTTGTCCTCACTTTGTCTCCCTCCCCTCTCTCTTCGTCTCTCGCTTCTGTCTGTATCTCTTCCTCTCTCCCTTTTCTGCGTTCTCCCTCTCTCAGACCTCCCGCATGTACACGGTGCCGCTGTACGAGGACCTGTGTGGCGGGGTGATGAAGTGCTTCGCCGTGGAGGTCTTCTACCAGACGCAGGCGCGCCTGCACCCCAACCTGCGCCGCACGCTGCAGCAGATCCTCTTCCAGACCAGCGCCGCCATGTCCACCGTCGCCGCCCTGCCCTGCACCCCGAGCCCCACCCTGGACGCGCCGCCGGTCCTCGCCCCGCCCGTTTTGGCTCCCCCGACCACCGGCCCTGCGCCCGCCGACCCCCCGGCGAACGGGACCATTGCGCTGCGAGACGTCAACGTTTCCGCGTGACACCGGTGGCGTGGGGGGTGGGGGGGGCACGTTGCGACCACTGTGACAGAGGGCGGTGTCGTTAAAATCTCCCAGAGAGGAAGATGGAGGTAGTGAACGGGAGCGGTCACGGAGGAACGAGTGACCGTGGAGATGGAGGAGAAGCGAGGGATGAACGATGGTGAAGGCCAGAGAAGCGGCAAAGGATGAGGAGAAAGATCTGGAAAGGACTTGAAACTAAAAAATGACTTGTGCACCCTTATCGTGCCTGATTGAGACTGGAGGGAGGGAGGGAGGGAGGGGAGGATGGGGGATGTGAATGTGTGAGGATATGCGTGTATGTGGGGTGGGGGGTGGGGGGTGGAGGGGGTTTACATGCGTCAGAGGACCAGTTCTCACACACTCACTCGCATACACATTCACCAACACTGGGTTATTTATATGTCATAAGCTAACCGTTTACGCTGCTTTTGGTGAAGCGACAGAACGAAGAATCTCTCCTTAGGGTTGAATTGATGCTTAGACTCAACTGTTTTGTGTGTGTGTGTGTGTGTGTGTTTGTGTGTGTTTGTGTGTGCACGAGTGAGTGAGTGAGAGAGAGATGTGTGTGAGTGTGAGAGCACGCTAGATAGACCCAAGTGATCAGTATGCGTGAGAATGTCTGAATGTTTATAAGTGACACGTTGGCTTACCTATGCACAAGTTCATGAATGTGTGTGAGAGTTAGTGCGTGGACCCTGGACCATTTCTTTTTTTTTCACTACAACTTGGGGGAAGACCTGGCCACTGGGATCAGGTCAGCCAGTGACATGAAGGTTCTTACTCTTCCCTGTGCCTGACAGGGTCGACGGCCGCCTACCGGTCAATCGTGAGAGAAACATGCAACGATCACGGAGCCAGACGAACCAGCTGCCTTAGGTACCTCTGCCCTGTGCAGTATTTGAGGGGGCATTCCGGCACGAGAAGTGTTCCATCATCATGACCATACCGCTGATTTAAAAAGAAAAAAAAAATCATGAACAGAGTGGAGTGTCCCTTTGTGATGGAAATAAAATATCACGCTTGCATTAGGCTCGCCAGTTTTCATGAATTAGTCACATCCATGGTAGCAATCGGGAGTGGTGGTGGTGGTTGTTTATCCTCTCTCCATGTGAGTTCAACTGGAAATTTGTCCTCCTTTTTCGGTTTGGACTTGTCCCCAAGAGCCCCCTTTCCCTTCTCTGACCCCACCCAACCGACACACCCACCTGACCTCTGTGCCTGGTGCTAAACCCCTCCCACCTGTGATCTCAGGTATGTCAGTCAAGAGTGGAGTGGGCAGGGCAAACACAGGTGCCTTCTGGAAGCTTTTGCACTGTTGTGGAACATGACGTCACAACACTGCTGGCCTGGAGTTCCGAGGGTTCCGTTGTGTAGCAGACCCTCCTAGCCATATGTCTGGTTCAATAACAGTAATAATGTCAGCGTTCCAGAGACTTTGCTCACATTCAAGTACATCACTCCTATGTTAATGACATAGAAGTTATGTTCTTTAAGTGTTGTTTTTTTTGTTTTTGTTATTTGGATGAGTGTTGTAAAAATAAACACAGTGTAAATTGAATGTCTAAAGAGGGACTAATCATGTATTGATTTAGTTGGTTTGCAATGTCATTGGTAGAGAGCAGTCCGCATCCAGGTTGTAATTTCGTTATAAGCAAATGTAATGGTCCATGGCAGAGGAATGGAGAATAGTTGAATTTGTGTTTTAAGATAGTGTTGTTTAACTTTCCAAGTGTGGGTGTGAAAGAGTCAGTGGCAGTGGATATAGCCTACACATTGGTGGGATACTCAGTCGTTACAAGCCTTAATCAACTGCACAGGTGAAAACAAACATTTATTTTCAAAGTTTTGCAGGTAATAAAACTTTTGAGAAATGAAAATAATGTTTTCCTGGTGTTTGACCATCAGTCCATTCATTTCATTGATAGACAATTTGTTCACAAACATGTGCACAGAGTAGCCTACCCTTCACTTTGTCTATCATGACTGACGCACATAAGTAAGTAAGCAATTAAGTTAAAAGGCGAGGTGTGGTTCAATAGGGGCCTGAGGAGAGTTTGATTCCATCTTTACGCATATGGTTAGATATACTAGACCTGTAGTTTCCACAGGGGGGCGCCACACCCTCGTGTGTAGTCATGGAAAGTAAACCTAAAGACGCAATACTAAATGTATAGACTTTAAATTGCACAAATGTATGGGTTCATTTGTGCATATACACACATTTATACACAACGTGCATTCAGTATCTTTCGTCCTTAAAAAAATTTTTAAAAAAATAGGCCTAAGCCTAAGCAACCGAAACATCCATCTGTCAAAGAATTTCCTAAATGTACTGGCTACTAAGAAAAAATCGTATAGCCTATTATTCACATTAAGAAAGCTTGTTTATGCATGCCCTGTTTTTTCATTTATCAATTTGGTTTCATACAGAACCATATCGCCTATCCTCACAGTTTTTCGTCACATCTCCTGTAGAGGGAGTCCCATGGAAAACTGATAGGAGGGGCTATCCTCACACATCGGCAGACAGCTGTTACAAGAAACAGGGGGAAGCACTGTTCACACGGAGCCCAATCTGGGCCAAGCTAACGTGCAACTTCACTCATATTTTCTATTTCGGCACTTAGGCTGCACGACTAGACCACGTATCGGACGAACAGATCAGCGTTAACTTTAAGCGAGTAATTCGTTCGTGTTTGTTCGTTGACTTCCCTGGACCGATCTGTAAGCGCAACAGCGAGGCTCTCAATAGGCGGATAGGATCGAGCGAGGAGAAGGGGGATTCAACGCTCAAGCAGCACTAAGGAGGCTGCGAGTGGGACTCGGCGCTGGATGAGCACGGCCTCGCACTCCCCAGCGGCCTGCCATGGGGGAGACCAAAATTATCTACCACCTCGATGATCAGGAGACTCCCTACCTGGTCAAACTGCCCATTCCATCGGATAGGGTCACTCTTGCGGACTTCAAAAATGTCCTCAATAAACCCAACTACAAATTTTTCTTCAAGTCTATGGATGATGACTTCGGGTAAGGATGACACATCATGCTTTAGCTACACTGATTTATTCTCTGTTTTGACCTCACCCTAAGGTAACATTTGATTTCATCTTAACTGAATGCTCCATGACCTAGTTCCCTGTAACGTTGCTGTGTTGGGGGTAAGGCCAGGCACTTTTCTGCATGACTATGACTGTTAGCCTGCCATGCACCTTCACAACAGCCCTTGGAGATCTCTCGGCCATACCAGCATGGCAGAATGACAACGAACGGTCTGAATATTAGTGTAATTAGGTTTAGCCTAGAATAAGTTTTCACCTTTGGTTCAACGAATATATTTAAAGAGGATAATTTATTTTATACCACCGTCCATTTTGGAAATGGAGGACTCTATGGTTGTAGTAGTCTACTTATGGGCTGCAATAATAGTGCTATGGTTGCAAGTCTGAGATTTTTTGAAGGAGGGACCATGGGGTTAGGGGGAAGGAGGGTGTCTGTTTATGTCAAAAAGGAGGTCTCCAAGGCTTCCAAGGTCAACCAATAAAACGACGGTTTGGGGGAATGGAGGAACGAGGGGGTTTGTCGGCTCGTTAGCAACTTACAAAAAAGCCTTGTGCCTAGAATTTGCTCAGCGGGTGGCAGGGACGGTGTCAGTTTTGTCAAAGTGGAGAACAATCCATCTGGGTCAACACAACTAACTTAAAATTGTCTGTCTGTACTCCTCTTCGTCATTCGCCTCGGGACACAAGACACCTCTGTTGTAGCCTACTCTCATCTAATTACTTGTTAGGCCACCTTGCCATTTGGAGTTGGGGTTGTTCCTGCCCCAAGCAGGCTACATAGTTTCTTATTATTCGCCGTCTTTAATGATCCAATTTTTACATTATCCGTGCCTTAATACAGTGGTTACGCGAGAGAAAATGCGAAAATGGCGGATGTGGACTAGAGGGGGAAGGTTGACGAACTAGACTCTTTTGTTATAAAAAGAAAAGGAAAATGTCCTTTTGTCCCCATGTGTCCGCCTTAACGTACGAGTGGTGGTTAACACTAATCACGCCAGTGCGCACTTGTTAAAATGTGTCATGCAGAGATAAGGAAGCCTACGTCTCTGAATGGCAACTACTGTACTTCGTTCGTTACAGAAGGAGCGGTTTATGAAGCGTCTGGAATGCTGACTTGGAAACAGTCTATCATTCGGGAATACAGTGTATGCTGATCCTTTGAGCAGATTTATAAACATAGGCTGCACCCAAGCCCGAATTACTGTCAAAGTACTGAACAGCGTCCCATTGCTAAATTCAAATCCATACAACTGGGGTTTTGTTTGCTTTTGTTGGCATGCCAGCGTGTTTTTTTCAGGATTGCCAAGCCACACATGCCCCCGAGACGAGTCTCACAAACAAACACACACTCGCATAGTTAACAAAACAAGACTCTCACGCAGCTTGTGTGTCCACTGTGGTCAAGTCTCTGTCCCTTCAAAACCAGCTCCTCAAGGTGAACAGCTTGCTATTGTTCCAGACCCCCTGGCAAGCGTGCTTGCTTCTCGTTAAAGGCCCGCGAGCAGTGCAACGTTGGAGACACAGCAGGAACCTCTCAGCAGGGGCGCACCTTGCCGACAGGCATGGCAAGCAACTGCTTGGAGCCCCGAGCCGTTAGGGGGCCCCGAGACCTCAGAGCGTTTATGGTGCGACAAGCGAGCATTTCGTCAATAGAGATTGAATGGTGGGTTACGTGATTTTGTGTGCTCCTGTCCTGACCTGTCTTACAAATAGTAGCCTACATGTATGCTATCGGCTTATAAACAGTGGATCTGTGTCCAAAAGAGTGCAAACAATCCACACATATTGAGCCCGACTAGCGCAAAGTGCATCAAAAAAACACACCCATTCTTCACTGTTAACATTGCTCCGCAATTATTAGTCGCAGCGAGATGAGACCTATATTGCACGAAAGAGCAGAAGCGGGGCTTTCCAACGAGACTAGGCACTTGTCTGTACGATCAAGTATGAAAGTCATGAAGTTAAATCAAAGTATATCATATTTACAGTCTATATTGCTCTGCATACACCCGCACATCCAGTCTCGCTTGAATTACTGGCAAACCCGGCATCGCACAGAGATGCTACGCATATCAGATGAAAGAGGGGAAACAGAGCTTTCCATTGATACCAAATACATCGATCCTTCTGTGTTATAAAAACAGACGAAGTGACAAACAAATAATGTCATATACTAGCTCTCGTATTTACTCGTGAAATCGCGATCAGAAAGATGACACGCATGTCAGATGAAAGAGGAGAGCTAGAGCTATCCACACAGATACCAAATACAACCTTTTAAGTTATAAAACAGACCAAGTGACAGCAAAATAATAACTTCATTTAGCTCCACTTACCCTATGTTTTTGTGTGCGATAATAGCTGTTCATAATCCAACGTTATCATGTGTTTCTCTATGGCAAGGCACGTTCATAATAGCATACGGTTTTGAGATCCTATAGGCTATAGCAAACTCCTGTATGGTATCCAATTCAAGACTCATATTGCATCCAAATTTGTTTGACAAATAAACACTTTTTTTGCCTTTACTTTGTTCATTGCAATGCAGTAAAATAAATATTATAGAGAATCATCATGTGTGCACGTCATGTGTGCCACAACGCAAACAAGTCAGGTCAGATCAGCTTATTTCTGGAAGGTAGGCCTACACACCACATATTTCTGTAAATTGCTCAGACCCGTATCCCTCCATCATGGTTCTTGCCATTTACAGAGCAGTCAGGCCTATACAACCAAGTCATGTCGAGCTGCTTGCTGTGGTGAGATACACGTCAAAATGTAAGAATTTGTAGCCTGCTTTTTGAATTTGTATTATTTACAAATCTAAAATAAATCAATGCAAGTATTTATGCATGATATTGTGGCAGATCTGGGTAGCCTAGACTGTGCTGAAAAAAAAACAGTATGTAGCATGTGTGAATGGCACTTGCAATGAATGATAAATGCTTGGCATAGGGCTAGCAACATGTTAAAAACAAGTATTTTTTTTTGGGGGGGGGGGGGGGGGGTTGTGTAAGTAGGGCCCCCTAGGATTTTTTGCTTAGGGCCCCCACAGACTCTAGAATCGCCACTGCCTCTCAGCATATGTGTCTTCGGCGCGCGGCTGATGATGGCAGCGCTGACATCAGTTTGCTAATATTTTACAGACCGAAATTCAGCATATCCCTCCACTGCCTCCAAAATGTGTGTGGTGCCTGTCAACCTGTTATTGGTCATTAATGGTTGTTGATTGTGCTTTATTAAAAAAAAAAAAAAAAAACAATTCAGACTTCGCCAAGGCTTTTGTTGCTGCCTACCGTATCCATAGGCCCAAGAATATGTGTTCATGCCAACCGGTCATGTGCGGTCATGTGAATGCAAAGAAATGGCACTGGATAGATTCGTGAGTCAGAATCATGCAGCGGCAGCGCAGTTCCAGTTATACCAGGTACACTTGTTGATGACTCCTCCATCTCACATTCCCGTCCTCAGGGCAAACGTCATCGCGCAGTCATGGGTGCGTCATTGATTTGTATGTTGTCAGGTTATTGGTTTGACCCCTCTCTCTGTCCTGCCGCGAGGAGATGAATTGCACTCATCACGACATTAGAAAAGTAGTAAACCTTTACCCTCTCGCACTGCTTTGACACCTGTGACCCCCCTTTGCTAATTTAATCACTTTCTGTCTGTCCATACATCCACACATTTTATCTTCAGCAAGCAGACACAAACACACAGGCATGCTCAGTCACCACTGAATTTATATTCTGAATTTATATTTTCCCTTGGACACATGACTGCCTGACATCAATTCTTGCTTTCATATCCAGACTTTCATGTGTGTCCACTATCCACACACACACACATACACACACACACACACACACACACACACACTCACAACAACAGGCGTACAGGATGTCTCCTTTCTGCACAACTGCTGATAACATGACAGTCTGATACCAAAGAATCCACATGCACGCGCACGCACACACTCACACTCACACTCACACTCACACACACACACACACACACACACACACACACACACACACACACGGGGGGGTAGGGAAGGTCTCTTCTCTGTGTAACTCGATAACCTGGCTCCTTTATGGATGCATGTGCCATAAAAACACCGAGCGGGCTGACTCATGACTCATGGCTGTGTGCCGCGGCAGCGATAGCGGACGAGATTCACTCGCCGCCCATCAGTATCGTGACCAGATGACAGCTTGACTGATGAGGTAGAAAATCAGTGTGAGCAGCACCAGTCACAGTGGATTAAATGACACTCACGTTTCGCTAATGTGTACATCCAAAAGTCAGAGGAGAGGTTGATTGATTGGGCCCGATCAATTTGGGGCAATTCATCTGACAATTTTCCCCCGATATGCGTAAACAATAGTGTACATAATCTTTTGGCACAGTATCAAAGAGCGATTATGAAATTGCTCTGTGGCATATGCCAAAAGATTATCATACACACAGAGATACACCTCTGTTGTCTGCTGTTTGTGCTGATTTTCTGTTGTCTCTCATGAGCGTCATCCTGCAGACATAAGAAATCAGATGCAATGCAAATGCAAAAAGTGTCTTCTTACAGTGTGTACAAAATGAAGACCAAAAACTAGAAGAGCACAAATAATACTGCCTCTAAGTAGGCAGTTTTATACCAAAAGTTCCCACAAAATATGTTTTAAGAAATACATGTGACACAAGCAGATGTGGTTGCATCTCTGTCCTCCCAGTGGCTTGTGAATGTGGATTAATTGCATCCTGTTGGACAGAGCGGTGCAGTGCAGGCCTGGGTGTGTATCGCCCGCGCAGGAGGAAATGGAGCTTTATCTGCCCTCTTCAGTGCTTTTGTCTGGTTGCGTAATCCATTCGAGGAGCATCAGTGATATAGCAGTGATCTCGATCCAGATATGCCAGCAAACATACACACACACACACAGGGGTCCAGCTGGGAATCTGGAGCGTGGCCCAGATGCAATCTTAAGCACACACACACGCACACACACACACACACACACACACACACACACACACACACACACACACACAGGTGTGTAGGATTATGCTGACCAGTCGGGGGTGTGTCGGGGCTGCAGGGAGAGAGCAGCAGTGGCTCGCGCCCCTTGAGATTGCAGATGGCAGCTGCCGAGACCGCATGGCCTCCAGCATCATCAGTACTTTCACACACACACACACACACACACACACACACACACACACACACACACAAACACTCACACATACGCACACAGACACACACATATTTACACATACACACAAAGATACACAAACATATGCACCAAAGACAGAAGTATACTATGTATACATGCAACAAGCGCACACAATTATATGTCTTTCTCACCATCTTGTTGATATACAGTTGTAATGTACACAGATAAACTCATACTCAAGCAACAGACGGTGTACATGTGTGTGTTCTGGGACACACATCTTTCCCTCAGTCTTTTTTTGTTCACACAGACACACACACACACACACACACACACACTTGCATACACACTCTTACAGACAGATGGACAGGCCATCCCCAGTGACACGGCGAGTCAGCAGCACAGCTCATGAAGTGGAACAGGAGACACTGTCTGCCCCTCTCTAAACGCCGCCCGCCCAGCACCGCCCGCCCGCCCCGCATCCTGACCACTAATGTCTCAATCTGCTCACGGATCCGTTTCGCCGAGACCCATTCAACCAGGTGCTCGACTTCCACGCCTGCTGGACCCGCTAAAAGGGATCACCTGCCTCCCCCCCTCCGTGGTCTAACCCCACCCTCCCATGAAAGTGTGTTTTTATATAGTGAGCTCCAGGCAGCGCTGGGACACACAGTAAGGTGGTGACCCTGCATTAGAGAGCTCTGCTGCTCTGACTCTTTGGGAGCTTAGTGCTTAGTGCTGAGGTAGACCTCAGAACAAGTCAGCCTCTCTACAGAGGAGGGTAGGAGGAGGCGGCCGCGTGTGGAAGATTGCAACGCAGAGAGGCAAGAGCATGAGAGAGTCAGTTAGTCTTTGTAGCAGCGGGTGTCTCTCTTTTTTCACTCTCAGTGTCAGTCTCTCTCTCTCTCTCTCACAAACACATACATACACACACACACACACACACACACACACGTCTCTCGCATATGACAACCTGCAACACTTGTCTCCGGTTTAAGGTTGTCACATGTCTGGTTTTGATGTCCTCTCCCTGACTGTCCCTAAAGGACGTCTCACTCTCTCACATACTACAGCTTGTCAGTGTGTGTGAGTGTATTTGTGCGTGGGGGAGGTTGCGTGGGCCAAGGAATTGCTTTCTTCCTTCTTCCCGTGTCTCTTTCCCTCTCTGTCTATTCCCCCTTGCAACCCCTTCCCTTTGATAGTGCTGTGGAGCTGTCTGTGGGTGATGACGCAGAATGCCCTGTTGGCAGAGAGCACCACACACAGACACACGCACACACACACACATGCAGACAAACACACACACACACGCAGACGCGCATGCACGCACAGACACACTCTCACACACACACACACACACACACACACAAAAGATGTGCATACACAGTTACACACACAGATGCACACACACACACACACACACACACACACACACACACACACACACAAACAAACACAAACAGACGCACACACAGATAGTAGAGCGCAGCTGGATCCCTCCCCCCTTTTCTCTCCCGAGCAGAACACATCTGCTTAGCAAAAGAGTTATGCATTAGAAATTATGGCCTGTGATGTCCGACTGTGTGTGTGTGTGTGTGTGTGTGACTTTGTGTGATAGTGGGAAAGAAAGCGAGAGACATATAAGGGGGGCCAGATAAAGTGAAAAGATGGCATTTATTTTTCTGTGCCTGTTTGTTTGATACAAATGTATGAGTGTGTGTGTGTGTGAGCACGCGAATGTGTGTGTGTGTGTATATATGTGTGTGTGTGTGTGTGTGTTTGTGAGCGGTCAGTCTGGCACTTGCAGGGCTGTGAGGTAGAAAGCCCTTTTCACTCTCAGGCAGCGTTCTCTGTCTCTCTCCCCGAGTTAATGTTTCTCTTAAGGAAGCTGACCCAGTTTCCCTCCTTCAAATCCTGTTTTATTTTCCCGTCTTGTCTTCTCTCCCACAGAGAATGTGTCCATTTGTGTGTGTGTGTGTGTGTGTGTATGTGCGCGTGCGTTTTGTGTGTCTGTGTGCATGACTTTGTGTGAGAGAGTGCAAGTCTGTCTAATAGTGGTTATTTGCATATCGTACGTGTGAGCATTTTTTTGGGCGGTAATGTTTGCATAGCAGATGAGAGAGAGAGAGAGAGAGAGAGAGAGAGTTTGTGTGTGTGTGTGTGTGTGTGTGTGTGTGTTATAGGTCTCTGTGGATCTTTAATCCATCTCTCAGGCTCATTGTCTCTCTGGCTGAGTCTCGTTGTTTGTCCTGTGCGTCTCCTGACAGAAAAGGAGAGAGAGAGGGAGGAGGAGGAGGAGGAGGAGAAAGAATGCAGCCTCCATGCGTCTTAGATCACACACTCCCCTCCTCTCTCTTCTGTTCACCTCACCCTGTGTCTGTGCCCTCTGTGCTCCTTTACTCCCCTCCCCATCTCTCTCTCATTCTCTCTCTCTCACTCTCTCTCTCTCTCTCTCTCTCTCTCTCTATCTCTTCCCGTTCACTCACTGGCCTCCTGTCACTCCCTTTTTCCGCCTCCCCTTCTTTCTTTCTTTCTCTCTCTCTCTCTCTCTCTCTTTCGGTCTACATCTTTATATCTGTGTTTCCCTTGCCTCTTTTTCTCTCCCCTTTTCCCTCTTTCCATCTTTCTCACTCCGTCTATCTTTCTCTCCTTCCCATCCCTCCTTCTCTCCTTCGCTCTCTTTCATCATCTCTCTCTCACACTCTCCATCTCTCTCTCTTTCATCTCTCTCTCTCTCTCTCTCCCAGGCCAGAGTCCCATTTGTCTTCTTATTCCCGGACTAAATCTAATCATAGTGGGCTATGAAGAGGAAGGGACTCTTTATTAGCGACCAGCTCTGTTTACAGATCAATGGAGCTGTCTACACATGCGAGTACACACACACACACACACACACACACACACACACACACACACACACACACACACACACACACACGCACACACACACACAATCACACAATCATATGTGGACTACCCCAATGGCACAGGGTGTATGTGTGTGTGTGTGTGTTGAGGGGTGGGGGTTAAGGAGGCCTTTGAGTGGCATAGGAGGCCCCAACCCTGAGGGAGGGAAACGAGAAGAGATTATTGTGAGGGTTATGGCGGGAGGGGCGTGGAAAGAGAGAGAGAGAGAGAGAAAGAGAGAGAGAGAGAAACAGAGATTCATGTTTGATGGAAGTGAAATGAAGATCATGAGCAGAAGAGGACCGATTAATAGGAGATGGAGGATGGATGAGCATCCTGTGATGACAATGATGATGATGACAATGGCAATGCTGACGATGATGAAGATGACGATAAAGAAGATGACGGTTCATCTGTGTGTGCTGATGAAGATGATGGTGCTTCCTCTGACGCTGGCGTTAATGGCCACCATGGTGATTATCATAATGACGATAATTTGGGTAATGCCCACTCATGCCTGTAAATGGAGCCAGTGGCTCCATTAGGTGGTGGGGAGGAAGAACAGATGCCGGAAGGAAGGACTGAAGGAGGGAGCGAGGGATGTGGCGAAGAAAGAGGGAAGAAAAGGCTTTAAAGGAAGGGAGGGATGGAGAGAGAGAGAGATCCAGGGGCGATATTAGAGGAGAACGAGGGAGTGGAGGATGCATAGTAATAACAGTTCGACCGCAGAGCTTAAAAGGTCTACAAAGCTACACTTGACCTGTCCCGCTTGCCACATGTGATTTACATGTGAGCGCGACAGCACTGGGCGCTCCCATCCCATTTGCCTAATTAGCTCATGGAGACCGCGGTGCATTTGATGTGCTCTCTCTCTCTCTCTCTCTCTCTCTCTCTCTCGCTCTCTCTCTCCTCTCTGTCACTCTCTTTCAGTCTCTCTCTTTCAGTCTCAGTCTTTCTCTCTCTATGTGGTTAGGGTGGGTCTGCCAGGGGAGTGGGTTCTGGGTGTGTATGAGTGTTAGTGTGTGTGTGTGTGTGTGTGTGTGTGTGTGTGTGAGTGTGGCTGTGGCACAGAACATACTCTGTAAAAATGCGTCACCAAGAAAGGGCACATGCTCAGTCAAGCGCAGAGATGAGGTACAGGCCATCTCTCAGCCTGCCATTATGTCATCCTCGGAAGCACAGTCTCTTTGTCAGCACAGTGTCTTTGTTTGCATCTTGTGCTCAAATGCAGTGCTTCGCCCATCCACTACTCTGTTCTCCTGACCCTCACACACAGCCTGTTTATGCTCAGGCAGGGCAGTCAGACACATTCTAAAAACAAACTCGGGGCCTACATCTCTCCCACTCTCATACTCACATAGTGTTTTACTCACCAAAGCACTCTCTCTCCTTCTCTCTCTCTCTCTCTCTCTGAAATACACATGCGTGCACACACACACACACACACATACACACACACACACAGAGAGTCCCAGAAAGGCTTGTTTTTATTGCCCAGCTGACTGAGGATTAGGCCTCTGCAGCCCAGCGCGGTTAAAATCCACTGCACTGGGCCGTGCCGAGCAGACTGGACGTCCAACCCCTGCACAGATTGGAGCCGCAGTGCAGATGCCAATCACTCTGCCCACCCACCCCCACCCCGCCCAGGCCTACTACCGCCCAGACCATTGTTTACATACCGCAGTTTATAATCCTCTACTCATACAATCAGAAAGATATAACAACACAAACACACACTCACTCACTCACTCACTCACTCACTCACTCACTCACTCACTCTCCCTCTCTCTCCCTCTCCTTCTCTCTCTCTCTCTTTCTCTCTCTCTCTCACACACACACACACACACACACATGCATGCTCTGTCTCTGTCACACACTTTGATTGGTGTGCTATACTGATGTGTTATGTCCTGTTGGCTCACACATGAGGCTGCAGTAGTAGCAGCAGCGCGGCTCCTTGCAGAAGATAACGTGGTCTTCACTCGTGACTCACGCGTTCTACTCCCACGCTGACCTACATACATGCAGTGGACACATGCGCTCGCATACACAAAGCACAGAAACACACAAGCGCTTCCACATGGTTACACACAGACACAGACACACACACACACACACACACACATACATACGTAATAATGTGATAATAATAATGCTACTATTTATCAAGCATATTAGCAGCAAGTGATGTTGAAAAGTCAGTAGTAAAAAGTCAATAGAGAATTAAATACAGTTGCACATACATTAAATAGGGTTGCACATACGCATACACATACAGACACACACAGACACTAATGGTAAAGAGTCTGCCATGACTGACTTCCTTCACAGGTGCACATATGGCACAGTTGAACTGCAGTCTAATGGAGTTATTGTAGCCACATCGGTTACTCAGAGGCACACACACACACACACAGTCTGCTAATATAGTCATTGTGGCCACAGCAGTTACACAGAGGCGCGCAAACACACACACACACACACAGTCATGCTGTGTAATGGAGTGGTTGTAGCAGTAATCCACACCGTCTGTGACACACACACACACACACACACACACATGTGGAGCCCACACTTGTAAACACATGCATCATGGTCACGTATGCTTGCTTGCGCAAGCCTGCTTGCACAGACACACACACACACACACACACACACGCTGACTTTTGCTGCATAAGTAATAGTAAGTGGTAGAAGTGGGGCTGCTGCACCAGTGAGCGGGAGGGAGGGAGGGAGGGAATGAGAGAATGAGTGGGGCAGTCAGCTGGGTCCGCCAGCACACAGTAATCACACAGAACAGATGGGACCAAGGAAACACACACACGCACGCACGCACACGCGTGCATTTGTGCCCACACACACACACAAGCACTCTGTCACACAATCACCACTTAAGTATCTCATATCAGCTGCTGATGTGTTACTAGCTATCCATTTGTGTGTGTGTGCCTGTGTGTGTACACTCGTGTGTGTGTGTGTGTGTGTGTGTATGTGAAAGAGTGGCAGGGTTTTTGCCTGTTGTATCTGCCTCTGACGTGGCCGGGGTTGTGGCGGTGTTTGAGCCCTTGTGTTAGAGTGTGGATTTGTGTACGCAAGTGAAGCATGGATACAAAAAAAAATAAAAAAAACATGGTTAGGGAGCGAGAGAGAGAGTGAGCCCAAGTTGGTGTTTGCACAATTTTACAGTTCCTGAGCATTAAATTAAGCATAAGGTCTGATTTTATGTTCCTATAACACTGAAGAGCCCGAAAACCACAACCAGAGCAGGGAGAAACCGAGGGCTGCAGAAGTATTTCAGCTTGGTTGGGGAGAGGGCGAAAAAAAAAGCAGAAAGGGAATGCAGGAGAGAGAGAAAGAGAGAGAAAAAGAGAGAAAGAGAGAGAAAAAAAGAGCAGGAGACAGAGGACGAGTGTTTTCGGTGGATTATTATTGTTGTTGTAATAAACTGAGCCACAGGACTCCAGCACCACTACCGGCCACTGCCACAGATTTTCCACTGTGTGTGTGTGTGTGTGTGTGTCTCTCTCTCTCTCTCTCTCTCTGTGTGTGTGTGTGTGAGTGTCTCTGTGTGTGTGTGTGTGTGTGTGTGTGTGTCTGTGTCTGTCTGTGTGTGTGTGTATATGTGTGTGAGAGTGAGAGAGAGTGTGTGTGCGTGTGTGTGTGTGTGTGTGTGTGTGTGTGTGCGCTGTGCTCGTGTGCCCATGGAGACAGGAAGCTGGAGCACTTTCTGTGTGTCTCTTGTTCCTCTGTGTCTCTCCCACTCATCTCCTCACTCGTTTTGGCTGCGTCCATCCTTCCCTTCCTTCACCTCCTCCCTCTCTCTCTCTCTCACCCTCTCTCTCACTCTCTCTCTCCCTCTCTTTCACCTCTCT